>NW_027315835.1:5345861-5570861 GCF_026437365.1 Eucyclogobius newberryi | reverse complement strand
TATGTGTGTAGTTTGTATGTGTGTAGTTTGTATGTGTGTAGTTTGTATGTGTGTAGTTTGTATGTGTGTAGTGATGCGTGTATAGTGGTGACCGTGTGTGTAGTAATAGGTGCGTGTGTAGTTTGGAGTGTAAAACGTAGAACAAACACATGTCATGTTTGGAGTGTGTGTGTAGTTTAAATGTGTGTGTAGTAATAGGTGCGTGTGTCGTGGTGACCGTGTGTAGTAATGCGTGTGTAGTTTGGAGTGCGTGTGGTTTTAGTTTGGCTGTGTGTGTGTGTGTATGTGTGTAGTAATAGGTGCGTGTGTCGTGGACCGTCTACGCCGTTGTGTAATGTCGCGGCTCGTCGTGCTGCTCCCGCTGTTGTCTCCTTCGCAGGGCACGGGGGGGTGAACCAGCTCGGCGGGGTCTTCGTGAACGGCCGCCCGCTCCCGGACGTGGTGCGGCAGCGCATCGTGGAGCTCGCCCACCAGGGCGTGCGGCCCTGCGACATCTCCCGCCAGCTGCGCGTGAGCCACGGCTGCGTCAGCAAGATCCTGGGCAGGTACGGCCGCGGGTAATGTCCAGCAACACTTCACCCTTTTGGCTTGTGGGGGCGGCGCGCGCGCTGGACGCAGAGGGCCAATGATTTAAGACTTCAAGAGCATTTCACGGGCGGATCGCGTCTTTTGGCACCGCGCGCAAACGTGGCGTGGCGAGTGGCGACGTTTTAGACACGTGTAGAGGCTGTTTCTTAAGATAAAACTGAATATTGTGGGGCATAGAACTGAAATGTTCTAAAAACTGCACATTTTTACAAACAAATGTCACTTTTTGGCGCCTTTTGGCACCGCGCGTAAACGTGGCGAGATGCGACGTTTTGGAGACTCGTGGCAGCTTCTTTCTTGTGGCAAAGAGAGGACGTAAAGATGAGAAGAATTTCATATTTTGGAGCATAGAACTGAGAAACATTATATATATATATTAAACTATATATATATATATATATATATATATATATATAGTGTCTAAACCGCAGCGCGTGGCACCGCGTGTGAAGATGGCGCAGTGAGACTTTTACACCGTTTTAGTGCTGATGGGGACGTGGTTCTGGTCCTTCAGTCTCTGGGGACTAAACCCGGGGCTCGGGGACTAAACCCGGGGCTCGGGGACTAAACCCGGGGCTCGGGGACTAAACCCGGGGCTCGGGACTAAGTCAGTCACGGAGGATCGTAACCGCGGGATCAGACTCACGCCGTTCGAGTCCGCTCCAGTCGTGACGTGGGCTTTGGCCTGGTCCTGGTCCTGGTTCAGCCCTGATCGAGTCCAGATTTAGTCAGGTTTAGTTCTGGTTTAGTCCCAGTTCTGATGTGGTGAGTTCACGTGCAGTTTTAGGCCTTGAAGCTCATTTCTTGTATAAAACGTCTGAACATGTCATTTAAGTCATTAATAGTTGCATAAAACAGAATTATGCCAAGTTAAATGAATTATTTAGCCTTTAACAGATGTATCTTTATGAAACTGGGTATATACATATATTTTTTAAAGCATATAAGCCACAATAAACCAAGCAGCGGCCTATTAAGTCAAGTTAAAGGCTTTAGCTTATTATAACACGTTTCATTTCTGTCTCATATTTTGGAGCATTTAGGCAACAAAAAACCAATAGATAGAATGAAAATACGAGTAAATTAAGCCTATTTAGTGGCTTTGCTAAACGCCAAACTTCAAACTGCTCCGTTCACTCAGCCGTGTCTTTCATTTCAACACAGAAAGGAGAAGAATAAAACGCCAATATCCCGGACTTCTGCAGAGAGGGGGGTAAAAAGAGAGGTCTGAATGGAGCTGAAGCGAAGCGGAAAATTAGTCAAAATGGCCAAATGAATTAATTTTATAAGGAGCTACCCATAATGCACTCGCGATTAGCATAATAGCACGATTTGCGCAACGAGAGCGCCTTGTTTCCAAATTAAAAAGCGATGCCAACGGTCTTTTCCGCTGATTAATTGGACTTCATCTTGAATTTTAGAGCACGTGAGAAGCCAATTATTGTTCCGTGTCACTGCTGTCGGAGCGATGATGAAGGGGAAAGAAAAAGGACAGAAAAAGGACAGAAAAGGGACAGAAAAGGGACAGAAAAAGAACAGAAAAAGAACAGAAAAAGGACAGAAAAAGGACAGAAAAGGGACAGAAAAAGAACAGAAAAAGTCGAGACATTCGCACGGTTTTAACGCGTTAAACTTGTGCGTCCGCGTGGCTAAAGTGTCGCGTTATGTCGTCATTTCCTTTTGCAGATATTACGAGACCGGAAGCATCAAACCGGGCGTGATCGGCGGCTCCAAGCCCAAAGTGGCCACGCCCAAAGTCGTGGACAAAATCGCCGATTACAAGCGTCAAAACCCGACGATGTTCGCGTGGGAGATCCGGGACCGGCTGCTGGCGGAGGCCGTGTGCGACAACGACACGGTCCCGAGCGTGTCCTCCATCAACAGGTGAGAGTCACGTGATCAGAAGGCCCCGGAAGTGAAGGCACGCGGGGGGGAAGGGGGCGGGGCGGGGTCGTGTTGGGACGTCCGTGCTTGGGGCCGTCGTGACGGAGAGGGCGGGGCCGCGCGTAAATTGAAAACCGTTAAATGACGCGTGCGCTTTCTCCATCGTTACGTCACGCGCGTGGGGGTGTGGCCAGAGGAAGGTGGCGTGAGACATGCGCAGTAACTGAAGTCAGTTTGTGCTGTTGTAAAATGCAGTTTCAGGATGAGTATTTGTACACTACTCCAGTGGTATTTGTACTCTACTGCAGTGGTATTTGTACTCTACTCCAGTGGTATTTGTACTCTACTCCAGTGGTATTTGTACTCTACTGCAGTGGTATTTGTACTTTACTCCAGTGGTATTTGTACTCTACTGCAGTGGTACTCTATTGCAGTGGTATTTGTACTCTACTGCAGTGGTATTTGTACTCTACTGCAGTGGTACTCTATTGCAGTGGTATTTGTACTCTACTGCAGTGGTATTTGTACTTTACTCCAGTGGTATTTGTACTTTACTCCAGTGGTATTTGTACTCTACTGCAGTGGTATTTGTACTTTACTCCAGTGGTATTTGTACTCTACTCCAGTGGTATTTGTACTTTACTCCAGTGGTATTTGTACTCTACTGCAGTGGTATTTGTACTTTACTGCAGTGGTATTTGTACTTTACTGCAGTGGTATTTGTACTCTACTGCAGTGGTATTTGTACTTTACTCAAGTGGTATTTGTACTTTACTCCAGTGGTATTTGTACTTTACTGCAGTGGTATTTGTACTTTACTCCAGTGGTATTTGTACTCTATTGCAGTGGTATTTGTACTTTACTCAAGTGGTATTTGTACTTTACTCCAGTGGTATTTGTACTTTACTCCAGTGGTATTTGTACTTTACTCCAGTGGTATTTGTACTCTACTCCAGTGGTATTTGTACTTTACTCCAGTGGTATTTGTACTCTACTGCAGTGGTACTCTACTGCAGTGGTATTTGTACTTTACTCCAGTGGTAATTGTACTTTACTCCAGTGGTATTTGTACTTTACTCCAGTGGTATTTGTACTGTATTGCAGTGGTATTTGTACTTTACTCAAGTGGTATTTGTACTTTACTCCAGTGGTATTTGTACTTTACTCCAGTGGTATTTGTACTTTACTCCAGTGGTATTTGTACTCTATTGCAGTGGTATTTGTACTTTACTCAAGTGGTATTTGTACTTTACTGCAGTGGTATTTGTACTTTACTCCAGTGGTATTTGTACTTTACTCCAGTGGTATTTGTACTCTATTGCAGTGGTATTTGTACTTTACTCAAGTGGTATTTGTACTTTACTGCAGTGGTATTTGTACTTTACTCCAGTGGTATTTGTACTTTACTCCAGTGGTATTTGTACTACGTTGCTACGCAGTACTTTGACTGAATTACACTTGAAACATAAATATTGTACTTTCCAGTTCGAAAAGGTTCAAAGTACTCGTTAGAACGTTCCTCCTCACGGGCAGAACCTCCAGTGATGTCACTTCAATGATCGAACCGAGTACTTGTACTTGTGCTTGTACTGCAGTAACGTTTGTGTACTTTTACTCAAGTCGTGGAAAAGCCTCTGGTGCTTTTACTTATAGTTTTTACATATTGGAGAAAGTAACTAGAGTAAAGTATTTGTCTACTCTTCTCAGTCAGTTTGTCTGTGACAGTTGGCTCGCCCCAGGGCAGCTGTGGCTACTCGAGTATAGTATATATTTGTACACAAAGTAATTCAAGCTGTGCATTAAAATCACAAATACAGGATAAATACATACAAATCATGATAAAAAATGACTTTAAAGGAGAAGAGTGTGTCATGTCTGTTTATCACAATCCAATAATATAATCATTATTTTTAACTGTGATTAAAGCAACACTGTCATTAAAAACTCATTAAAGTTAATTTACTAAATATGTCCCTTTAAAGTATCTCTTACTCCTGTAACAATGTGAGAAGGTGAAGTATTACTACATATAATACTCTAAAGGAATCATGTACATTATTGTTAAAAACATGAGCTGCAGTAAATTAAAAGCACAATTAAATAAGTTAGTTTTTATTTCAGTCACAGAAGAAACTTCACTGACTTTTGTACGAAGAAAACGTCTGAAATCATTCTCCAGTTCAAGTTCAAAGAAAAGTTAGTTTAGTTTTTAAACTTGATCATTTCTGTGAAAATGAGACTTTTAAAGTTTAGCAGTTCCTCTCAGTTCCTCTCAGTTCCTCTCAGTTCCTCTCAGGTCCTCTTCTCAGCTCCTCTCAGTTCCTCTCAGTTCCTCTTCTCAGTTCCTCTCAGTTCCTCTCAGTTCCTCTTCTCAGTTCCTCTTCTCAGTTCCTCTCAGTTCCTCTCAGTTCCTCTTCTCAGTTCCTCTTCTCAGTTCCTCTCAGTTCCTCTTCTCAGTTCCTCTCAGTTCCTCTCAGTTCCTCTTCTCAGTTCCTCTCAGTTCCTCTCAGTTCCTCTTCTCAGTTCCTCTCAGTTCCTCTTCTCAGTTCCTCTCAGTTCCTCTTCTCAGCTCCTCTCAGTTCCTCTCAATTCCTCTCAGTTCCTCTCAGTTCCTCTTCTCAGCTCCTCTCAGTTCCTCTCAGCTCCTCTCAGCTCCTCTCAGTTCCTCTCAGCTCCTCTCAATTCCTCTCAGTTCCTCTCAGTTCCTCTCAGTTCCTCTTCTCAGCTCCTCTCAGTTCCTCTCAATTCCTCTCAGTTCCTCTCAGTTCCTCTTCTCAGCTCCTCTCAGCTCCTCTCAGTTCCTCTCAGCTCCTCTCAGCTCCTCTCAGTTCCTCTCAGCTCCTCTCAGCTCCTCTCAATTCCTCTCAGTTCCTCTCAGTTCCTCTCAATTCCTCTCAGTTCCTCTCAGTTCCTCTCAGTTCCTCTCAGTTCCTCTCAGTTCCTCTCAGTTCCTGGTTCTCTGCTCCTCTCGGTCTCAGACCCCCTCAACAATCAGATCGTGTCCAGATGAAGGATCAACACCTCTGAGGTCACTTCCCCCCGACGCCATCAAACAGGCCAATCTCCCGCCTCCGGCCCAAAACCAGCGAAAACACACGACAAAAACAAAAAATGTCTGTAAATGTTGTGGTCGAGGTTTAAAAACGTAAATGAAGCGTAAAATGAAACCCAAACATGCAGAAATACTCTTTGCTAATCGATTAATACGGCGATTATTCTTTCAAATAAATCGATTTATTCAGAAAAAAAATATGAAATCTAAGAATTGTGATGGGATTTTGTGTTTAGTGTTTTAATTAAAGGATCCTGTTCAAATCGCGCCGGGCGATATCGACAAAAATGAAGGTTTCGATATCTTTACGAAGAATCTCAAACGATGTCAATCCAACAGAATCGTCTCCACACGCCTGAGCTGAGGTTTAACTATCCAACGTCAAATGTGAAAGTTTGAACTATCGACTGTTCAGGGAATCGATGGGTCCAGCGATTATTCCTTCAATTATTCTTTCGATTATTCTTTCGATTATTCAGTTAGTTTGGAACGCGAAAGGCAGATGAATTTTCAGAGTTTTTCAGAGATTTTTTTAGATTGTGAAGCACTTTGAGTGTAAAGGGCTCTATAAATAAAGGTTGATTGATTGATTGATTGATTGATTGATTCGATTATTCTTTCGATTATTCAGTAAATTGTCAGGCGCAGTTTTTGCATTTCTTTATCACATTTTTGATATTTTGCTGAAACGAAGTCGCTTTCGTCGTCGTTTATAGATCTTTTCTCGAGTGTTTTAGTCGGTTTCGCCCAGAGAACGATCACGACCATCGAAACAGGCTAATAAAAACCACTGCAGCAGGTTTGAAATGACCTTTGGGACTCTGGTAGTTCTGTGGTTGTCGTCCTTCCTGGTTTGATCCTTTTATACATTTGACCAATGTATTTTATATTGTATTGTCCCGTTTGGAGCCATTTGCGTTCTTCAAAAACACAGCTTTGAACTGGTTTGACTCTCATATTAGAGACAGATGCTGAGGTGTTCCACAAGGCTGTGTACTAGGCCCTGCCATGTTCTCCCCTCATACGCTCCACTCGCTCCAGACCCTGAAACCCTGTCTGGATTTAACTCTCTGCAGGAAGTGAGACTCTGGCTCACCCAAAACCTGCAATGAAAAGAGACATACTGACGGCTGGATTAGGCGCTTGGTCGTCTGTCTCGGGGTCAGTCTTGGCATCTCGTTTCAAATGGACAAACAAACATATTCTGTGATCAAAGCTTAAAGAAGGTTAAAGCTTTTACCTTCCGATCAGAGACTTTGAACCAGTTATTCACTTGTTTATCATCATTATTGTAACTCTCTGTGGGCGTGGCCACTTCTCTGTACGGCGGGTCAAAACGCTGCTGCCCGCTTTAAGATTTTCATGTTTGTTTTTAAACGCCTGAATAGGTTTAGGCCGTTTACCACCTGAAGGAGCCGTCATCTGTTTCTTTGCATCTGCTCCGATGTGTTTATTATTATATTTGTACTTATCTGTGTTTTTACTATGAAGTAAAAACCTCTACATTGGTGTAAAATGATCTCAGCAGTTTCACATTTCTCTGCCCCGCCCTCTGTCATCTCGGAACAAAAATGATAAATTTGGCACTGAATTGACAAACTGTGGCGCCGTTACTCGTGTTAAATGTTTCGATCCCAGACATTTGAAGTACACGTGTCATTTTAAGGCCACTTTATACATTTTTTAACTTTTTTTCAATAGTTTTGGCACTTTTTCTGAAAATGTTCATAAATCTGGCAAAACTCCTGCGCAGCTCACGTGGAAAACCGTTCAGAATATTTGAAGAATCTAACTCGAAGAACAAAACTTGTAACACTTGTAAAAAAAGACTCTTTTTGTGGTATTAATATATAAACAAAATTGTCAAATTTATGAACTATGTTAAATGTTTCGATTCCAAACATTTGAAGTACCTTTGTAGCTCTACTGGATTGTCGTTCATGGTCCTCTTATTGTACAAATGTACACGTTTTTACACATTTTTTTGCACATTTTCTGAAAAAGTTCATAAATCTGCCCAAACTACTGCACAGCACACTTTGCAAAACTGTTTAAAGAATCTAACTCTAAGAAGAAAACTCAGAACACTTGTAAACAGGACACTTTTTGTGGTGAAAATAGACAAAATGGTCAGATTTATAAATTTATCTCGCCATCATAAAGACACAGTTTTAGACGTGCGTCGTCATGAAGCTACAGACATAAAGGTCCATCACACATCGGACCATTTTGTCTATATTTTAACCACAAAAAAGTGTCATTTTACTGTTAAAATATAGACAAAATGGTCAGATTTATAAACGTATCTCGCCATCATAAAAACACATCACACAAAAAACTCTATAAAACTCTATTTAACATTGATATTTCTGTTGAATTGACACAACATAGCTATCGAAATACTCCACAAAACCTACACATTGACGTGCAAAACGATTTCACCCTCAATTCTCGTCCGTTTTACGTCTCTTCCCCCAAAATGTTGATGAATTCCTGCCGTTCTCGTCGTTTTGTGAGTTTTCCAAAAGAGCGGCGGCTCCAGATGAACGGGATCCGAGGCGTTCAGGAGCCATCGCTTTCCTGTCACATGTGGTTTACAGCGGCGCATTTGCATCGCCGGGCCCGCGCGCGCCGCTAATCCTCGCTCGCCGGAGATCGATACGGCCTCGTGCGCGTCGAGCTGGAGCAGGAACGACGCCCGAAACACGCGGTAAAATGTGAAAAAGAACCACAACAGAAAGCAGTGATTGGGGTTAAATTGTTTTGGGGAATAAATGGGGAAAATGTACAGTTTAAATTAAGATAATACGTGAAAAAGTGTTTGAATTATGTCGTTTTTATCTTGATTTTCGTATATTTTGACGTGCTTTTTTTTACATTGATTTCTCCCTGTTGTTTTTTTTTATTTGTCCTATTTTATATATTACAATCCCAGAAAAAAACTATAAATTTGGCACTGAATTGACAAACTGTGGCGCCGTTACTCGTGTTAAATGTTTTGATTCCAGACATTTGGGGTTCACGTGTCATTTTAAGGTTCTCTTATTGTGCCACTTTTGTTTTTTTTCATTCGTTTGGCATTTTTCTGAAAATGTTCATAAATCTGGCAAAACTACTGCGCAGCAACACACTTGAAAAAACGTTCGGAAATGTTTTCAAGAATCTAACTCTGTGAAACAAAACTTAGAACACTCTTGTAAAAGACTCTTTGTGGTATAAATATAACAAAATAGTCTGATTTATGAACGTATCTATAAACTTATTATGACCTGATTTAGACCTGGTTTAGCCCTATTTTTGACCTGGTCTAGTCCTGGTTTAGACCTGGTTTAGAACTCCTCGTCTCTTCACACGTTTGACCCTAAACTCCTCGTCTCTTCACACGTTTGACCCTAAACTCCTCGTCTCTTCACACGTTTGACCCTAAACTCCTCGTCTCTTCACACATTTGACCCTAAACTCCTCGTCTCTTCACACATTTGACCCTAAACTCCTCGTCTCTTCACACGTTTGACCCTAAACTCCTCGTCTCTTCACACGTTTGACCCTAAACTCCTCGTCTCTTGACACGTTTGACCCTAAACTCCTCGTCTCTTCACACATTTGACCCTAAACTCCTCGTCTCTTCACACATTTGACCCTAAACTCCTCGTCTCTTCACACATTTGACCCTAAACTCCTCATCTCTTCACACGTTTGACCCTAAACTCCTCGTCTCTTCACACGTTTGACCCTAAACTCCTCGTCTCTTCACACATTTGACCCTAAGCTCCTCGTCTCTTCACACATTTGACCTTAAACTCCTCGTCTCTTCACACATTTGACCCTAAGCTCCTCGTCTCTTCACACATTTGACCTTAAACTCCTCGTCTCTTCACACATTTGACCCTAAACTCCTCGTCTCTTCACACATTTGACCCTAAACTCCTCGTCTCTTCACACATTTGACCCTAAACTCCTCGTCTCTTCACACGTTTGACCTTAAACTCCTCGTCTCTTCACACATTTGACCCTAAACTCCTCGTCTCTTCACACATTTGACCCTAAACTCCTCGTCTCTTCACACATTTGACCCTAAACTCCTCGTCTCTTCACACATTTGACCCTAAACTCCTCGTCTCTTCACACATTTGACCTTAAACTCCTCGTCTCTTCACACATTTGACCCTAAACTCCTCGTCTCTTCACACATTTGATCTTAAACTCCTCGTCTCTTCACACATTTGACCCTAAACTCCTCGTCTCTTCACACATTTGACCCTAAACTCCTCGTCTCTTGTCTCTTCAGGATCATCAGGACTAAAGTTCAGCAGCCGTTTCATCCGTCTCCAGACGGCTCGTCGCTGACGTCGCCCGTACACACCATCGGTGAGTTTAGCTCAAACACGTGAACACGCCTCTCCACAGATCTGACCTGTAACTGGCCTGCTTGTCTCCATAGTGCAGCTTTAAGCCTGAATCCTGTGCCTTTGCAGCGCCTTAAACTGCAGCAGCTTTTACACATAAAACACATATTCTACATTAACGGTGATGTCACTGTGTCCAGTCCCCAGCACAGTGTCGCCCCCGGTTACCAGCGCCTCCAACGACCCCGCCGGCTCCTACTCCATCAACGGCATTCTGGGTATTCACCGATCCAACGGCGAGAAGAGGAAACGAGACGAAGGTAAGAACGTTCTACAATAGTTTAGTTTATGTGTGTGCGGCTTTGACCACCATGAAACCTGAAGTACATGAAGTACATCTGTGAAGTACATTTATGAAGTACTTTTGTGAAACACATTTGTGAAGTACAAAATGAACTAATGGAGATAAATACTACTTATATTTGATCCAACCAGTCCAAATATCAGAAACCAGGCATTTTTCATACATTTTTAGCACAATATCCAAATTATACTTCATTTTGTGCTCATATTCCCATATTACTCCTGTAGATAACGTCCCAGCATCAACTTATTGTTAAAAAACTGTGATATTTAAGTTCTTTATTGGTTCATTTCTCATCTCGTTTTCTTTGCATTAACGACTAAATCTGTTGTAGTTCGTTAAGATTTGAGCCGTAGAAGGTCAAATACATCATCTGCCGCTCCTTTAGTTTCATCCCCGCCGTTTATTTCAGGTTTCACCACTTTTTCCCCCTCGTTATTGTCGCTCGAAGCCGCTTCATCGTGACCGTTCGTCATCGTCGCCGCGGCAACATAAATACCGCGTCCGAAAACCTCCGCAAATGTTGGCGGAGCCGCCCGTATTTCACCCTCTTCCTTCGCCCTCCAAAAGCCCGGCGCGTTCTGCTGACGCGGCGATCACGGGCGCTGAGCCGTCGCCCGGCCCGTCAGGATGACCCGCATAAAACACGCGCCTCCTCGTCGTCACGGTAACGCTTTGATTTGGAGACGCGACCTCCGCCGTCGTCCTCCTGCGCTTCGTCTTTACCGCGGGTGATTAAGGAGCGGGAGGTAATTACGTGTCAAAGTGATGTAGCCGCTGAGGTGGGCCGCGGGAGAAGAGGTGGGCCCTGGGAGAAGAGCTGGGCCGCGGGAGAAGAGGTGGGCCGCGGGGGAAGAGGTGGGCCCTGGGAGAAGAGCTGGGCCGCGGGAGAAGAGCTGGGCCGCGGGAGAAGAGGTGGGCCGCGGGGGAAGAGGTGGGCCCTGGGAGAAGAGGTGGGCCCTGGGAGAAGAGGTGGGCCCTGGGAGAAGAGGTGGGCCGTGGGAGAAGAGGTGGGCCGCGGGAGAAGAGGTGGGCCACGGGAGCTGAGGTGGGCCGTGGGAGAAGAGGTGGGCCACGGGAGCTGAGGTGGGCCGCGGGAGCTGAGGTGGGCCGCGGGGAAAGAGGTGGGCCGAGGGAGAAGAGGTGGGCCGTGGGAGAAGAGGTGGGCCGTGGGAGAAGAGGTGGGCCCTGGGAGAAGAGGTGGGCCGCGGGAGAAGAAGTGGGCCACGGGAGCTGAGGTGGGCCGTGGGAGAAGAGGTGGGCCACGGGAGCTGAGGTGGGCCGCGGGAGAAGAGGTGGGCCCTGGGAGAAGAGCTGGGCCGCGGGAGAAGAGGTGGGCCGCGGGGGAAGAGGTGGGCCCTGGGAGAAGAGGTGGGCCCTGGGAGAAGAGGTGGGCCCTGGGAGAAGAGGTGGGCCCTGGGAGAAGAGGTGGGCCGCGGGAGAAGAGGTGGGCCACGGGAGCTGAGGTGGGCCGTGGGAGAAGAGGTGGGCCACGGGAGCTGAGGTGGGCCGCGGGAGCTGAGGTGGGCCGCGGGGAAAGAGGTGGGCCGAGGGAGAAGAGGTGGGCCGTGGGAGAAGAGGTGGGCCGTGGGAGAAGAGGTGGGCCCTGGGAGAAGAGGTGGGCCGCGGGAGAAGAAGTGGGCCACGGGAGCTGAGGTGGGCCGTGGGAGAAGAGGTGGGCCACGGGAGCTGAGGTGGGCCGCGGGAGCTGAGGTGGGCCGCGGGGAAAGAGGTGGGCCGAGGGAGAAGAGGTGGGCCCTGGGAGAAGAGGTGGGCCGTGGGAGAAGAGGTGGGCCGTGGGAGAAGAGGTGGGCCCTGGGAGAAGAGGTGGGCCGCGGGAGAAGAAGTGGGCCACGGGAGCTGAGGTGGGCCGTGGGAGAAGAGGTGGGCCACGGGAGCTGAGGTGGGCCGCGGGAGAAGAGGTGGGCCCTGGGAGAAGAGCTGGGCCGCGGGAGAAGAGGTGGGCCGCGGGGGAAGAGGTGGGCCCTGGGAGAAGAGGTGGGCCCTGGGAGAAGAGGTGGGCCCTGGGAGAAGAGGTGGGCCCTGGGAGAAGAGGTGGGCCGCGGGAGAAGAGGTGGGCCACGGGAGCTGAGGTGGGCCGTGGGAGAAGAGGTGGGCCACGGGAGCTGAGGTGGGCCGCGGGAGCTGAGGTGGGCCGCGGGGAAAGAGGTGGGCCGAGGGAGAAGAGGTGGGCCGTGGGAGAAGAGGTGGGCCGTGGGAGAAGAGGTGGGCCCTGGGAGAAGAGGTGGGCCGCGGGAGAAGAAGTGGGCCACGGGAGCTGAGGTGGGCCGTGGGAGAAGAGGTGGGCCACGGGAGCTGAGGTGGGCCGCGGGAGCTGAGGTGGGCCGCGGGGAAAGAGGTGGGCCGAGGGAGAAGAGGTGGGCCCTGGGAGAAGAGGTGGGCCGTGGGAGAAGAGGTGGGCCGTGGGAGAAGAGGTGGGCCCTGGGAGAAGAGGTGGGCCGCGGGAGAAGAGGTGGGCCACGGGAGCTGAGGTGGGCCGTGGGAGAAGAGGTGGGCCACGGGAGCTGAGGTGGGCCGCGGGAGCTGAGGTGGGCCGCGGGGGAAGAGGTGGGCCGAGGGAGAAGAGGTGGGCCCTGGGAGAAGAGGTGGGCCCTGGGAGAAGAGGTGGGCCCTGGGAGAAGAGGTGGGCCCTGGGAGAAGAGGTGGGCCCTGGGAGAAGAGGTGGGCCGCGGGAGAAGAGGTGGGCCACGGGAGCTGAGGTGGGCCGTGGGAGAAGAGGTGGGCCACGGGAGCTGAGGTGGGCCGCGGGAGCTGAGGTGGGCCGCGGGGAAAGAGGTGGGCCGAGGGAGAAGAGGTGGGCCGTGGGAGAAGAGGTGGGCCGTGGGAGAAGAGGTGGGCCCTGGGAGAAGAGGTGGGCCGCGGGAGAAGAGGTGGGCCGCGGGGGAAGAGGTGGGCCCTGGGAGAAGAGGTGGGCCCTGGGAGAAGAGGTGGGCCCTGGGAGAAGAGGTGGGCCGCGGGAGAAGAGGTGGGCCACGGGAGCTGAGGTGGGCCGTGGGAGAAGAGGTGGGCCACGGGAGCTGAGGTGGGCCGCGGGAGCTGAGGTGGGCCGCGGGGAAAGAGGTGGGCCGCGGGGAAAGAGGTGGGCCGAGGGAGAAGAGGTGGGCCGTGGGAGAAGAGGTGGGCCGTGGGAGAAGAGGTGGGCCCTGGGAGAAGAGGTGGGCCGCGGGAGAAGAAGTGGGCCACGGGAGCTGAGGTGGGCCGTGGGAGAAGAGGTGGGCCACGGGAGCTGAGGTGGGCCGCGGGAGCTGAGGTGGGCCGCGGGGAAAGAGGTGGGCCGAGGGAGAAGAGGTGGGCCCTGGGAGAAGAGGTGGGCCGTGGGAGAAGAGGTGGGCCGTGGGAGAAGAGGTGGGCCCTGGGAGAAGAGGTGGGCCGCGGGAGAAGAGGTGGGCCACGGGAGCTGAGGTGGGCCGTGGGAGAAGAGGTGGGCCACGGGAGCTGAGGTGGGCCGCGGGAGCTGAGGTGGGCCGCGGGGGAAGAGGTGGGCCGAGGGAGAAGAGGTGGGCCGAGGGAGAAGAGGTGGGCCCTGGGAGAAGAGGTGGGCCGTGGGAGAAGAGGTGGGCCGTGGGAGAAGAGGTGGGCCGAGGGAGAAGAGGTGGGCCGAGGGAGAAGAGGTGGGCCGAGGGAGAAGAGGTGGGCCCTGGGAGAAGAGGTGGGCCGTGGGAGAAGAGGTGGGCCGTGGGAGAAGAGGTGGGCCCTGGGAGAAGAGGTGGGCCGCGGGAGAAGAGGTGGGCCACGGGAGCTGAGGTGGGCCGTGGGAGAAGAGGTGGGCCGCGGGAGCTGAGGTGGGCCGCGGGAGAAGAGGTGGGCCGCGGGAGAAGAGGTGGGCCGCAAGAGCTGAGGTTGGCCACGGTAGAAGAGATGGGCCGCACGAGAAGAGGCGGGCCGCGGGAGAAGAGGCGGGCCGCAGGGGCAGAGGTGGGTTGTGGGAGCTGAAGTGGGTCATGGGAGTAGAGGTGGACGGCGGGAGCTGAGATGGGCCGCGGGAGAAGAGGTGGGCCGCGAGGGCAGAGTTGGGCCGTGTTTCAGCCTCTACTTGGTCGAAAATGTGTTTAAAAAGTCTCGATCGCCGACTAATCGACTTCTAATTGTCTGTTGCCTCTCTGTGGCGAAGAGGAGCGAGCGACGGCGAGCTAGAGGGGAAGAGGGGGAGGCGGCGTGGGGGAGAGGGAAGGCCCGCCATGACTAACGGACCTGTCCGATTTCTTGGCGTTGACGGCAGAACGACGCGGACACGACAAACAACATAATCAAGGTCCCGCGTTTGCGACGGGCAGCAGCTAGCTCGCACGGGCAGAAGCTAGCTAGCTCGCACGGGCAGAAGCTAGCTCGCACGGGTAGAAGCTAGCTCGCACGTGCAGACGCTAGATCGCACGGGTAGAAGCTAACTCGCACGGGCAGAAGCTAGCTCGCACGGGCAGACGCTAGCTCACACGGGCAGACGCTAGCTCACGCGGGCAGAAGCTAGCTCGCACGGGCAGAAGCTAGCTTGCACGGGGAGAAGCTAGCTTGCACGGGCAGACGCTAGCTCGCACGGGTAGAAGCTAACTCGCACGGGCAGACTCTAGCTCGCACGGGCAAAAGCTAGCTCGCACGGTTAGAAGCTAGCTCGCACGGGTAGAAGCTAGCTCGCATTAGCCGCTTTGTAACGCCTGTAACGCCGCGATGAACGCTCCGATTTAGGTGCAGATTGGTGCAAACGGGCGAGACGATTTGAGAGGACAGGAAATGGCGTAAGGGATAAGATAGTCGCCCGTTTCGAAGCTCTTTTCCTTGTTTTCTCACATGCAATGCCATTTCGGTGATTTAGATCGCAGTTTACGGTGTGCGCGAGCGAGCGAGCCGGGGGCAAAAACATGAACGGTCTGGGTCAGAAGCGCTTCATCTGTACAAACCTTTAGGCCCCGAACAAAGCGAGAGACAATAAAGCGCGCGAGGGAAGCGTGCCGCGGCCCCCGGGACAGTTCTCAGCGCGGGACATTACACGCCGCGCCCGCCCCGTGGCTAAACAAGCCCGTCTTCTCTTAAGGGGCACATCGCCTCGTCGTCGTGGGGACAGCGGCCGGTCGTGTCGCTCGTTCGATCAAATTTGAGTGACATTGACGAAAAATAATGTATCGTTTGTTATTTTTGGAGTGTAATCAGAAGACAAATGTATCAATAAAGCACAAATCATGAAACCAAAGAGCCTCACAAAAGACACAAATTGAAGTGCCCACGACAGGGTTTTACCATTTTCCAATTTTGACTCTATCTGGCGTATTTGTACCTGTTTTACACCAATCGAGCAGGTATTTGTGGAGAAAACAATGACAAATCTGTATAAAATGACAGGAAGTGACATCACACCAGGGACACTCATTCCAGACAAAGTTTATGCAGAATTTACTCAAAAGAAACAACTTTTTTGACTCTCTAAACAAGAATTCAACAAAATAAAGTCGCTCTCATATATTTGACATTAGATGAGTTTTGTCCCAGTGTTTGCTGGGTAATCTCCTACTGTGATGTCATCGATTACAAACAGGAAGTGAAATTATAAACTTA
This sequence comes from Eucyclogobius newberryi, assembly GCF_026437365.1. Lineage (NCBI taxonomy): Eukaryota > Metazoa > Chordata > Actinopteri > Gobiiformes > Gobiidae > Eucyclogobius > Eucyclogobius newberryi. The sequence goes on along the minus strand of NW_027315835.1, from coordinate 5,555,062 downwards.
AAAAATTGGCTCTTCTGGGATAAAATTTTTGCTTTTTTTTGTAATTTTTTACAGATTTTTCAACGTTTTCTCCACAAATACCTGCTCGATCGGTGTAAAACTATAATTCATACGTACAACAAGTACAAATACACCAAATAAAGTCAGAATTAGAACATCGTACAAACCTTTAAATATATTATGCCACTTTTTGCCATTCGATTAATCTAAATTGATCCCCAGAGAATAATAATATAGATTTAAAGCTGATGGAATGAGATGCGTTTACCTCACTCTGAAGACAGATTTACAGTGTAACACGTTCTCCACTTTACAATTTACTCTGCACTAAACAAACCGTGTGCGTATTTTTTTTAAACTTCAAATAAAATAGTTTGTGTTCCAAATTATGGCATTTAACTTATTTATTTTGCCTTTATTAAATTACAGATGTCTGTTTTCACCTACCCCCTATCTCCTCCCCCTTGTCTCCTCCCCCTATCACCTTCCTGTACTGTACCTGCGATTATTCCAAAAAGAAAACGGACGAGGCGCTCATAATTTTACACTTTTACACCTTAAAAACAGAAACAGGTACGTTGACTTCCTGTTCAAAACTTCCCCCGCCCCTTCAAAGTGATAAGCTCCGCCTCTTCAGAGTGATAAGCTCCGCCTCTTCAGAGTGATAAGCTCCGCCTCTTCACGTAGACGTTTCACTGAGACGAGCAGCAGATTTTCATTACATGTTTTTACTTCTGGAAAGTGGCAGCGTGACACTTTAGAGCTGCATGTGTCACGTGGAGTCAGTGCAGGGAAGTGGGCGGGGATAGGGGGTAGGTGAAAACAAGATCTTAAACCGAACAGGACAAATCAGGATTCACTCAAACATGCAGGAATTAATCAAAATACAACTTCTAGTAAACTAAAGGTTAAGAGCTCATTATAGTTGATTTAACAGAATATGTCCCCTTTAATGTCGCCCTTTAATATTAAAATGAGGCCAATATTACTAATATTATTACTAATATTATTACTAATATTATTACTAATATTAGTAATATTGGACTTTGTAAATACAGAACATAATTTGTCAGCGTTAGAGGCCGTGTTTGGTAAAATCCTGTCATTTTTAATGATATTCTCAAAGCATTTGTCTTCATTGCACAACTACTTCCTCTGTTTGACTCACAGTGACCCCCATTTCCCCTAAACTCCTCCTCCTCCTCTTCCTCCTCCGCCTCCTCCTCCTCCTCCTCCTCTTCCCCCTCCTCCTCCTCCGCCTCCTCTTCCTCCTCCTCCTCCTCCTCTTCCTCCTCCTCCTCCTCTTCCTCCTCCTCCTCCTCCGCCTCCTCTTCCTCCTCCTCCTCCTCTTCCTCCTCCTCCTCCTCCTCTTCCTCCTCCGCCTACTCCTCCTCCTCTTCCCCCTCCTCCTCCTCCGCCTCCTCTTCCTCCTCCTCCTCCTCCTCTTCCTCCTCCTCCTCCTCCTCGCTGGTGATTGGCTCTTCAGTCGATCAGCTGTGAAATGGTTTAAACTTGTGTAAAAAAACGATTTCTGGGCCTATAACGTTTCGTGTATTTCGGCTGGAAAAAGTGTCCGAAGAATCAGCTTTGGACTTCTGCGGTGGTAACATACGAGCAGTGACCAGTGCAGTGACTGGTGCAGTGACCAGTGCAGTGACCAGTGCAGTGACTGGTGCAGTGACCAGTGCAGTGACCAGTGCAGTGACGATGCAGTGACCGATGTAGTGACCGATGCAGTGACCGATGTAGTGACCGATGTAGTGACTGATGCAGTGACCGATGCATTGACCGATGTAGTGACCGATGCAGTGACCGGTGCAGTGACCGATGCAGTGACCGGTGCAGTGACCGATGTAGTGACCGATGCAGTGACCGGTGCAGTGACCGGTGCAGTGACCGATGTAGTGACTGATGCAGTGACCGATGCAGTGACCGGTGCAGTGACCGGTGCAGTGACCGATGTAGTGACTGATGCAGTGACCGATGCAGTGACCGGTGCAGTGACCGATGTAGTGACCGGTGCAGTGACCGGTGCAGTGACCGGTGCAGTGACCGATGCAGTGACCGATGCAGTGACCGGTGCAGTGACCGATGCAGTGACCGATGCAGTGACCGGTGCAGTGACCGATGTAGTGACTGATGCAGTGACCGATGCAGTGACCGGTGCAGTGACCGGTGCAGTGACCGGTGCAGTGACCGATGCAGTGACCGATGCAGTGACCGGTGCAGTGACCGGTGCAGTGACCGATGTAGTGACTGATGCAGTGACCGATGCAGTGACCGGTGCAGTGACCGATGTAGTGACCGATGCAGTGACCGGTGCAGTGACCGATGTAGTGACTGATGCAGTGACCGATGCAGTGACCGGTGCAGTGACCGATGTAGTGACCGGTGCAGTAGTGACCGATGCAGTGACCGGTGCAGTGACCGGTGCAGTGACCGGTGCAGTGACCGATGTAGTGACCGATGCAGTGACCGGTGCAGTGACCGATGTAGTGACTGATGCAGTGACCGGTGCAGTGATTGATGCAGTGACCGATGCATTGACCGATGCAGTGACCGGTGCAGTGACCGATGTAGTGACCGATGCAGTGGCCGATGTAGTGACCGATGCAGTGACCGATGCAGTGACCGGTGCAGTGATTGATGCAGTGACCGATGCAGTGACCGATGCAGTGGCCGATGTAGTGACCGATGCAGTGACCGATGCAGTGACCGGTGCAGTGATTGATGCAGTGACCGATGTAGTGACCGGTGCAGTGACCGGTGCAGTGACTGGTGTCTGAAATAAGTACCGTATTTTCCGGACTATAAGTTGCACTTTTTTTCATAGTTTTGGCCGGGGTGTGACTTATACTTATATTTATACTTATATACTTATACTCCGAGCGACTTATATGTGATATTATTTGTTATTTTCAATTTAAAACGCAATTGCCTGAACATTTTGTATTCACGTCCAGTTTAGTAAAAATCACGTGACTTTTGCGTCGTAAACAACAGAATACCAACATGATGCTCAGTCTCTGCGTTTCACTGCAACAAACAACATTTTTAAATCTTTGAACGTTTGTGGTGAACTTAAAGTGCACGTGACGGGTTCTCCTGTTTTTCAAATCACTGCTGCTTTTTTTCATTTTGTAATTGTAATTTACAGTTTGTGAACGAAAATGTAAAGATAAAAGACAATAACAGGAAGTGGAGCTGAATCCCTCTGTGATGTCATCAGTGTGCGACACAGAGACAGTTTAAACCATGGTTGGACTAAATAAAGGTGTTTCACGGTATTAATGTGTGTCAGATCAGAACTGTTGTGTCATTTATGTGGAGTTTGGCTCTTGTTTACAGTCTGGTTGCTATGGTAACAGCTATGACATCACCTCTACCTGTGTTAGACTGGACTCATATTGAAACGTTTAAACCTTTTACATTTCATTACGGAGTTCAAACCGGCTCTTTCATGTCCGAGTCGTTTGTCGATTTCGTTTGAATGAAGCGCGTTCAGCCGCAGCACCGCACGTTCAGCCGCTCGCCGCTGGCGGTTCAGCCGCTCGCGTTCAGCCGCTCGCATTCAGCCGCTCGCGGTTCAGCCGCTCGCGTTCAGCCGCTTCAGCCGCAGCGCTGCTCGTTTAGCAGCAAACGCTCGTATTTCACTTCTGTTTACATAATCAAAACGCCCAATTAGCACAAAACGCAACTGAGTTCATCCAATTTGAGTTTTAATTTGATTCCGTTTGACTGAGGACCGAGTCAGGCGGGAAATCAGAGCGGCTTTTACAGCGAGTCGTGGTCGTCATGGCAACGACACGGAAACTAACGTGTTATTGCAGGATTTCCCCCCTCGTCTGATCTTCGACTCTCGTGTGGATGAAAACTCATATTTAAAGATCTCAATGTTTATTTCAATCAAGGCTCAGATTGTTTTGACTTTTAACGCCATAAATTCACTTTTTTCCCCACTTTTGTAAAAAAAATATTGCGAAATGTGCACCTTTTAAAAATTAAATATGGACTCTTTATGAGTTGTTGTTGTTGTTGTTGTGTTGCTTTTAATGGCGGTTGACAGTCGACTGAAAAGTTAATTTACCGCCACCTACTGGAGTTATACGTCTTCAAAGTACGTGTTTTACGCTGTACGGTAAAAAATAAAAGGAGAAAGAAAGAGAGAGACAAAAGAGAGAAAGAAAGAAAGAGGGAGACAAAGAGAGAGAGAAAGAGAGAAAGAAAGAAAGAGGGAGACAAAGAGAGAGAGAAAGAGAGAAAGAAAGAAAGAGGGTGATAGAGAGAAAAGAGAGAGAGAAAAAAGAGAGAAAAAAGAGAAAAAGAGAGAAAAAAGAGAAAGAGAGAGTCAAAGAAAGTAAAAAAAGAGAGAGAAATAAGAGAGTGGAAAGAGAGAGAGAGAGACCCTCTTTAAGTAAGTGACATGTTTCTATTTCATGTTGATCCAAAGCAAATCATTTGGACCTTTAACAAAGTGTCACTGTGTAACTTTTCTGAACTTATTTAAAATATTGGTTTATTTCACGTCACTTTAAACATAAATCATTTTGCTGAACGGTCCTATATTTATATCACGCTCATTGAACATGTTTTTATGAATCAGACAGTGGCTCTTTGTAAAGCATGTGCAGTTCTATCGTCAGGGAAACGACGACTTTTTCAGTTTTTTAAAAAGTTTTTTTTAAAAGCGCAGTTTTTGGAGAAAGAAAATTCAGAAATTGACCAAATGGATTGAAAAATATTGCGGCTTTATTTTAATTTGAGGCGAGAAACATTTTAATTGATGATTCTGAATGAGATAACGCAAATTCATAGATAAATAACGTTTTTTGCCCGAATAAATCATTTTCTTCTCAAGTCGTTTTATGAAAATCCGCACAGTCCGACTTGCAAAGCGAACATTAGCGTTATACATGGCGTCGTTCCGTTATTCAACTTTAAACCGTCAGATTAAAGTTTGATTAAATGTTTGTGGAGCCGATCTGATCATGAGAAGGTTTTAACGTTTGTGCCATTTCAGATTTTTCAAAAAACGTGAATCTCCCACAGAGTAGATGTTCTAACGATATCAATTTGTTCCACGATGTTTAATGATTGTGTGAAAATGGAGACGGATCTTTAGCTTCATTGTTCTTGTGTTTTCATTGTCCGGGAATGACAAATGACACAAGCTTAAATATCTGCTGCTGGAAACATGAAAAATCATGTGTTTTTTACATTTATTCCATTCGTTAACATTTATTTAACAGGGTAAAAAAATATGTAAAAAAAAAATAACAACAATAATTTAAAAAACATAGATTGCACTAAATAAATATAAAATATTAAATAAAACATCACTGGACCATCTTAAACATCTGCTGCTAAATACCGATACATGAAAAATCCCATGTTTTTACATTTATTTTATTCGTTAACATTTATTTAACAGGGTAAAATAAAAATGACAAATAATTTAAAAAACATAGACGCAATTGCACTGAATAAACACAGAAAATAAAACAAAACATCACTGCACCATCTCAAAAATATAATATTTTTTAATGTATTTTATTCATTAACCTTTATTTAACCAGGTTAAAAAGTTTTTAACAATTTTTATTTTTTTTATTTTTTTTAGCTTTTTTTAAAACACATACGTCATTAAAAAAAAAATAGATGCAATTGCACTAAATAAATATATAAAATAAAACATCACTGGACCATCTTAAACATCTGCTGCTAAATACTGACACATGACAAATCCCATGTTTTTACATTTATTTAACAGGATAAAAAAATATAATAATAAAAATAATATTTTTTTAAAAACATAGACATTGCACTAAATACATAAATAAAATAAAAAAAAAACATCATAGTATATTAAAGCAGGATTTAGAAGCGGAGACAATGTTCACAGACTTCAGAGAAACGCTCGATATCGATATTCGCGCTGATACATATCGCCCGCGCCTACAGAAAATGTGAGTGGACATGTTTGTGGACGGAGCAGACTCAGAGGCGGCGTCACATTCTTCTGAAGAGGGGCTTATGTGACCCCGACGTGGCCAAACACCTCCATAATCCTCCTCTGCATCCACGTAAAGAGCCTGAACGGGGCCCGGGCCCTTGGACACGTCCGGATCAGCAGTCACGACTCTGGACTGTTTATTACACGATGTTATGAAAGTGCAATATTTCAAAGTCATTCTGAAAGTTTTACACCTTATTTTATTTCATTTCATTTGTTTGTATAAATGGCATGAATAAATTGGAATGGCACGTTTATTTGTGAGTTAAAGTGCTTTGCAACAAGAAAATATGCGTTTAAATCAAATATAAAACATAAATAATCATTTCAAAAAGCCAATAATGCAAATAAAAACGTTTCAGTTGTATGGACGGAACTGTTTAGGCAGTTTAAACACACCAAAAAAAATGAAGAAAAATAAAGAAATGTTGACTTTGAATAAATTTATTTTTAATTTTTTTCTCCCATGTATTTTTATTTGGAACCAAAGAAAATTTTAGAAGTTTAGTTTTTATATAAAATATTTTAAAATTACCGCTTCTTTATTATTTTTTAAATTATTATTATTTTTCCCATCATTAAGAAAAACAAAACCAACAAAAATACATTAGATTTAAAATGTTATTGGTTGTTATTGCTCAATTTAAGCTATTTTTATTGAAACATATATTTTTTTTGAAAAGTGTTGTTTTTTATTCTTTTTTAAAAACATTATTGAACATTTTCAACTTTAATGAACTTTAATGAACGACACATCTTTCTTACTCCATAAGTCATTGTCCCCTCGTCCCAGGACAGAGGAGGGAGGGGCTGTGGTGAGGGGGGGGGCGTTTCCAGCCGGGGGTCGTGACCTTTGGGTGGCACTGATCTAACGTGATGGAGATTGGCCTCTTGTTACCGGAGGTTTAAAGCTGAGCCACGTCAACATGAATCCCCTCGACTGCACCAAGCAACTGAAGGATGAGCTCTTAACGTGTTCTTAACGTGACAAAACAAAGATCAGGAAATGTCACAATAAAAGACAAAAGGCCATAGATGATATAAATGCGTAACGCTGCATTCATGCGCTTTATTATATATATATACTTATTTTTTATACATTTATTTATTCATTTATTTATTCATCTATTTATTTTATTTATCTATTTATTTATTTATACATATGAATTACATATGACAGACATATGAATTAACATTTATTTTTTGAAATATAGAAACACAAAACAAAATAAACATGACCAGAGAGCAAGACTAATTAAAATTAACATTAACATTAACATTAACATTGAAATTAACATTAAAATTAGCATTAAAATTAACATTAAAATTAACATTAAAATTGAAATTAAAATAAAAAATGGCGCAATATGGCAAAAACATTAATAAAATCACGGCATCTTTTTTTTTATACAAACAAAAACAAATAGACATAATAGTACACAACACAAAATCGACTAAAAAAATCAGCTAAAATTGTTTTGAGAAATGGGACTTTTATTTGTGCCGTGATTATGTTTTTATTCATCATTAGTAAAAATGAACAAAAACATAATCACGGCAACATTTGGTCCAAAGTTTTATCAAATTTCTCCATTTTAAAATTTAGCTTGAATGTCATTTTTTTCCATTTGCCTGATGTCTGTTCCTGTCGGTCCAGCCCTTGATCGTCGGTGACGTTTGTGTCGTCCATTTCCTTGTGACGGCCTTTTTTCTGCCACTAAAAGTACGTTCCAAAGGTGGATCCACTCACTGTGTCCATGACAGGAATTTTGAGCCCAAAATGTAATCAGATTTCGTCTAAAAATAAACATAATTTGAAAAACGACAACAATGACACTTAAACTCGTCAGTGCAGGTTTTTTGAGCTCATAATATCATCGTCGACCTTTTTGCTCGGCCGCGATCACGACATTGATCACAAATCCAATAATCGGCTCCCGCGCTCGTCCCGAGTGGATCATGGCGCCGCTTGATGAAGTCCCGACGCCCTTGTCGTCCGTCAGGCGGGATTTGGCGCAGGAACGCATGGGCCGGGGAGAAAAGAGCAGATGGGATGTCCCGAGAGACGGAGGGGGGCAGTTTGTTTTCACTTGTTTCACCAAACACGTTCACAATGTGGATGTTTTTCTTTCTTTCCTCCAACAAAAGAACGAGTGCTCTTACTCAGGGACGGAGCAGATTGAGCAAAAGTAATATTTCAATAGGTTTTAGGATATTTTAACGAGATTTAGACAGTGTTTTACAATTTATGGGACATGCACGGAGCCCCCTAGTGGCACGGGTAAGAAAAGAGTCTAGTTTGAGGCCTTGAATGACTATTTTGTTCCCAAATTGTAGAATCAGTGCCCACGATTCGTCCAGAATAAAGATCAAATCAAATCAAATTTATTTATAAAGCACAATTCATACAAACTGCAATTCAAAGTGCTTTACAGTGTTTAAAACACAATTTAAAATAATAAAATAAAACACAATGCAATTTATAAAAATGTAAAACGATGTACGTCAGAGTAAAATAAATAATAGAAATAATGTAGTATTTTAAAATATTAAAAACAAGGTAAAATTACGTCAGTCATAGGTGCGGCTAAACAAAACAGTTTTTAGTTTGGATTTAAACACAGCCGGGGGCGGGGCCTGTCTCACGACTTTGGGGAGGCTATTCCAGACCTTTGACCCATAGACCTGGAACACAGGTTCTCCGTGTCTGGTCCTGACTCTGGCACCAGCAGGAGGCCGGTCCATGTTTAGTCCTGACTCTGGCACCAGCAGGAGGCCGGTCCCTGTTTAGTCCTGACTCTGGCACCAACAGGAGGCCGGTCCATGTTTAGTCCTGACTCTGGCACCAGCAGGAGGCCGGTCCATGTTTAGTCCTGACTCTGGCACCAGCAGGAGGCCGGTCCATGTTTAGTCCTGACTCTGGCACCAGCAGGAGGCCGGTCCCTGTTTAGTCCTGACTCTGGCACCAGCAGGAGGCCGGTCCATGTTTAGTCCTGACTCTGGCACCAGCAGGAGGCCGGTTCATGTTTAGTCCTGACTCTGGCACCAGCAGGAGGCCGGTCCCTGAGGCCCCCAGAGTCCGAGGTGGTTCATATGACACACACAAGTCTGAGATGTATTTTGGTGCTGGGCCATGGAGAGACAATATAAAGGTCTTAACATTAGTGTTTCTTGCACTGCTCCTTCAGATATGAGCACGTTTTTCTCATTTTTGTGTTTGTAAAAGCGGAAACCAAGGATATTTTTGTCGACTCGTCAAACAAATATTTCTGTTGGACATGGAGACTTTTTAATACATTATCAACCAAATTAACGTTGAAATATCACTGACTGAAGGCTTAATAGATAATAGAGAATATTTATGACTAAAGTAGAAAAAGCTTCAGTTGTAGTCATCTGGACTCAGTTTGAAAAAATAGACGTTTCGACTCTCATCCAAGAGTCATTGTCAATAACAGAATTTAGGTCGAGAACTCCGATATTAATACTGTTCTGTGGTAAGACCCACCCATTGGGAGGAGCCTTCCTGAAGTAGAAAGAGTTGTTTGTTTCAACAGAAACTCCCCCTTGTATCTACCGAGCTAGCCTATTCAGAATCTTAATGGGCTATTAGAATCCTCTTTGTCTTTGTGAGACCCTGGCTCAACCACCCTGAGTACCTGATTAGCATCTAAATGGCCTGGTCCTGGTCCTCTACCTTTCCAGGGGTTCAGTAACCCATTATAAATAACAGGAAGATTGAATCTTAGCCCTCCATTTCTGTTTAAAGAAGGTCTTTCTTTTTTAACAAAAATAGCTTCCTTGACTCCTCTTTCAAACCATCTTTTCTCCCTGCTTAAAACCTTCACCTCACCGTCTTCAAACGAGTGATTAGAGGCTTCAAGATGGAGATGCACGGCGCTCTGAGGTCCTGAACTAGTATTTCTTCTGTGCTGATAAAGCCTCTTGTGTAGAGGCTGTTTCGTCTCACCTATGTAACGTTCTTTACAGCTTTCTTCACTGCATTGGATCGAATAAACTACATTGCTCTGTTTTTGAGTCGGCAACTTGTCCTTAGGGTGAACCAGTTTTTGTCTTAAAGTGTTTCCTGGTTTAAAATAAACAGGGACTTCGTGTTGTCTAAAAATTCTCTGCAGTTTTTCCGACAGGCCAGACACATAAGGGATAGAAACACCCTTCCTTCTCTGTTCAGTTTCCCTTTTGTCCTGCTTCTTGGTTCTCTTCACTCTGTTGAGAGCCCAAGCGGGGTAACCACAGGCTGAGAGGGCATTTCGGACATGTTTTTCCTCTTTCTTCTTGCCCTCTGAGCTGGTGGGCACACCTTGAGCTCTGTGTTGTAAGGTTCTGATCACTCCCAGCTTGTGCTGTAGTGGGTGGTTGGAACCAAAGAGCAGATACTGGTCCGTGTGTGTAGGTTTCCTATATACTTCTATTTGGAGTTTCCCGTCCTCTCCTCTGATCGTGGAACAATCAAGAAAGGCCAAGCGATTCTCCTTAGCGTCTTCTCTTGTAAACCTAATATGTGGGTCCACAGCATTGATGTGATCAGAGAAGGTTTCCAGCTCTTGTTTCTTGATTGTTACAAAAGTATCATCGACATAGCGGAGCCACAGTTGCCAGTTGCAGCAGTGAGGATCAGACTGCAGGAAGACACCACCCTACAGGAAAGGACCAAACTGACACCTGAACACATATGTAAACTGTTGGACATCTGTCTGAACACCACTTACTTTCAATTCCGGGGACAATTTTACAGACAGATTCATGGCTGTGCCATGGGCTCGCCCGTCTCTCCCATAGTGGCCAACCTGTACATGGAGCACTTTGAGAAGAAGGCACTGTCCTCATTCTCAGGCATAGCTCCAAAACTGTGGCTCCGCTATGTCGATGATACTTTTGTAACAATCAAGAAACAAGAGCTGGAAACCTTCTCTGATCACATCAATGCTGTGGACCCACATATCAGGTTTACAAGAGAAGACGCTAAGGAGAATCGCTTGGCCTTTCTTGATTGTTCCACGATCAGAGGAGAGGACGGGAAACTCCAAATAGAAGTATATAGGAAACCTACACACACGGACCAGTATCTGCTCTTTGGTTCCAACCACCCACTACAGCACAAGCTGGGAGTGATCAGAACCTTACAACACAGAGCTCAAGGTGTGCCCACCAGCTCAGAGGGCAAGAAGAAAGAGGAAAAACATGTCCGAAATGCCCTCTCAGCCTGTGGTTACCCCGCTTGGGCTCTCAACAGAGTGAAGAGAACCAAGAAGCAGGACAAAAGGGAAACTGAACAGAGAAGGAAGGGTGTTTCTATCCCTTATGTGTCTGGCCTGTCGGAAAAACTGCAGAGAATTTTTAGACAACACGAAGTCCCTGTTTATTTTAAACCAGGAAACACTTTAAGACAAAAACTGGTTCACCCTAAGGACAAGTTGCCGACTCAAAAACAGAGCAATGTAGTTTATTCGATCCAATGCAGTGAAGAAAGCTGTAAAGAACGTTACATAGGTGAGACGAAACAGCCTCTACACAAGAGGCTTTATCAGCACAGAAGAAATACTAGTTCAGGACCTCAGAGTGCCGTGCATCTCCATCTTGAAGCCTCTAATCACTCGTTTGAAGACGGTGAGGTGAAGGTTTTAAGCAGGGAGAAAAGATGGTTTGAAAGAGGAGTCAAGGAAGCTATTTTTGTTAAAAAAGAAAGACCTTCTTTAAACAGAAATGGAGGGCTTAGGTTTCATCTTCCTGTTATTTATAATGGGATTCCGAACCCCTGGAAAGGTAATGGACATTCAGATGCTAATCAGGTACTCAGGGTGGTTGAGCCAGGGTCTCACAAAGACAAAGAGGGTTCTAATAGCCCATTAAGATTCTGAATAGGCTAGCTCGGTAGATACAAGGGGGAGTTTCTGTTGAAACAAACAACTCTTTCTACTTCAGGAAGGCTCCTCCCAATGGGCGGGTCTTACCACAGAACAGTATTAATATCGGAGTTCTCGATCTAAATTCTGTTATTGACAATGACTCTTGGATGAGAGTCGAAACGTCTATTTTTTCAAACTGAGTCCAGATGACTACAACTGAAGCTTTTTCTACTATGGAACACGCCTGGACGAATGAGGGATTACACCGACATATTTATGACTAAAGTCTATTATTGGTGAACATTTGGGAGACCTTTAGGTGGACCTTTTTAAGAACCTTTGGGTGGAACTGTGTTTGATCCTTTAGGTGTAACTATGTCTGGACCTTTGTCTGGACCATTGGGTGGAATTTGGGTGGAACTTTGGGTGGACCTTTGAGTGGACCTATGTATGGACATTTAAGTAGACCTTTGAGTGGACCTTTGTGCAGACTCGTGTGACCGTCTGAGTGGACCTTTGTGCAGACTCGTGTGACCGTCTGAGTGGACCTTTGTGCAGACTCGTGTGTGACCGTCTGAGTGGACCTTTGTGCAGACTCGTGTGACCGTCTGAGTGGACCTTTGTGCAGACTCGTGTGACCGTCTGAGTGGACCTTTGTGCAGACTCGTGTGTGACCGTCTGAGTGGACCTTTGTGCAGACTCGTGTGTGACCGTCTGTGTGGACCTTTGTGCAGACTCGTGTGTGACCGTCTGAGTGGACCTTTGTGCAGACTCGTGTGTGACCGTCTGAGTGGACCTTTGTGCAGACTCGTGTGTGACCGTCTGAGTGGACCTTTGTGCAGACTCGTGTGTGACCGTCTGAGTGGACCTTTGTGCAGACTCGTGTGTGACCGTCTGAGTGGACCTTTGTGCAGACTCGTGTGTGACCGTCTGTGTGGGCCGTACACGTCTTTGTTGTGTCACACGGTGTCTGTATTGATCAGCAGCAGAGGGGGCGGAGCTCGGGCCGTGAGTCACTTTGCTCCGAGTCACCGCAGTTACGGCGGCGACACAGTCCTGTTGTCATGGTGAGTCAGAGCGAGTCAGCACGGGACAGATGATCTTTGATATTCTGATGAAAGCGATCATTTCTATGAATATGCTGTTCAAGAAGTTCACGTCCTTTAAACTGACAACGATCGCGTCTTTGGCATTTTTGAAGACGTTGAACTTTGTGCCAGTTTTTGTTTCATGTGGAATGGCCCAGTTTTTACAGAGATATGAACAATAAACTAAACTGACTCTAGAGATTTTAGAATGTCGTGATGTCATGCGAACACAACATTTGAGTAGTTTAGGGTCACTCATTTTGAATTTAAAACACATGTTGAATATTGTGTTTCGCTGTACTACCTTCTGTTGTTGTTTTCTTCTGTTGTCCTGGGCTTTTCAACTACATTTTTCAGATGGGGCACCACCACTTTTTCACAGAAATTCCCAACACTAAATACAAAAAGCTTCAACTTGCCAATCCAGCGCTGAACCAAAAATAAACTAAGGCAGCACTAAAACCAGAACTCTGATGTTGGAAACACCGCCTTGTTTTTATGCTCCGGAGAAAGAGACTGGGACACATTCGATCATTTAGGGTCTCAATGTAAGAAACATTTACGTTAAATTGCACGTGTTTTGTGTCTGTTGTGTATAGATAAGAGTTAAACATTCAAACCCAGGTCTAAAGTAGGATTAAACCAGGAAACGAGAGGAAAATATTTGGCCGAATCAGGGGTCTCATTTATAAAACTTTACACGGAATTTTTACTAACTTCCACAAACTTTCTAATTTCTCGTCTTCTTTTTGGGCCCATCGTCTTTGGACTTGGACCACTCATTTCTACGTAAAGTTGTCATTTTGTAGACATAACGTATCATTTTTCCTGTCTGTTCGCGACCCCCAGAACGTTTTGGCGGCCCCAATCTGGGCCGCAGGCCTTAAGTTGAATCGGCCTGACGCGGGTTTTAAAACATCAGGGGCATAAACTGGTTAATTTGAACAGAACAAATCTATTTAGCCTAGTAAAAACGTTATCCCGGCCGCTTCCTGTGTCGAAGACAATAAACGACCTCTTCGTATTAGCATTTACCGTGACGTTTTGAGGAACACTATATCGTCCTTCGTAAATTTTTGTGGCGCAGAGGAAGAAGAAGAGGCTCAGAAACACTCGCCAACGAATCACCGGAACAAATAAACGAAATATACTGCCGCGTCATAACTCTACAGCCTTCTTTTCTTCTTTGCCGAGATCAGCGATTTCTAAGGACAACCTCGTCGTCATCTTTACTTCTCGTCCTCTTCTTCCTCTTCCTCCGCCGGCGTTTGGCGCTTACGATGGGGTCAAACGGAATGAAAAGCGCTCGCGATTGATCAATTGAATTCGGCGACAGCACCGGGAACACGCGCCAGGATTAAGTAGAGTATTACGGGCGAGATGAGTGGAAGCGCGGCGTTCCGTTTTTTTCCGGGTTTCGTTTTGTAGCCGGCGCGTCGACCGATCGATACGAGCCGCGCGCATGATTTGTAAAGGCGATGTGGGCGGGGGGGAAGCGGCGGGGGGAGGGGGAAGGCATAATCGCGGTGAATTCCGAGAGGCAGATTTGTACTGGAGCTCAGCCCGGGGCGGAGGAGACTGTAATGTTCCCGGGACAGCTTTACGACGGGCGGGAAATGGACGGGGAAATATGTCTCCTGTTGGTGATGTCGGCGAGGGCCATTGTAGTTCGGGTTTAGTTCACGAGAAAGGACGTAAAAGCACCAATCAGAGCGAATGGACAGTGCATGTGTATTATATTAGTGCGATTGTGTGTCCAGTGTGCATCTATTTATGTCACGTGACCTTTTATTTATTTATTTTCAATATAAAAAAAATACAACAACAAAAATAAACACAAAACAAACTGACCTATGTAAAGAAAAAATTGTAAGAATAATAATTTAGATATTGATAATAATAATGATAATGATAATAATAATAAAGAAAAAATAGAAGCGACCTTTTATTTATTTATTTTTTAAACATACAGCAACACAAATGTACACAAAACAAACTTATCTATGTAAAGAAAAATATGTAATAATAGTAATAGTTTAAATAAGAATAAAAATAAATAAATAAAATACAAGTGATTTTTTTATCTATGATTTTAAAGAATATGTGTTACATCTTTTCTAACATATACATATTTATTCATAACATATACATATTTATTCATTTCAGTAACTGTCTTTCGTGGCCTTTAATACAAGTAAAGAATTCTGTATAACATTATTTCACGACTGCGCCCCAAGAAAATACTAGAAATTATTTTGTTGTTTTAGTCGTTTTTTTTTACTTTTGGCAAAATAAAAGTACATTCGTCTTATGTTATACTTGTTATAATTGTTTTTGAACCGCTGCTGGGAGAGTATTTCATTTTACTTTAAACATTATTTTGGAAACTGGAAAGGTCTTTACATTTCATAAGATTTGATTTCACAAATTCTGGATTCAAAATGTCCAACTTTATTCATCAGGCTCGTTTCTGTAATAAAACTATAACTGACTAAGGTTTTAAAAGTAAAACCAACAGTAAATTAAATGATAAATAATGCGTCACGACTAAGCAAATCCTTTGTTTTGTACAGAATATTATATTAAATTATCAGTTCTGTTCAGTTTAATGATGAACAAAGCAAGATTTTATTGTTCTGCCTCAATTTTCTGATTTCTGAAATAAATAAAACTTAGAAAAGGTAAATTTGGTAAATATTTAGAGGACAAAACGGCCTGTTCTTAATTGTGGATTATTATTTTAAAGATTTGCGCTTGAATTAGTAGGAATTGAAGAGTCTGAATGAATACGTTGACTTGAATAATAATAATAATTGAATAAAAGTAAGTACTTCCTGTGTAACTCTTGCTTGTTTGTGACATACTTTTGTGTGAATCTATTTCCTTTTTTCTATTGGTGTTTTATGCATTTTATGAAGAGAAAAACATAACTTGGCTGTTCTTCTAAAAAACACAAAATTATTTCTCGTTTAAAATATCTTCACAACTCACTATGCAATTTGTTATTTTAATTATCCTTGTCTTGACAATTCTCTATAAATATTCCTCATAGATAAAAACAAAAAACAAAAAAACAACAACTTTCTGTTATTGTTGTGTTGTTTTTTGTTGATAAAAATTAAACAAAAAATAACATTAATCAATGTGCGTCAATACAAATAATCGCTATAGAAAAAACAAAGCAAATATTAAGCGCAATTTGTCAAAGTGCTTTACAGAACAGGAAAATGAGCATTAAAATTAAAATAGCGGGAACAAAGTCAAATAATTTTACAATCTGCAGTGTCTGAAATGTCGAGCTTTTTTGTTGTGAATACGAGTTTAAAGATCGTGTTTTAAATTGTTAATGATGGAAAGAAGCCTGCAATTAAATAGATATATTAATTAAAACATTGTTACAAAATTCACTATAAAAGAGAAGAGTGCAAATAAAACTATTCCAGTCTCTAATGTTCATAACGCGGCTGTTTTAAGTCCAAAAAACATGTTTCAAATTCAGCCAAATGTTTAAATTACTCTTGGAAATGCACACAAAACATACACATAATAAAGTCGATATGCTTTATTTCAATGGAAGTTGTAAAAGTAAGGAATTATGTTGCGTTTTTGAGTTTGAAATGCTGTGAAGATGAGCTTTGGGGCCCCTCAAGTGCCTTTGGGGGCCACCGCGTTAGCCGTTTAGTCGATTCATCGGTCGACAGTTCAACATTCATATTCGTCAATTGATTATTTTATGTCGATAACGAGGATTATTCTGTGACAGCAGCAAAAAGTGAGACGACGTGGAGAGAGTTCGCTGAAGATTTTGGCTTTATAAATGAAACATGCAGTGTTTTTTAGCACTTTTCTGTTTACCGTATTTTCTGGACTATAAGTTGCACCTTTTTTCATAGTTTTGGCCGCGGTGCGACTTATACTTATATTTATATTTATACTTATACCGCATTTCATACTTCAGTGCGACTCATACCGTATTTTCTGGACTATAAGTCGCACCAGAGTATAAGTCGCACCAGCCAAAAAATGCATAATAGAGAAGAAAAAAACATATATAAGTCGCACTGGAGTATAAGTCGCACCAGCCAAAAAATGCATAATAGAGAAGAAAAAACATATATAAGTCGCACTGGAGTATGAAATGCGATTGCAAGTGTGAAAATAACAAATAATATCACATATAAGTCGCTCCGGAGTATAAGTATATGAGTATAAATATAAGTATAAGCCGTACCCCGGCCAAAACTATGAAAAAAGGTGCGACATATAGTCCGGAAAATACAGTAAATTGTTGTTTTTTGTCTGAATTCCTGTGCAATTTTTGTCTTTTGAATGCTGAAAAATGAAAAAAATCGTGAAAAATGTACTTCCAGAACCTATAAATGGTTGAGTTGAGCTCCATGGCAACTGTATTTCCACAAATTGTAGAATACTGTTTTTTTTTCCTCTGGCGAAACCACTGAAAACGAAAATCAATGGCAACAGTTTGTTTTTCCCGCTTTATTTCGTGCGACGATTGTTGCAGTTGGCGTTGACGTCTTTTCTTCCCACAAATCCTCGCACGCCCGAACAGACCGAACATCCCGGCGTCAAACGAACCCGGGATCGAATCGATAAGCAAACGGGGAAATTGTTCTGTTGAGAATAAAAAAAGAAATTCACTGTTTCGTTTTTTTTCTCCCCCCCTCGCTCAGTTGGCGCCGGAGACTCTAATGCGCCCGATGTTCCTTCCCGCGCCTTCCATTACAATACGGGGGCCACCGCTTGTATACATCTGCAAGCGACCGCGATCCATCTGCTTCCGTAGGGCGTCTCGGGGATCATGATGGCGGCGGCGAGAGGGCTAATGTTTTGCCAGAGGACATTAGGTGTGATGGGAGGCAGAGGCTAAAGCGGAGCGGCTCAGACCCCCGCCACGACGAGACAAGACGAGGGGGACGCCGGCGGAATATCAAGTGCCAGGGTCCGCGGCGCGAGCGGGAGAACACAGGAGAGGGTTAAAGACGGGGCTGATGGGAGCGTCGTGAACACGCCGCTCCGTGACCTGAACATGCTTTAGAATCCGCTCTGTTTTTTTATGCTTTGTCTCGTTTCGTTTATGCAAAATTGTAAGTTTTTTTCCCGAGGCTTTTAACCCTGTTCTCGCATTGTTCCTCGTCACAAACTCGGCTGGAGTCACATTGAGCCACATTCGCGCTAGTTTGATGGATCCTGGTGAGAAAAACACTCTCCCCTCCGAGCGTCAGAAAACACTCCGTTCTGAATCTCCTCCATAACTGACGTTTTCTCCATCTTCTGCTGGTTTTTTAACTCCACAAATCATCTCCAGACTCGTGTGACCGCGTGCTGGGACCAGGAAGTGAGAGGCTAGCTTGAAATGTGTTCGAATGCTTGTTTTAAACTGTGTGTCATTCCCACCGCGGTCAGTAGATGGTGCCAAAACTCATGAAGCAGAAATCAAAATGCTATTTTTTTTCAGTTCTAAAACATGAGATGCCAAACTAAATGTAATGTTTAAACGCTAATAACAATGCAAATTATGTACAATACTTGTTCTTTAAGGATTATTATTGTTAATGTGGTCAAAAACAACTGAATGGGCCGTCAAATTCTGTATGTTTGGGTTCATTCCCATTGAAACCAGTGGTAAAGGAGAGACTGGGCTGATCCTCCGCTGGTGTCGCCGTGGTTGTTTTGATTTGCTTGGGCCTTGCCGTGTCATTGGTCCAGCTCTTAAACTGGGCAGACTGATGCTAATGTGGTCACTAGTTCATGTGGGCCACTGGAACTCTGGGTGAAATGTTATGACGAGTGGAAAATTGCACGTAATAAACTCGATTTCAGATTTAGGTTTTGGGCCTTAAACTCCTGCCATGGACTTGATTGATGGATACCTTTGGAGCAGACGTTTGGACGACACAAACTGAACCAACGATTACAGACTGGGCCCATGTTCTGATTGGCCGTCGGGAAGCGGGAAAAACGACATTCGAACAACATTTCTCTGGGACAAAATTGGACTTTAATGTGACGCAATATTTTCCTGTTTTTACATGTTTTGTGCCTCTATTACCGGTTTAGTTTCTCTCTCTGTGTCGCGTTTTGGGTTTATGTCCTGTTGGTTTAAATGTTTAAAACTGGTGAAAAGAAATGAAAAGAATAAGCACAAGTGAGAAACACAACCCGACTTCTTCCACACCTTAGAAGAAGAAAGACTCGACACGGCCGTTTAATTACGTAACAATGTGTTGTACTGTATGAAGAGCTAAAGTAAAAGTATGTAATCTAAAAAAGACCAACATAAACCGTTAAAAAGTCTAAAAACAACAACAACCCACAGGCGGTGAACTCTCAAGCCCGGCGAGAATTCATCTGGTGCACAACTCGTCATTATTGTTACTGTAGAAAAAATGTGTTTATGTTTGTACGAGATTTTACACAGCGCTCGAACTTTTCCCTTAGACCTGTCAGTAATTACCAATACTGCGTTGACAATATTTTACAGTATTTATTGTGAGTAATTCTTCTGTGATTTTTACCATTACTACTACTGATTTTTACTACTACTACTACTGATTTTTTACTACTACTACTACTGCAGATTTTTACTACTACTACTACTGATTTTTACTACTACTACTACTGATTTTTACTACTACTGATTTTTACTACTACTACTACTGATTTTTACTACTACTACTACTGCAGATTTTTACCACTACTACTACTGATTTTTACTACTACTACTACTGATTTTTACTACTACTGATTTTTACTACTACTACTACTGATTTTTACTACTACTACTACTACTAGCACTAATATTGATTTTTACTACTACTACTACTGATTTTTACTACTACTACTACTGATTTTTACTACTACTACTACTACTGATTTTTACTACTACTACTACAACTGATTTTTACTACTACTACTACTACCACTACTATTGATTTTTACTACTACTAATACTGATTTTTACTACTACTACTACTACTACTACTACTACTACTACTACTACTACTACTACTACTACTACTACTGATTTTTACTACTACTACTACTATTGATTTTTACTACTACTATTACTGATTTTTACTACTACTACTGATTTTTACTACTACTGATTTTTACTACTACTACTGATTTTTACTACTACTACTACTAGCACTAATATTGATTTTTACTACTACTACTACTGATTTTTACTACTACTACTACTGATTTTTACTACTACTACTACTAGCACTAATATTGATTTTTACTACCACTACTACTGATTTTTACTACTACTACTACAACTGATTTTTACTACTACTACTACTGATTTTTACTACTACTGATTTTTACTACTACTACTACTGATTTTTACTACTACTACTACTAGCACTAATATTGATTTTTACTACTACTACTACTGATTTTTACTACTACTACTACAACTGATTTTTACTACTACTAATACTGATTTTTACTACTACTACTACTACTACTACTACTACTACTACTACTACTACTACTACTACTACTACTACTACTACTACTACTACTACTACTACTACTACTACTGATTTTTACTACTACTACTGCTATTGATTTTTACTACTACTACTACTGATTTTTACTACTACTACTACTACTACTACTACTACTACTACTACTACTACTACTACTACTACTACTACTACTACTACTACTACTACTACTATTGATATTTACTACTACTACTACTACAGATTTTTTCTTCTACTACTGACGATAAATACACAATAATGCAGTGTCCCAGTGTAGTGCAGTGTCACATTCATGGCATTAACACGATGCAGGCTCATTACTGCATCGGCGGCGGACTCGGGCGTACTTCCGCTCTCTGACCCCGTGTTTCTCTGACCGTGTGGCCCTTGGCTCCTCCCACAGACTCGGACGGCTCCGGTCACCATGGCGAGTCTCCGGGCAGCGTGGAGACCCTGCGGAAGCACCTGCGAGCCGACGCCTTCACCCAGCAGCAGCTCGAGGCCCTGGACCGGGTGTTCGAGCGGCCGCAGTATCCCGACGTGTTCCCGGCGTCCGAGCACGTCAAGCCGGAGCAGGTCAGACGACTGGTAAAGACGCAGCCACTTCTTTTATTTCATGTGCGTATGTCTGGGCAGGGGTCAAAGAATGTCCCGCCGATGGATTATTCGACCGTGCGTGTGACCCAGACTGGTATCGATGCAGGAAAAGTATGTGTTTATGTAGTAATTGTGAGTTTAATCTGCTTTTTTACGTATAAGTACCACAAAAAATTCAACATTTTCAGCTAATTTACGCCATACTTTCTCGTTTTCGCTGTCGTCCTGTTTAAAACCTTAGAATCTAAATAAAATCCTGCACATTTTGGTCGACTAAGACTCCACCGACTGATTAATCGACTAAACAAACTAAATACTAAAGACGTACAGCCCTAACAGCGAGCGCTAATTTTTGATTTCCCTCGTCGGACTTTACGACACTTTCTACAGTCAAATACAAAAGACATTAAAGTGACGTGTGACAGGTTTTTATGATTTTCTAATTTGGACTTTATTTGGTGTATTTGTACACCAAATAATTATATTTGTACATGTAAATGATAGTTTTACACCAATCGAGTTGCTATATGTGGAGAAAACGTTGAAAAATCTTGTAACAGGAAGTGACATCACACCAGGGACTCATTCAGCCCAAAATCTATGCAGAACTTTTTGGACTCTATAAGCATTAATTCAACAAAATAAAGTCACTCTAATATATTTTCATCTGTCAAATAAAACAAATTGTGACATTAGCGATGAGTTTTGGCCCAGTGTTTGCTGGGTAATTTTCTAGTGTGATGTCATCAATTACAAACAGGAAGTAACATTTCCAAACCAAAAAAAATTGCTATTCTGGGATAACATTTGTATCATTTTTAGCTAAATACATTTATATGAACTACATTTTAGTTCACCGAGTCGTCCGACCTGTAGGGGGCGCTTTAACTGTATTGTTTTAACATAAATTGTGTGTTGATTTGTTTAAGTGGTGGTTTATAGTCTTGTTATTTTGCATAATGCTCCAAAGCGGTTTCCAAAGCGCCCGGCGGACGCTGCATCTCCACATTTGACTCTGCGGCTTTAAAATCCAATATAAAACAGACCTTTGCGACCATCATTCCCACACCAAATCTCGCGGAGGAAAAAAAACCTAATTAAGCTTTGGCCCGAGCGCGGCTTACAGTGTGGCATGTATAATACGAGAAAAGTCCAGCGCCGCATCGATTTTGTGATGAAAAACCAGCGCTTTGTATCCACTATAATTGAGAGTAACAGTAGAGCCGCGTGAAATGAATCAATAAAGCAGATTTTGCTCATCGGAGGCGCAGACGTTTTCTCATGTCCGCTTTGGGGGAGGGATTTCACGCCGCTGTAAATCACGGAACGCGAGATTCGTCTTCGTGAAGGAAACGACCGGGGCGGGGATTGTGACGACGAGGAAAGAGGGAATTACGGATAAAAAAGGCGTAAAAATGGGACAAATCATGGGCCGGAGCAGGACAAAGCCGAATCAGGAATGTTACGCTAATGTTTATCCATAAAAATTAAGACAATTGGTTTAATTAGGATATTGCCCTATGTGTAAACAGTAAAAATATGATTTGTGTGTTTAGTCCAGGAGCTTGTGTTATTTTAAACGTATAAATCTAAACTTTTCAGACGTTTATTTACACTATTTGTTCCAATAGTGGCAGAGTTTTAAGAGGCCAAAAATGTAGTTTGTCCTGTTCCTGCTCCACACGAACACTGTCAGGGCTGTTGTGTTCACACTTGACCTGGGTCTCATTTGATCTGCAACGCCAAACGGCCCCTCCAACAAAAACTCTGATTTGTTGAGAAAAAAAAAATCAGGTTTGTGGGGGAAAAAATAAGATTTCTGAAAGAAAAATCAGATTAGAAAAAAAAAATCTGATATGTAAAAAAAAAAGATCTGTGAAAGAAAAATCTGATTTGTGAAAAAGAAAAATCCGATTTGTGAAAGAAAAATCTTATTTGTGAAAAAAAAAAAAAAAAATCTGATATTTGTGGAAGAAAAAGTTAGATTTATGAAAGAAAAAAAAAATTTGCTATTTTGTTCAGTTCGATTCCGATTCTCCCACGTCCGACCCTGATCGAGCGTTCACATCCATCACCGACATCTCGCTCTAAACTCGAGCTTTAATCGACACAACAATCGCTACGTATCTGACCCAAAACATGCAACACTGCAACTGCAAAGTGCTTCCAAAAAGTACAAGGAAACTGTGTATTTATGTGTATTCATGTGTATTTATGTGTACCGTCGTTCCATCTAAATCGCTATAATCTAAATAAAAGACAAATCTGGGTCGACTGAGGCGCACGTCGACCGATTAATCGACCAGAACGATGGACTAAAAACGATGGACTAAACCAGGTCTTAAACCGGTCTAAATGGGCTGAACCGCTCGTCTGCCCGTTCCCCACCGACGAGGCTTATTAAAATGGAGAACCTTTATTTACGAGCGACGAGTTGGCCACTGTCCAGGGTGTACCCCGCCTAAGGCCCGAAGTCACTGGGATAGGCTCCAGTCACCCGCGACCCCAAAAGGGAACAAGCGGTAGAAAATGGATGGATGGACCTTTATTTACTTTGGTGCGCGCGTGACGATAAATTCCCCGCTCGGCGCCGAGAAGGAGCCGTAGAGTGTAAAACCCACCGGCCTAATTGAGTTCATTTTAATTTCTGTTCCATCGAGGAGAATTACTTTGGTGATAAATCAGGGGACAAGCCTCGGCTCCGGGAGAGGCCTAATCTGCAGCTAATTACCAAACTGATTCCTGCGCCGCGATCGATTCCAGAACGGACTGAGAATGACCCGTTCAGAGCATTCGGTTCAATCGCAAACACAAAAGCAGGAAAAACGGCTTTAATTTCATGTTTTTGTCCAAAAAGAAATGTCTGAAATATGTTTGGGCCTAAACTAGGTCTGTAAAACAAGTGTTAAGCAGCTCTTAATCTGGACTAAACCAGGTCTAAACCAGGTCTAAACCAGGTCTAAACCAGGTCTAAACCAGGTCTAAACCAGGACTAAACCAGGTCTAAACCAGAGCTAAACCAGAGCTAAACCAGGTCTAAACCAGGTCTAAACCAGGACTAAACCAGGTCTAAACCAGAGCTAAACCAGAGCTAAACCAGAGCTAAACCAGAGCTAAACCAGAGCTAAACCAGGTCTAAACCAGGTCTAAAAAGGTCTAAAAAGGTCTAAACCAGGACTAAACCAGGTTTAAACCAGGACTAAACCAGGACTAAACCAGGGCTAAACCAGGGCTAAACCAGGGCTAAACCAGGTCTAAACCAGGACTAAACCAGGACTAAACCAGGGCTAAACCAGGGCTAGACCAGGTCTAAACCAGGTCTAAACCAGGCCTAAACCAGGTCTAAACCAGGCCCAAACCAGGCCTAAACCAGGCCTAAACCAGGTCTTGACCAGGACTAAAGGTCGAATGTACAAAGGCGTTTGAAGTCAGGACAAGGTCTAACTTAGAACTTGACCAGGACTCAATCGTCAAGGAAGGACTTTAGAACCAAACCCAGACCAAACCAGAGCTTAACTAGTGCTAAACTAGGGCTAAACTAGAGTTAAACCAGGGCTTAACCAGGTCTGAAATGGATCTGGATTTTGGCTGATCCCAGGTTTTATAACTTGAGTGAGTTCTGATCTAATCTAAAATGACAGGAAGTGGAGCTGAATCCCTCTGTGATGTCATCAGTGTGCGACACAGAGACAGTTTAAACCATGGTTGGACTAAATAAAGGTGTTTCACGGTATTAATGTGTGTCAGATCAGAACTGTTGTGTCATTTATGTGGAGCTTGTCTCTTGTTTACAGCCTGGTTGCTATGGTAACAGCTGTGGCATCACCTCTACTCACTCCAACCAGGAAGTACAACTATAAACTTGACACAAATGGTCAAACTGAGGACAAACGGGCAAAATGTTTCGTCAAATCTGAAACATAATCGCGTTCCCTCATCGTCCGACCGTATCCACGGCGACGAGCACGCGGCCCGCCCGAACGCGACGCTTCAAAGCCGCGCGGCCGCACCTTCAGCTCGACATAAATCAGGCTGGTTTGCGCGTGAGCGGCGCCAGCGTGCAGGTGCAAACAGCTCCGTCTGGCTCCCGCTGCACCGCATTAAAAAGCCATTCATCCCCGCGCGCCTCGGCCCCTCCCACACTTCTGCCGACCCTGTGCCCCGCCCCCTTTTCACACGTCCTTTCAATGGGACCACCACTTCCCCCCCCCCCCGCCCGCTTGCTCTCTTCCATCTGCATGATAAAAAGGCCCGTTTGCGGCGGCGACAGGGGTAAACATCCGACATTCTGGCCCTAGAGACAATCGAGAGTTGATGGGCGGCGGTCGAGGAGGCGAGGGAGGGGCCAACGGTGGAGCGCGGACCCCGAAAGCGTGCGCAAAGTCGCCAAACGCCTTGATGTACGATCGAAATTGTCCAGTCTGATTCTAATTTGTTTCATTGTTTCATTTAATCCACTTCATGTATAGATTTGTATGAGATATTGTCATTTCGAGGGCCGTTTTCTTACATTTTTCTCCCACAAAGACATAAAGATCAGGACTTCGAGTCGCTCTTACACACCTTACACACTTTACAATCTTTTACGTAATAAGATTTTGACAGAACATGCAAAAGGATTTGTTCATATTTAATTCCAAGCCTGATTTGTTAAAGTTTAAGTCTAAAAAATGAGGCTTAAATTTTTAATTCAGTCAAAAACTAAATGAGAAATTCAAAATCTCAATACAGAAAAAAATGATTAACTTGCCTCTGTCCATTTTTCAGATTTAAACGTCACAAAAAGGTGCAATTTTGGCTGTTTTTACACAAAAAATGCCTTTGTAGAAATTCTCTACAAAATAAATGAAAATATATGTGTAAAATCCGCACAAATGTCTTAGTATCTTAAATAAGTCAAATAAAAAAAAACAGGAAAACTTCATACATTTCTGTAGAACTGCGACGATAATCATGTAATTATGATTAACCGACGATAAAAAATAATCATAATCAAATTTAACCATCATTATTTGGACTAAGCAGATTCTGAAACACGTGAAAAGGCCGTTTTACAACAGACTGTGGCGTTATTAAATCAAAATGTCAAAAAATAATACACTTTATTGTAATTATTTTCCATCCAGAAGCCTTAAGTCGACATATTCCAATATTTATTTAGTTGATAATGTGTTCAAAAAGTCTCAATAGGAATAATATCTGATAATCGTTAGTTGCAGCTTAATATTCATACTTTTTATAATATTGTTTAATGTAAAAACATAATTCCCGGTTGTAATTGTCTTATTGTCTTTTACTGTTACACTATTATTTCTTTGTTTTAGGCCGACGTTAACATCTGTCACTGGGTTTCAAAGGGAATCTTTTCATCTTTGCTAATTCTGTCATATTTACAAGAAATGGCAATTAAATGTAAAAAAACAAACAAGTAAAGTTAATTAAAAGTCAGTGATTATTGTTTCATAGTCAACAATTATCTCTATTGCACATTGACTCGTTTTAAATACATTTTAACCAAATAAAGGTTGGAATATGGCGACTGAAAGTTTTTTAAAATGTACAAATGAAGTGTAATATTGATTAAAAAATGTGTTTATTGTTTTTCAGTTTGAATTCACAATGTCGCTGTCTTAGTTACAAAAAACACCATCAAAATGATCAAAACGACACTTATTGTTTCATAGTCGACTTGTCAAACTCTTATTTTCATTACTTTGGGACTTTTGAAATACATTTTTAAACACACGCCGGTTGAAATACTTTCTAAATAGAGAAAATGTACAAATAAAGTGTATTATTGCTGAAAATTCCAATTTAGTTTGGCTTTTTTGACGCAATAATGCAGCTGTGTCAGTTATAAAACGTATTATTACTTGAGTTTTCTAGTCTGTATTGTCCAGATAACAATCACAAAACAGTATTATTTAAAATCGTCGAGTTACAAATACAACAAAATCAACAACGGGCAAAAATGATCAAAATTCAGAAATGAGAAGTGAAAAATCAAATAAACACAAACAAATAAAACGCAAATACAGCATCAAATCAGCGCTGGACATGTGTTTGTCTGAGCGGCGTGCGGTTGGTCCGGCCCAGGCCTCACGCGGCGGCCCTCACAGAGTCTGGTCTCCCTCGGGTGCTCCTGTCGTCTCCCTCGGGTGCTCCTGTCGTCTCCCTCGGGTGCTCCTCTCACCGGGACAAAGGGAGACAGCAGCTGACTCCGCCTCCTCTCTCCTTCTCCCTCTCGTCTCCCTCTTCTCTCTCTCCACTCGTCTGTAAAGTCACTTCCTCCGCCACACAAAACCCGAACATTCATGGCGGTCGCCGGGCCTCCTGCCGTCTGGACACACACAATGTCTTCAGGGGAGCGTGGCGACGGACGCGAAACTGCACCGCCGTTTAGAGCTGGAAAATGGACTGAACTCTTTATTTTGTGTTTTTTGGTCATTTTACTCTCAAAACGTGTAGGTTTTCATGTGGAAACAACTAAATACTCCAGTCTGATTCTAATTTGTTTTATTGTTTCATTTAATCCACTTCATATATAGATTTGTATGAGATATTGTCATTTCGAGGGCCGTTTTCTTGCATTTTACTCCCACAAAGACATAAAGATGAAGCCTTCGAGTCGCTCTTACACACTGAACTTTACAATCTTTTTTAACTAGATTTTGTCACAACGTGCAAAAGGATTTGTTCATATTTAAGTCCAGGCCTGTTTTACTAAAGTTTTAAGTCTAAAAAATTAGGCTGAATTAAAATGTTTACGCCAATTTTCAATCAGATCTAATTCACTCAAAAACGCAAAATCTTTGAGTCTAATATGTCAACAAAATGAAGAAAAAAAATAATAAACTTGGCTCTGTCCATTTTTCAGATTTAAATGTCACAAAAAGGTGCAATTTTGGCTGTTTTTACACCTAAAAGGCCTTATTTACAGACGAAAACATGGCAAACATTTTAAACTTGTAATGCATATTTTTCTTACATTAATGTGAGTAAATGACGGGTGAAGTTTCAAATTTATATATTTAAATGTAAGATTTAAATATATAACTGAAAAGTACAAAAAGGAAACATTTTTCCTTTTCTCTTTGTACTTAAATGTGCTTTTATTATATATTAAGTCAAGATTGACTTTTTTTCTACTGAATTTTAAAAGGCATGCTCGTCTCCTTTATTTTAAGCATCTTTGTGTATCTTTAAAAGCGCTATTTAAGTTTTATTTTAGTTTTTTAATTATTATTACATGTATTTCTATCTGTAGTATTAGAGCGTTTTGTGCCCATTACAGGGTTTTACGATTTTATAATTTTTACTTTATTTGGTGTGTTTATACCTGTCGTACATATAAATAATAGCTTTACATCAATCGAGCAGGTATTTGTGGAGAAAACGCTGAAAAATCTGTAGAAGATTATGACAGGAAGTGACATCACACCAGGGACACTTGCTCCAGTCAAAGTTTATGCAGAATTTACACAAAAGAAACAACTTTTTTGACTCTTTAAACATGAATTCAACAAAATAAAGTCGCTCTCATATATTTATTTGTCAAATAAAAAAAATGTGACATTAGTTGAGTTTTGGCCCAGTGTTTTCTGGGAAATTTCCAACTGTGATGTCATCAATTACAAACAGGAAGTGAAATTATAAACCTAAAAAATGTGCTATTCTCTGATACATTTTTTTTTATAATTTTTAGCAAAATTCTAAATATATTCATCTTAACTGCATTTTAGTTCGATGAGTCGTGCAACCTGTAGGGGGCGCTTTAAACTTCATGTGGGCTGCAGGAAATCGAAAATCGCAAATGCGGCAATTTTGCTCTAGTGCCATAATTTCCTTCAAAATCAACAAAATATCCGTCCAATGCCGCACAAAAACGCTACAAAACACACGCCAGTCTTTTGCTAGTTTGTCGGCTCGCGGGCCTGTTGCGGTCCTGCTTTGTCGGTTAGCGTCGCGCTTAAACGCAACTCGCTCTGTCCACATGTCTAACCCCCGTCCCCCTCTCTCCCCTCAGACAAACGAGTACGCCCTGCCCGCCCTGAGCTCCAGCCTGGACGAGGTCAAGCCCAGTCTGTCCGCCGGCTCCTCGGACCTGGGCCCCGGAGCCGTGTCGCAGAACTTCCCCGTGGGTAAGAAAGACCGACGAAGAGTGAGAACGTGTAAATCGTGTCGTGGATGTGTGTGCGCGGGTCTGGTTTAGAGGGACGCCTGTAAGTTCTTGAGAAAATAGTCCCTAAACAGATTCAAAGTGTGGTCTATATGAAGTTTAGTCAATTAAACTGTCAAATGCATCTTTATCTGCAAGTTATTTGTTAATATAGTTATTGGACGCATTTGTGAGTAATTATTTAAGAACAATGCACATTAGTGGACATTTAAACCGATGTAAATATGCAGAAAATAAAACACAAACTGTTTACACAAACGAGGACAGGATCAACATTCAGCAATACTGTGTTAAAGGACAAATATTATGCATTATTTGTGTTGTTATCAGCCTTTAAATATGTTCTTGAGTAGCTGTAGTTTGGTATCTCATGTTTAGAACTAAGATTTCCGCTGTTTCCCACGGTACTAACTTGGTTGTGGTTCCATCTACTGGCTGCAGAGGGAGTTGCACACTTCCTGGTCCCAGAACGCAGTTGTCCTGATCGTGTATAATGCTCAGAACTAGAGTCTAGAGATGATTTTTGGAGTTAAAAACGGTAAAAGATGGAGAAAAATGTCAGTTCTCGAGGTGAGATTCAGAAGATTCAGAGTGTTTTTGATGCTCGGAGGGGAGAGGACTTTCTAAACAGGATTCATCAAACTGTGAATGAAGCTAAATGTGACTCCAGATGAGTTTGTGACGAGGAACAGAGCGAGAACAGAGTTAAAAGAGTCCGAAAATACAGTTTAGCATTCTGTTTTGTTCATACATTCATATTACACATATTTAGCGTTTATAAAAGTCATGGAACAATTAGCAGGAATTGAATCTCTCTTTTACATAAGAAGATGTTGTTTTCTAGTCCATCAAGTCCAATCCGTTGACGTTACTTATACTCTGTCTGTATTTCATTTTTATAGAACATAAAAATGACAAATATAGTCTAATCTGCTTGTGAGTGCAGCTGGGGTCAGAACATTGAGATAATTGATCGTTTTTAGCGTTTTAAGCCTCCTTTTAGTCGACTACACTCCTCACCGTGTGTATATTGCAGTAATTATTATCTTTTTTCAGAATCTTCATATTTTTGAATGCTTTCCCCCCTTAAGTTCATCAATCAATTCAGGACAATGTTTTATGCGCGGGAAAAGCCACCAAAATGAACGTATTCAGCACCAAAACTTTTCTATCGCCTAGAATTTGAAAAAAAGGCGTCCGCGGCCTGAAAACGTGTCGGTGGCGAAGCGGCGTCTTTTACGAGGTTGAGAAATGGCAGGGATGATGATGCGATAAACACTGCAGCTGTCGCGGCGCTCGGGTTTTGCTGAGGCAGCGAGACGAGAGTGAGAAAGAGTGAGAGGAAACGGCGCTCATTCGCTTCTCGCCGCCGGACAATGACTTCAGAGAGCATCAGCGCTTTGCAAAACGGCGTTAGCGGCGTCAAGGTCTCGGGTTTCGGACGCGTTCGGTCATAAACGGCGACGCGGGAGTCGGAAAATGAGCTTTAGCGACGTTCAGTGTGTTCAAGTGACATGGCCAAATAAAACACAATTTTCATTTTAGAAAAGTGTTTTTGTTCGTCCTGAGTTTCATTTTGTCACTTTTGTCCTATAAAAATCATCGCAATTTAACGATTCTTCACGATTAACGCTGAAATTGCGTGTGGAATCTCGCCGAACACGTTGCTATTTTTCAAGTTCGTGATCAGCTTTATGAAATGTTTGAAAATACAATAAATGTGACAAAAACAGACAGATAAAATAAAAAAAGTACTGTATTTTTTATTCATTCTTTTTTTCTATTTTTTTTTCTTTTTTAATCATTCTTTTTTATTATTTTATTGTGACAAACTACATTTTTTGACATGTCTACTGCAAAAAACACCTTTCTCTAATTAGTGTTTTGTCATTTGTCACTTTTATTGTTTAATGACATTCCAAATTAAAATATAAGTGAAATTGACTAAAAACCTGCATTTTTATCATCAAAATCCAGTTTATTATTCAAACACTGCGTTGGAAAAATCTACGGGAATCACAGTAAATGTCAAACTCCATTTCGATTCTAAAGAACATTCCGGATTCTCGACACTGAATTTGACGCCACAAAGTTTTTACGAAGAATTAAATTTTTTCAGGTCAAAAGTTTCAGACATAATTTCACTTTCTACATTAAACGTTACGATCTTATTCGAGTTCAGACAAACGCTCGAGTCGGTTCTAACGGCGTTCACGAAAGGTCCAACTTCTAACTTCGTATCGATACCGGCTCAAAGCAGTATATCGTCGTATTGATCAATACCTGATTCTTTAAACCTTTGATGGTCTTATGTATTAGTAGTTTAAAGTCATTACCAACACAAAATAAGAGTTGTTTCTTTATGGTATTAAACTAGATCTGATAAAGCTCAAGATCGTCTTAAAACTGTTCGGAAAACGTGAACAATTTGTCCTGTTTTCAAACCTTTGGTCAGTATTGGTCATTTGTACTTTCATATATGCATTGTTTAAGTGTAGTTTGGGTCAAATACACGGGTAATTCAAAGAGACACTAGATCGCTTTTGTCGATAAAGCGTTTTCTTTCCGCCCCTGACTAAAAACGCCAGCTCTCGGTGTAGAATCTTGGCTTCGTCTTTGTAAATCGCTCTGGCGTCGTCTCTTTTCTCCTTGAAGCCCTTAATGGCCTCCTCGCTCGGTTAATTGACATATCGCTCCGTTGTTGCCGCCGCCAAACGTCGTGTTCGCTGAAGTTTACGACGTCCGTCCGAGCGTTCCTTTGATTCAGATGTGCGTCGTTATGAAACCTGGACAAAGACGAGGATACGACGCTCTGGAAAAGACTTATAAACCAAACATTAAGGGAAGAAAAGTTTTGATTCATTAACATTGAGCAGAAAAGAGGAAAGCTGCAGTTTTTATAATGTGTTCATTAACTATTGTTGGTCCATTGTTGCTTAAAGTGCCTATGACAGGTTTTTACAATGTTCTAATTTTGACTTTATTTGGTTTATTTGTACCTGTCGTACTTATACATTATAGTTTTACACCAATCTAGCAGGTATTTGTGGAGAAAACGTTGAAAAATCTGCATAAAATCAGAACAGGAAGTGACATCACACCAGGGACACTCATTCCGGTCAAAGTTTATGCAGAATTTATACAAAAGAAACACATTTTTTGACTCTTTAAACACGAATTCAACAAAATAAAGTCACTGTCATGTATTTTTATTTGTCAAATCAAAAAACGTTGGCATTGGATGAGTTATTGCCCAGTGTTTGCTGGGTCATTTCCTAGTGTGATGTCATCAATTTCAAACAGGAAGTTAAATTCTAAACCTTTTTAGCTTTTGATTGTGACCGGGCGGGAGAAATGCTCAGAGCGAGTCTGGAGATGATTCATGAACTTAAAAAAACAGCCAGTTATGGAGGAGATTCAGAACGGCGTGTTTCTGAGGCTCGGAGGGGAGAGGACTTTATCACCAGGATTCATCAAACTGTGAATGAAGCTAAATGTGACTCGAGCTGAGTTTGTGACGAGGAACAGAGCGAGAACAGAGTTAAATAAGTGAGAAAATGGGTCAATTTTGCATAATATGTGTCCTTTAACAGCTGATAATGATACAAATAATGCATAATATTTGTCCTTTAAGATCTATACCAACATTCTCTAGTTTTTCATTTACATAAACCTCTTGTTTATCCAGGTTTCTCTCTTGTTTACACCTCCACAAACTCGTATCAAAGTCCAATCCGATTCGCTTGACGACGCCGCAACTTTCCCTCGAAGTTTAGTCGACGCCCAAATGACACGTTTTACGGATTACCGGTTTTAATCGCGTGAACTGGCACACGACGCCCGCCCCCTTCTCCAACATGGCCGACTCTCCCCCCCGCGGTAATTGCTATTTGGTTAGCGGCGAGCGCTTGGCTTCCTTCGGCCGCTCAGGTGCGACTGTTGCCGTTTACTTTTCGCCGATAAAGCAACGGGAAGAGTTTAAAGTCGAGCCAAAAAAAAAAAGGAAGGGACTAAATTATCTTCGCAGTATTAGGCCGCGATCCAATTTCAAATTAATTGTTTTGGAGATTACAAGCCTCATCCCTAAAATGTTTTTTTTTTTCCCTGTTTTTTTTTCCCGAGCGGCAATTAGACGACCGCGGCGATTGATCTTGTTGATTTCGTGCGAGTGTGTGTGTGTGCTCATTTGCATAATCTATTAAAATGGATGACTTATGAAGAGGTCGGTGCCAAAGATGGGATTTTGTGGAAAAGGGCAACGCGATCTGTTTCGCCCTTTTACCAGTCGCGTTAAGGGCGAAAAGTACCGAAAAGATCGCACGTTTTCAAAGATTAACTGACACAATATGTAAATACTGATGGTTTCTACGTCTTTGTAATGAAAAACAAGCGGCAAGTTTGAATTTACAGGTTGAAATGTTTGAAAATTGATGGAAAATCGTATATTTTCTAGCCTCACAGTTGCATTTGAGCTGCACAAAAGTCTAATTCGTGGTAAATGTGTGTAATATGTAATATATCTGTGAGTATTTGATCATTAAAACCAAGATTTGCCGTCAAGCGTCCGTCGTAATCTTCTATTAACAGAGCAAATAATGTAAAACGCAACGGCAGACGTGTTTAAACATGTGTCCGACTGCTTTTACTTTGACGGATCTGCCTCGATTTGTCGTATTTTGCGACTTTCTGAGGTCAATCTCCAGTTTCTCCAGTGAAATCGCGTCACGTCCGGCACGTTCGGGAAGTTAGAATGTATTTGTTTAGGACCGTTTGCCGTCCTAGCGCTGAAATTAGCTTTGCGCGGTTTAGCAGAGGTCATAAGAGAAGCTCGAGCAAGAGAACCGTTACTTTGATTTCATGTTCTTCGAGTGCAAAGCAGTGGTCAAAGAAATGACTCAAGTAAGAGTAAAAAAAAAATCTATTTAAATCAGATCTGAAGAAGCGGCGCAAGAAACACAACCGTTTGAATCATATTTTCCGGACTATAACTCTCATTTTTTTTCATAGTTCTGGCCGGGGTGCGACTTATATATGTTTTTTTATTCTCTATTATGCATTTTTTGGCTGGTGCGACTTATACTCCAGTGCGACTTATATATGTTCTAAGTCTAGTCTAAACGTAGTCCTGAAAAACGCCACGAGCTCACCACAGCCAGGGATCGTACGCCGCCATTTGCATAAACATTGAATATTTATGACGCGCCAAAGATTTTTTTTTGCGCGAAAAACGACAAAGCGATGTGAATCTTTTGTGGCCTCGCCGTCTCCTCCTCCTGCACCTGAGAAACACCTGATCCGAGGCCATTGTCCGTCTTATCGAAATGCAAACCCAGGACCCTCTTTTCCATTAAAACTCCGTCTCCGGATTCAATAAATGGTCCCCCTTTGACCCCGAGGACAGCGCCGTCCCGTGAATGTGGAGGAGCAGGACAATCGCACATTGTGGGGGTAATTTCTATTGTCGATATGAGAAGTCATTTCATGTGAGAATATAAGGTTTGATCAAAGGAGGCGAGAGTTTGAAATTCAACTCCTCGCTCTCCACGAGTTCATGAATGAGGCTGGAACTTTGGTGAGAAGAAGATGATGGAGGAGGAGGAGGAGGAGATGAAGGAGAAGGAGATGGAGGAGGAGGAGAAGGAGGAGAAGAAGAAGAAAGAGGAGAAGGAGAAGAAGGAGGGGGAGGAGATGAAGGAGAAGGAGAAGGAGGAGGAGGAGAAGAAGATGAAGAACGAGAAGGAGATGAAGGAGAAGAAGGAGGAGGAGGAGAAGAAGATGAAGAAGGACAAGGAGGAGGAAATGAAGGAGAAGAAGAAGGAGGAGAAGAAGAAGAAGAAGAAGAAGAAGAAGAAGAAGAAGAAGAAGAAGAAGAAGAAGAAGAAGAAGAAGAAGAAGAAGAAGAAGAAGAAGAAGAAGAAGAAGAAGAAGAAGAAGAAGAAGAAGAAGAAGAAGAAGAAGAAGAAGAAGAAGAAGAAGAAGAAGAAGAAGAAGAAGAAGAAGAAGAAGAAGAAGAAGAAGAAGAAGAAGAAGAAGAAGAAGAAGAAGAAGAAGAAGAAGAAGAAGAAGAAGAAGAAGAAGAAGAAGAAGAAGAAGAAGAAGAAGAAGAAGAAGAAGAAGAAGAAGCGTTTCGTGCGACACCAAACTGGGCCTCCGATTAGACCCCGCCTCTTTAAACCTCGAGTTCTTTACACAAACCCGACTGATATCGATCTGCGTTTTCAAAAATACGGCGCGACGCCAAACTGTTTCCCCCGAACAGGCCCCGCCCCTTCACGCGACGCCCTCGACGCTCGTCCGCCCGAACCTGGCCGCGAGCCTCCGCATCGCCCACTCTAGTCTGAGGCGTCGCTCGTCCACTGAGCAGCGAGCACCGGTCAGACCCGGACAGCCCGCCCGCGGCGCCAGAGAACAGGAAACCCAAGACCCGTTACCGCGACGACCGAGCCAGCTACCCTTTGAGCACACTTTTGATAATGAACGACTTTGCACCGGCGCCGGGGGAACGAGAGCGATTCGCCTCTCCAAACATTCTTCCCTCAGTTGTAATTAATTAGCGGGTGTAGGTTTTTCGTGCGGGTGATGAATTGCCCCGTTCTGCCGTAGTTCGCCCCAAAAAACGGAGGTCAGACATTTTTTGGTGTGTTAATCTTTGGCTGGGGTGTGTTGTTGTTGAACGTGAAGGTGTCCCCGTCATGCTAAATTTAATACTCGCGCAAAAGAAAAAGGAGGGAACGGAAAAAAAGAAAAATGGCGGTAAATGACTTTGTCTGTGTGCCAAATACAAAGAAGGTCACCTCCGTTCTGTTTGTTTTAGGGAAATGTAAACGCAAAATGATGGTTTAATAAAAGACACGGAGCGCTGTCTTTTTAATCGTTTACGTCGTTAGATAAAAGAGGAAATGGTTTGTAACACAGATGAGGCGCTTAACCCGATTTTTAATTGTCGTAGTTTAGGAAATGACCTTTTAATCCTTAAAAAACCTCTTAAAGTGTTGTAAAGTTAGTTATTTGTGAGGACCGGGTGACATTGTCCGGGCATTTTAAAATATTTGTCCTTCCATCATGGATAATGGTAAAAAAAAAAAAGTAAATAAGTTATAGAAAATGTATAATAATGTTTTTTTTCTTTTTTTGAAAATTTCTATTAAAAAAAAAAATTTAAAAATCATCCATTATTATAGATATGCTAAATTAGAAATCAAAACATTGAAATATGACCTCAAACGTGTATAAAAACAAGCATAAAGTTGCATTTCTGCATTTCTGTGTTTAATCTTTTTATTGCCTATACGTTTTGTGCGATATTTACATTTATCATTTTGACAATCGTTATCAAGATAATGCAAAAAAACTAAAAAACCCAATACCTTTTTGTCAAATATTACTGATAAACCAGGTCATTTTACACTTCTTCTGCACTATAATTTGAGATATATTGTTCAAAAATCCATGCAAAAGTCTAAAAAAACATTGCCAAAGTGGTTCAGGCAACTCAAAAAACTGTTACTGTGAAATATAATCGTTTAAAGTGGAACTAGTCGGGAACATTCAGTAAATCTACACCGTTTACCGCCGAGCACGTGTGTTAGCTTTTGAGCGCGGATGGAAACGAGGCCACGGAGAATAAATAGCCTGGTTTCTGGCTCCGAGTCAGAGAAACAAATGGAGATGTTTTAATGAGCGCTGGTCTCGCTCCGCCGTTAAAACAACAATGGGCCCGGACACGGCTAACAAGGCTAACAACGCTAATGACGCTAACAAGCTAATACCGCAGCGGAACAACAGAGACGCTCGGGGGGGAAAAAACGGCTTTCGGGAAACTGGAACGAGCAGAAAACGCACTTACGTTAAATAATAAAGCGAAAAGGATCTAAACAATGTCATTTTTCCATTGTATATATCGTTTAAAAAATTGTTTTTTAATTGTTGAAAATGCAGAAGTGGAAGAAGCAAAAGTGGGACACGAGCAAAAACTGGAAAACTGTGTAAAATGTGAATGATTAAACGTTTTAAACTACTTTCGGAGATGTTAACGTTGCGATTTCACATTTTAATCATATGAGGTGTGTGAAAAGCGTCAGCAGGGGGCGCAAGGACTCCTGTTGTTTGAAGCAGTTTGAATAGTAGAATTGGCTAAAGTCGTGTACTTGATATTTGTGTCGTGCTAGTGTCCACCTTGCATCTGCTTTGTGCGTTCTCTGGCTTTGATTGGCTTGATTTCTGCCATTGTTTTAGTAAAGCGTTGTAAACAGAAGGTAGATTGATCCTTAAATCACCATTTTCTTGTTCCCACTGTTTGTTTTTTTTGTCGTTTTTCCCGGACAGTCATTCATTTGCTTCTTAAATAATTGTAATTTTACTTCCTGTTTGTAATCGATGATATCACACTAGGAAATTATCCAGAAACCACCAGGCCAAAACTCATCCAATATCACAATTTGTTTTATTTGACGAAACAACAAAAAAAGATAGTGCATTTATTTTGTTGAGAGTCAAAAAAGCTTTATTTTGTGTAAATTCGGCATAAAATTGAGATGGTGTGATGTCACTTCCTGTTATTTCATACAGATTTTTCTACCAACTTCTATTTGACAAAAAAAACACCAAAAAAAAGATAGCGCCTTTATTGTGTTGAATTAATGTTTAGAGAGTCAAAAAAGCAGTTTATTTTGTGTAAATTCTGCTTACACTGGAGATGGTGTGATATTAAAGGATTATCTTATCTTATTATTATTGTTATGTTAATTCCTACAGATTTTTCAACTTTTTTCCACAAATACCCGCTCGATAGGTACAAAACTATTATTTATATGTACAACAGGTTTAAATACACCAAATAAAGTCAAAATTTGAAAATTGTGAAAACCCGCCACGTGCCCTTTAATGTCCACGCTTGACCTGTTTGAAGGTGTTTTGTTTTGCCGAGGGGGAAAGTGCCTCTAACTCTTCGTAAGTGGGCGCTCATCGACTCCTTGCGCCGGGAGCAGAGTTCGTAAAACCCAATTGACCCATAATGACTATTGAACGAGGGTCCGGGGAGAGTTGGTCGTTAGGATCGACTCCGGTTACCTCCGTTTTGACCAGGGACATGTCCAGCAGCCGCAGCAGCATGAGGTGTTTGGACAATACTTTAAATGAAATTAAATAGATTGTGTGGGAAAGATAGTTTATTTGGTCAATCTGAATTTATGCACAAATACATGATCTTTTTGCTTCATTTTTGGCCTCTTTTTTCTTCTTTTTTACTTTAAATAGTCTGTTTAATGTCTTGCAATGTCAAGTTATGTGTCGGTTGTTGTCTAATTGAACCTTTAATGCTAATAATAGTCTTTTTTTAGGAAAACTGAATCAATTTGGCTGATTTTCTTGCTCTTAATAGATAAAATAGCTGCATTAAAACGTGATTTGAACATTTAGTTTTCCATCCAGAAAAAAATAATCATAAAATAATCATAATATCAACAATAATAATAATACTACAATATTAAATAATTACAACATCATCATAATACAAATAATAATAATAATAATAATATAATATCAACAACAATAATAATAAAAATAATAATAACAATAATAATCATCATCATAAAAATAATAAGATAAGATAAGATAAGATATTCCTTTATTGTCCCACATGGGGAAATGTGGGACAATTGAATTATATTATTATAATAACAATAATAATCATCATCATAATAAAAATGATAACAATAATCCAACGTGTCTTTTTGTCCTTTTTCTTCCATTATTTGGCCCCAAAGACACCACACTTTCACATCTTGGCTGTGGTTTACCAAAAGCCTCGTCCTTCTGCGCCGCTCTAATCCACAGATAAGAATATTTACTTAATATTTACTCACCCGGCTCGCTCCGGCTCGCTCTGGCTCATGTGCACCGGCTCGTGGAGAACTCATTCTCCTTGTAAATGGAGGTGCCCGGCGTTTTTTTACGCTTTTAAGAACGGACGAGAGCCGCGGCGTAACGTGAGAAACCAAACGCTGCGTGAAAGTAGATGTAAAGAATGTAAAGGTTGTGGTCGAAACGGAACAAAACCTGTCTAAAATAAAGTATACGTGTACGGACAGCTCACAATGTCAATAACTATAATTAGCAAACATGAAATATCCAAATCTAAATAAACTAATCGGAACATATTGATTGCTAAATGTCCTGAAAATCACAAATGGCCGATATCTTTACGTGGGAAACGCTTAAGAACGACACTATGGCAACTTCAATTGAATAAAAGGATATGAAAAAACATTGAAATATTAATCTTAGCCTTTATTTGTAGATGAAAAAGATTCAGTTGTAGTCAGCCTTAACCTTTATTTGGTTGAAATTGTATTTAAAACGTCTCAATGTACAATAAAAGTAATCATTTGACCAGTCGACTACTAAAAAATGTATATTGCAGCTTTAAATCAACATTAATGGCTTTTTTCTGTAAAACGCCTTTCTTTGTGAAGCTTAGACTCTGTACTTTTATTCTTGTGTCTGATTTACTCTAATTATAAGTGTGAACAATGCGCAGAGGAACAGCACATTTAAACTCTGGTCACATTAAAGAGCAGTAAAGCCGGTCTGATTGACACTAGTTTAGGGCATTTGTTGGTTTTTGACAATTCCTCATCAAAAACTGACACTAATTTGACTTGATAACTTCATAAAAAAAATTTAAAAGTGCAGGTGGAATCCATATGAAACTGTTATTAATTGTTTTTTACATTTTATGGTCATTTTTTATTAGTTTTGGAGAACAAACTGAGCCCGATTCGTCCCAGAATGTTGGATTTGGACACTTTTCCTTTTACATTTAACGTGTTCATCAGGATCAAAATGGTGGACAAAAAAAAAGGATAAATTAAGAAGAAAAACGTCATGGAAACAGGTGAATGACGACAGGAAGCAGAGAATGACGACAGGAAGCAAAGCGCACTTTGTCACCGACACATCAGCGGTTTATCATTGTGATTGTGACGTCCCTAATCGTGGTTTCGCTCCGATGTGGACCACTTCAGACCGACTGAAGTGGACCGAAGCTTGTCCCGTTCGGAAGACTCTTGTTGACCGATGAAAGGGGCGGGCCAGCGAAGGTCCGGCGAATCAGCGAGGTCCGGCGGGTCAGCGAGGTCCGGCGGGTCAGCGAGGTCCGGCGCTCTGGAGCCAACAGTCAGCGGTTTGTTTTGGCGTCGACGACCTCATTACGCCAAAACAGACTCGCGGTGAAGCCCGTTGTCGACCCGGGGGCCGGACCCAGTGGGCAGGCGGGCGGGGTTAACTCCTCGGGTCACGCGGGGGCCCCGGACGGTCCGAAACGCCAGGTTGTTTCATATCTGCAACGATTTTGTTGAAGAAAGTTGATGTTGCTGTGCGTTATTATCAAAATGTGAATTACGTAGCTTAGCGTTCAGTGTTCGGCTACGTTCAGCTGCCATAACCTGAGAGAATTGCATCGAAAGAGCTGATCTTGACCATGAATACGAACCTTAAGGTCACGTCCACACTTGGCTTGGTCTCTACATAAAACGCGTGTCTATTTTTCCACGATTTTGACCCGTCGTCCACTCATAACCGGACGATTCTGCCCTTGAAAACGCTGCTTTTCATGGATCATTTGAGAAGCGTGTTGATTTTGTTTGTACGGATGCTTTTTTCCCTTCTTTGTCGGTCCACACGAGCTAACGACACGGCGCCGTCGCTTCATGTTTTTTTGCGGAAGTGACGACGAGAGAAAAGGCTCGCTCTCATTGGACAGATCGGGTAAAACTTTTAGGGAAACGCCGCCAACTACTGCTCTGGCATGTGTACGACCGCGCTCATCCAGAAGCACTTAAAGTTAGTTAGCCTTTAGCTCAGATGCCACTTTCAACTGAATTATTCTCTAAAATAAAACGGCAAAAGGTTCACATTCAACAATTACACGGCTTTGACTGAAATATGTTCGATGTGTTGTCGTCGACCTAAAACCCTCTTGATTATTCATAATTTACATTTTTGCCGGCTTCAGGAGCAA
Organism: Eucyclogobius newberryi; assembly: GCF_026437365.1. NCBI lineage: Eukaryota > Metazoa > Chordata > Actinopteri > Gobiiformes > Gobiidae > Eucyclogobius > Eucyclogobius newberryi. The sequence continues at coordinate 5,513,785 of NW_027315835.1, read as the reverse complement.
AGAGTCGCTTTAATCTTCCTGAACTAGCGTAGCATGAGCATCGATGTGCTGAAAATACGTCACCGTTGCCATAGACATGAACAATTCAAAACAAAATATGATATCTTTTGAAGGGGGAAAAGTCCTGGAGATGTTGCCCTTAAACGAGAAGCTCAACCACCGTTTTTCTGGCGCAAATCGCCTTAAAACGTCTCATTCTTTACCTCCGAACTGTCCAAAATCGTGCTCCTATTTTGGCCGTGGACGCGCCGCTTTTATCGCACCCGCTCAAAGTGTTTGACCGTCGTGTGCGGCCACTTTACCCGCCTCAAATTTCCTGCTCGCGTGAATCCAGAGTCAACAGGATTCTAAATTAGCTCGCTTAGCCGCTAAACCGCGAGCGCGCGTGAGGACGATCAGGCCGAAGAGCGCCGCGTCTTAGCTCGTATTTTTCAAACGGCTTATCTCAAACTTTGCCCGTGTTGTTTCTGGACGACGCCAAAATCCCGGCTGTGGAAACATCTGGCGCGTCGCCGCGTTTATGGAACGACTGTTTTTTTTTTTTTACTGCGAGCGGGAGATTGATCCGAGGAGGCGGTTCCAGCTCCCGGGCAGTTTTCAACGGGGCCGTAAAACGCAACGAGCAAACGGGAATCGATTCGGGAGCGAGTTAAGCGGCGGCTTAGTTACAGAACATCCATCGAGGCGGTGGAAGGAAAACATATTTTAACGGGTGAAATGAGCGTCGAATCTAATTAGAGGAGCTACTTTACCGCAGCCACCGCTACAACGCTAACGGAATTATACGCTTGATGTAACAAGATCAGATTTCGACATACTGGTACATTCATACTCTGTTCACATTTTTCTGGTTTATTTAACGGTTTGAAGGTGCAGTATTTAGCTTTTTATGGTCTTTTTTTGTGTTCTACTATTGCTGTGCCTGGAGTTCTCCGCGTCGAACGTATCGATTTGCGTTTCGAGTGTTTTGAAGGCTCAAAAATTCCTTGAAATACCGGCGTTCTCCACAGATTTGACCCGCGATTTTGCCCAGTGGCATCAGCCGCTTGTTTCCGTGACGACAGGTGTGTTTAATGCCGTACTGGGGATTTTAACGACTCGGTGGAGATCCTGTAGTACTGTACCGTCTGCCAGAAAAGTAAAGTAAAGCACTTTTTTGAGCCCTCACTCATGAAAAACGAAGCTGGAATCGCGTTGTGCTTCATTCAAACTTGTTTCGTTTTGTCCTGTTTCCTCGTCTGAGCCTCACAAAACACTCCGTTTCAAGTTCCCCAGGTCCGTGACGTCAAAGGGGTGGATCCGGCGCTCTCTGGTGCCCTGGTCCTGGTGCGTTTCTGCCTCAATCACGTTAATCACAGCCGCGCGTTTATTGTGGCATGTCGGGGAGCAAGCTAGCTTTTCTTCATTTCCCCCTGCTGCCAGTAGATGGAGCGCCAACACCAAACCTTAACGAGGGAACGCCAGACTGAGAGAAAGTAACGCATCATCCTGCCGCGTTATTAAACTAACTGTACACGCGTCTTTGTGTCTTTTTGTCTCCGCCAGGTCGGGACATGGCCAACACGACGCTCCCCGGGTACCCGCCTCACGTGCCCCCTACTGGCCAGGGCAGCTACCCCACCTCCACGCTCGCCGGCATGGTTCCTGGTACGGTCACACACACACACACACACACACACACACAGCAGATTCACCGTTTAGTGGATAATAAGGCTGCCCCAAATCAATTCTGTTTGCTGTAACCCGACCCAACATTTTTCAAGTGGGTCGGTCGGTAGGTAAATTCTTATTTTTTTAACTTTGAAGGCAAAAAAAAAAAAGATCCAAATTGTCGCCATTTTCCGACTCGCAGTGACCGCCAGGGGTCAGGCTTCAACAGTCAATGACGGATTACGCTGCTGGCCGTGTTTCCCTCCCAGAATGCAAAGCGCAGGTCAAATTTTGTATGAAGCGACACCATGATGCGGAACGACATGAGCGGTGGCAACACCAGTGGCACCGACAGAGGCAAACCAAAAAAAAAAGGCCGTGGCTACAGAGCCGCGGCGCGGTCAAATAGCCTCATGGCTAACCCTAACCTTAACCCTAACCCCAAACCCAAGACCTAACCCGGCGCGGCCAAATAGCCCAGCAGTTTCAGGAGCCGCGGCACAAAATAACCTGGCAGTTTCGCGGCTCTGTAGACACTCCCAAAAAAAAAATAGGAAATATAGGTACAATCCTGCCTGGTCTGTTCAATACAGAAGCATATGGAGGACCGAAAATGTAAACGTGTACGCGTCGTGCGATGCGTTACTTGCCCCTTGGGATGAAAGATAGGTTTACCAGCGCTATAAAATTATTCTACACAGTGCTTTTGAAAGGAACGGTCGGTGAGTCGGCGAAATATAAGAAATTAAAAGAATTTGGCGTTATTTTGACAAAATGCTGATATTATGTTTCAGTCGGCTAGGTTTATACTGGGTCGGTCGGGTTACGGCAAACACATATTTTTTTCTCAGCCTAAGCGATAAAAAGCACAATTTGCCGATCTAACCGTGAGTTTTAAAAAAAATCCTTATGTCGTTCAATGTAAAGTTGGCAAAACATTTTTTTAAATACCTTTTCGGTCCCGTTCCTCCCTTAAATCACATCCGCCAAATCAAACCCACTTTCCCTCCTTTTCCTCTCCTTTGTCACCCCGATAACGGCCCCTTAATTCCACCGCCGCCTCTGAGATTTAGTGACGGGGCCAGAACGGTGCAAAAAAAACCAAACCTATTTCTCACTCACCTCGTGTAGGACGTCGCTTTTATCGTCTCGTAAAAAAAAAAAAAAAAAAAGGTTCGTGGACGTGTTGAGCAGCCGAGCCCGGGTCCCGGTTACATCTCGACCCGTTGAGCTAAGATGGGATTTTCCTGTTAAATTTACGGCCGCGCATCAACGTGTGTGCGCAGAGGGGTCGCGTGCGGCGCCGGCGGTTTATTAGCAGGAGCGGATACTGTGCGGCTAGCATCCCCGCGCCGCGTGACGGTGTTTGCCTGCGCGTGACCTAAAAAAGAAATAAATTACTCGCTTGGTCGGCGGCGCGGAAAGCTGGCGTTTTTTTATTTATGTTCGCCGCGAATGACGAGGAATGAGTGAAATTTGATAGTTTAACAGCTCGATTCGGTCGGCGTTTTCGTATTTACTTATCGGCGCCGGGGCTGATTGAGTCGGGAAACGTGCTAATTGGGAGTTTCCCGCGACAAGTACCGTCAAGATTTGGATCTCAAACACGTCCGGAAGCGTTAAAATTACAGACGAGACTGAAATATGAACCGTCAAACACAAAAAGTCTCCATAACTGATGATTATTTCGGTCAAAGGATTATTTCTGCTGAACAGTGACTTTTTAAACACATTATCAGCCAATTTAAGGTTAAAATGTCGTGACTGAAGGATTTTAGATGGAGAATATTCACAAATAAAGTGTAGTATATGAATGAAAATAAGAAATGGTTTACTTTTTCTTTTTTTTTTTCTGATCATTTTCTTATAAAAGGTCTGTTCGTATGTGTCTGTTTAGGCCAAATTACCAAATGATTCTGTTGCAATGAATCGTGCAGCTCTGCATTGCAATGAGGGAGTTGTTTATGTGTTTGTTTGTTTGTTTGTTTGTTTGTTTGTTGCAGGCAGCGAGTTCTCGGGGAATCCTTACTCTCATCCGCAGTACACAACCTACAACGAGGCGTGGAGATTCAGCAACCCAGCTTTATTAAGTGAGTGTACAAACAGATGTATTATTATTATTATTATTATTTTAAGAGTCCAGTCATCTGTTTGTGCTCCAGAGGTTTCGTTTAGTCGGGCGTTTGAGTCAAAAATAGGCAGCGTAGATTCAGTGCGTTTGCCAAAGAAATGTGCAATATTGAGTAACACGTGTATTTATTTTTTAATGCTTTATGATTCTTTTTTTCTTATGATTATTATATTTTATGATTATTATTTTTTATTCATTATTATAATTATTTTTTATAAGTTATTAACGTGTGTATTTTTTTATACTTAATGATTATTATTTTTTTTTTATTTTTTATGATTATTATTTTTTATGATTATTATTTTTCATTTATGATGAGTAACACTTAATAATTAATTAATTAATAATGATAATTATTTTTTATTATTATTTTTCAGAAACGAGTACCACATGTATTCATATATATATATATATATATATATATATATATATGATTATTATTTTTTTATGATTATTATGTTTTTTTTTTTCCTTATAAGTAACACGTTTCTTTATCAAATTTCTGATCCAAAAAAGTAAAAACAATGATCGATGCCAAAAGTAATAAACCAGACAGTGGCACGGACAAAATACAACGTTTTTTGTGTCTCAAAAGTCATATTTTAGACTCTTTTCAACCATAAAAAGTGCGGTGCGACTCAAAAAGGTTGACGGACGGTGCTGCAGAGGTGGAGTCAGTGTAGTGTGTCTGCTGTTTCAAAGGTTCTTCTGTTAACTTTCAGGTTCCCCTTATTATTATAGTGCCGCGTCGAGAGGCTCGGGCCCTGCCACTGCTACCTCTGCCTACGAGCGCCACTGACCCCTACCAGCACCACCACCACCGCCTCGGGATCCACATCTGAGGCCGAGAACCAGGTCTGACCCGGGACCACGGCCGCCGCAGGCTCGGGATCCACGTCTGAGGCCGAGAACCAGGTCTGACCCGGGACCACGGCCGCCGCAGGCTCAGGATCCACGTCTGAGGCCGAGAACCAGGTCTGACCCGGGACCACGGCCGCCGCAGGCTCGGGATCCACGTCTGAGGCCGAGAACCAGGACTGACCCGGGACCACGGCCGCCGCAGGCTCGGGATCCACGTCTGAGGCCGAGAACCAGGTCTGACCCGGGACCACGGCCGCCGCAGGCTCGGGATCCACGTCTGAGGCCGAGAACCAGGTCTGACCCGGGACCACGGCCGCCGCAGGCTCGGGATCCACGTCTGAGGCCGAGAACCAGGTCTGACCCGGGACCACGGCCGCCGCAGGCTCGGGATCCACGTCTGAGGCCGAGAACCAGGTCTGACCCGGGACCACGGCCGCCGCAGGCTCGGGATCCACGTCTGAGGCCGAGAACCAGGTCTGACCCGGGACCACGGCCGCCGCAGGCTCGGGATCCACGTCTGAGGCCGAGAACCAGGTCTGACCCGGGACCACGGCCGCCGCAGGCTCGGGATCCACGTCTGAGGCCGAGAACCAGGTCTGACCCGGGACCACGGCCGCCGCAGGCTCAGGATCCACGTCTGAGGCCGAGAACCAGGTCTGACCCGGGACCACGGCCGCCGCAGGCTCGGGATCCACGTCTGAGGCCGAGAACCAGGACTGACCCGGGACCACGGCCGCCGCAGGCTCGGGATCCACGTCTGAGGCCGAGAACCAGGTCTGACCCGGGACCACGGCCGCCGCAGGCTCGGGATCCACGTCTGAGGCCGAGAACCAGGTCTGACCCGGGACCACGGCCGCCGCAGGCTCGGGATCCACGTCTGAGGCCGAGAACCAGGTCTGACCCGGGACCACGGCCGCCGCAGGCTCGGGATCCACGTCTGAGGCCGAGAACCAGGTCTGACCCGGGACCACGGCCGCCGCAGGCTCGGGATCCACGTCTGAGGCCGAGAACCAGGACTGACCCGGGACCACGGCCGCCGCAGGCTCGGGATCCACGTCTGAGGCCGAGAACCAGGTCTGACCCGGGACCACGGCCGCCGCAGGCTCGGGATCCACGTCTGAGGCCGAGAACCAGGTCTGACCCGGGACCACGGCCGCCGCAGGCTCGGGATCCACGTCTGAGGCCGAGAACCAGGTCTGACCCGGGACCACGGCCGCCGCAGGCTCGGGATCCACGTCTGAGGCCGAGAACCAGGTCTGACCCGGGACCACGGCCGCCGCAGGCTCGGGATCCACGTCTGAGGCCGAGAACCAGGACTACGAGCGCCACTGACACCTACAGACACCACGACTACAGGCTCGGGATCCACATCTGAGGCCGAGAACCAGGACAAAAACCAGGACTACAACCGCTAGGCTTGAGAATCCACACCTGGGACCAGAAACCAGGTCTAAACCAGGACTAAACACCACCACAAGATGCACATTTGAGATCCAGGATTAGTCCAAGAACCAGGACTACACCAGGACTAAACCAGGACTGAACCATGGTCCGTGGTTCTTGGACTAATTATTGCCGCTGTATCTACAAGACAAATCAGGCCTAACCATCTCTAAACCAGGACTAAACCAGGACTAAACCAGGACTAAACCAGGACCAAGCCAGGACTAAACCAGGACTAAACCAGGACTAAACCAGGACTGTGGACAAAACCTGCTCTGGAGGATTCAAGACACTTTTTAAAGCCAAAACTTGACTTGAAAAATCAAAAACGGGAGTTTGCCATGTGAAACGCGCAGCGACAAGAAAAAAAGAAACAAAAAAGACAAAACGACCACACTTTTTATTCACTTTTTGCATCGATTTTCCTCACAGACTTTGGCCAGCTAATTATCATTTGATCTAAACTTTTTACAGACCAAACATCAAGCATGAATCTCCTCCTCTTCTTCTTCTTCTTCTTCTTCTTCTTCTTCTTCTTTTTCGCCCTCTGTGAAACACAATCAAAACGCAACGTCAAAAGGAATCGAGACACAACCCGTCATTTGCGCCAAGCTAGGAAATATATTCTTAAAGTGATTTTTTAGTTTGTTTTTTATATCTCCTGGACTGCAAACGTGTTTTAATATGAAAAACCCTCATCGCAACTGCATTTTTTCCATACTTTACGCACTCTTTTGGGAGGTTTCGCCACATCGCAGCGACGTTTATGCAGAAATCCTGACGCATATTGACATTTTGTGGCATTCTCTAACAATGGTTTAATGCTGTTTTTGAAAGTTTTACGTGCACTACTGTCTCTTTTGGTTGAGTGGAGAAGTCTTTGGCATAAAATCTACACACGATATCTGTTGGTTTTTCGCAAATGGGTCGTTTTTTTGTGTGTGCGACTCCGCGGATCTGTTACTGACGGGAAAACGGCGGCAAAACAAAACAAACGTCTTTTCTGGATCGAGCGCGACACGCCCCGCGAGGCTCCCGTTCCGCCTCTTGACATCGTCGGGCGGTTGTTCGGGCAGCGTTTGTTTGTGTTTTTAACCTTCTGCGGACACGTTTTTGTCAATTCTTCACCGCTAACGGACTCGGTCGGTAAACGCTGCTGTTTTTTGCCCGATTTACGCGTCGCCGCTCGTGAAAAAGTGGGAAAAAAGTGTGAATGTTGTAGAATGTTGTCCAATCTGCTCCTAATTTGTTTTTATAATTCCGTCAGCTCCGTCCATAGATTTCTCTGGGACATTGTAACGTCAAAATGAGACGTAAAGATCGGCCCTTAAAGTAGCTCCTACACGCACTGAACGTTACAATCTTGGACTAAACAACATTTTGATGGCTCGTACAAAAGGATTTGTTGATATCTAATTCCAAGCCTGATTTCTTAATGTTTCAAGTCTAATAAATAAGGCAAAATGGTCATTTTTACGCAAATTTTCAATCAGATCTAGTTTACGCAAAAAAATATATATATATATATTTTTAAAAACCTCGGTTTATTATTGTTTTTAAATCTAATACGTCAACAAAATTGACCAAGAAATATAATGCTGGTTCTGTCCATTTTTTCAGATTTAAACGTCCCAAATATATGCAATTTTGGCAGTTTTTACACATAAAATGCTTCATTTTTATATGAAAACAAGACATGATGAAAAACTTGTAATACATTTTTTCCTTACATTCATGTGAGTAAACGACAGCAAATGTTTCAAATTGATATCTTTAAATTCAAGATTTTTTCCTATTCACCCCCACCTTTTATGGCATTTCATATTTTAAACCAAAACAGTAATGTTGTTATTCAGCATTAACAGCAGTGTCAGGTCTTTCTTGTGCCAATCTGTTTCTCTTACGACATGGGATAGTGACCGTAAACCTCTAAATGTTGTCACGTTTCTAAAAAGGTTTAAGGTAAATGAACAAACAAGTTATTTTCCCGATTCACGCGAGAATTTTTCAACTTGTTATCGCACCGTTTCTCGCTCCGACGTCGAAACGTGACGGAGAAACGACCGTTATCGTCACGAGTCGTTTCCAATTTTATTACCCATTTTTCTTTTTCTTCGTTGAGCGTTTTCCTGAACTACACCTAGAAGAAAAGTCTGAATATACAAAAACACTTCCCGTCAGTAACAAAACGTCTCGGGGTTGAACGCAAACACATTTTCGGACTTTGGTGTCGGTAAAACGCCTTAAACGTTCGACTTTTTTTCTTTTGTTTGTCCGACGTTGGTTTTTCTGTCAAAGTGAATGTACCGCATTTGCCAAAGACTTGACACTAGTTCCCTTTATTTTAATCGCCACAGTGTTAATTAATATTATCACCTTGTTTTGTTTTATATTACTTTATTCTATTTATTGTTCGGGGCAAACTCGCGGCGTGCGAAGTCTATGCAGTTCGGATGCGGACGGCGCGGAGGGAGAAACTACGTTAATTTAATGTTTTGTTTTGTACATTTGTGTGTTTACGACGGCACCTCGCTGTAAATACGTTGTTCGTGTATTATCACTGGATTATTCACTTGTACAAATGATTAAAAGTGTCGCAAATCTTTTACAAAATGGTCTCGTGTTTTTTCCCTAAGTTGAGTTTACGCTTAATTTTTTATTATTTTTTCACTTTAAATGAAAATAAATACAAGAAAGTAGTAAAAGAAAGTATTTGGGGAAAGTACTCAAGCTTTTACTTTGGCGTTGAAAAGTAAATATTTAACTAAATCTGACAAGAAACACAATAATTGGTTTTAATTGTTGACTATAGAAAAAATAAATCGTCTTTTTTTGATAATTGTATGGTTTGTCTGGACTAAACAGACTACAATTTCCGATTTTCATTATAATAACACGCTAAAATTGTAAATACTCTCTCTCTAGAAGCTTTCAGTCGCCACGTTTCAACCTGTCTTCATTTAAAAAGTCTCAACGTATAATTAAAATACTGTTGACAGTCGATAGTGATGGGAAAAAGTCAAAAAATAAAAGTACTGTGCTGTAGACTACATTTAACACGTAAAAAAATACAGATTTTTCCATCAATTGCGACACTATAAATAGTTTTTGATTGTCTAATATATTGGGCCAATGTTTCCAAGCACAAAGCAAACAGCAGGGGGGACCTTATCCAAAGTACATTTTTAAACAGGAACTTTACTTAAAAAGAATGTGTTTGAATGTGTTATTTTCACTCGAGTCATTTTTTGCACTCGTATCTGTACTTTTACTTAAGTAATTAGTCGACTGCTAAAATAATAGTTAATTTTAGTAAAGATTGTAAAGATTTTGTCACAAAGGACGGTGGTGGAACAAAGTACAAACGTAAAAGTACTACAAATGTCATAAAAAAATTTGATTTATTCACTTAAATCTAGACAAAAAATATTTGACTTATCTCATTTTAAGACACTTCTACTAAATAAACGCTAAATAAGTTCGTGTTTTAATGTTATTTCAGGAATTCTTGATGAGTAAAATTCACTGGCAGAATATTTCATTTTTTTGCTGAAACAAATGTATTTTTTTAAGGTTAAGAATGTGTCGTTCTGTATCTGTTCTTTACTTTAGTACATTAAAAGTAAACTATAAAAAGTAAAAGACTTTCCAAATGAAAAACTAGAGGTGGCTCTAGCCAGTAAAAAAGAAAACCCCAAAATCAGCACAATTCTTCATCAAAAACCCTTAAATCTGACTCTAATAGTTCTTAAAATCTGTTATTTTATGCAATACTTTTACGTTTTTGCTCATGTATCTGTACTTTTACTAAAATTGAGTGCTTCTGTTTAACTCAAGAAGAAGAAAAAGTGTGTGAAAACTGCTCTGAGAAGTCTAAATAAAGACAAGTTTATTTAAATATAAACTCTATTATTCTCTCTTAAACCTCTTCAAGAGCAAACCTGAATTATTCAACTCAATTATTCATTAGTTTTAGGGATTTAAACTCAAATCATATTCACGCTTTAATCCTCACGGTGAACATACTCCACGATTTATTATAACACGATTCATTCACGGGTGAGACATTGAGCAGATTTAAACAGAAGCAGCATTAAAAGGTTAAAAAAGTGTGATAATGCGTCTAATTTATGAGCTTTTCCTGTCGACAACGTGCAAACAAGTGAAGTTTAACAAATAAAACCTTGGAATGTTAGACAGTTGCAGAGTCGTTCAAGCAGTCGCCACAAAATGAAGAGTTCGCAGGTTCAAGTCGCAAACAGAAGGAATAAAACTGGCATAAAATCTGGAATAACTCTACGTAAATTAGGCAAAATACAGAGCGGCTGATGTGAGGTTCGTCTGGTCGTGTTGGGAAAGAGATAATCGTGTCGGCGGTGTTCAGAGTACAGTTACTTTTCTAAAATCAGAGGAAAATATCGTGGTATTTGACTGTGTGACTTTTGTTTGAGAGAATGAGAAAAGTGATTATTGTCATTGTGAACAAAAACATAAAGTGCAACATGAAACAACAATAATAGCAAAAATATCAATATATATATATATATATAAGGCATGAATAAAAAATAAAAATATACTTATTTTGTGTTTGATTTTTGAAAAAAGTTGGAAAAAGAAAATTTAAAAAAGAAAATTTAAAAATAAACTTATACTAAATACTTTGACTGAATAAATAAATAAATGTATAACAAACAGTGAAACAAAAAGCCGGGTTAATCCTGTTTTCACACTATAATATAAAGCAACTCAATGTGAAATGTTGTAATTATTCAGAATACACTGCTCTAATTAGTCAAAGTGACAGAACATGCTACAAAATACACTTTTAAATACTGCTAATTGTTAATATTAATTATATGTGTTTGTTGTGTTATTTACTCCACATTTAATAGAGGATTGCCACTTTACAAAGAGTTTAAATGTGAGTGAAGGTCCATCAAACGATTTCTAATAATTATATTCATAACTGTGTTCCTGTTGTGAAAACGTGACAGAACTGCATTTAAAGCGCTCACATTCTGAATTACATCGTTAACTTAAGATAAATTTAACTTGAAATAACGACAAACTCTTATCATTACTTTCTCTCAATCAGGCGTTCCCACATCAGGATGGGTGTTAGCGCTCCATCTACTGGCAGCAGAGGGAATTACCGTGTGGAAATGAACAAAAGCTAGCTTGTCCCGACGTGCTAATATAAATGCGCAGTTTTAATGAAGGTGATTTGTACTAGTTTACAGGTGAAGAAGACGTACACAGTGACAGTATATGATAAACATGACATATGATACAAACAAGATCGCTGCGTGACGCCAAAGTTCACAAAAACAGCTCAGGAGACGTCCAGAGCTCTACTTTTGACGTCGCACAACTGGGAAACGTGAAACTGAGTGTTTTGTAAGGCTCGGAGAAGAAGACCTCGTAAACAGGATTCATGAAGCGAACGTGAACGAAGCTAAAAACAACTCTAGATGTGTTTTTGACGCGGGAACAATGTTAAAAACTAAGTTATTTAGTTTTTCCCTTGTGTCTATTATGTTTTGTTACTATTGTTTATCAGTCATTTATCAAATAATATTTATTTTAGCTTTGAGGTTTAAGTTACAGGAGCTTTAGACAATCGTTTTGTCTCTAGTTCTGATTAAATTGCCAATAATATTAAATTAAGTTGACTTTAGTTTGCTTATGCCGTTGGTTGATTTACTGCCCATTAAAAGATATATTTTTTAATGTTTTTTGGGTATTGTCCCCTTGTTAACTCTCATTCTTAGAGTTACTGTCCACATTTGAACTCCTGTACCTGATTTTTACTATATTGAAACGTAAAAAACTAGAGCTAGTTCATGTTAAACTCTCCACTCGTGTCGCTCACTTTCCCAATTCACTCTGAACGTCTTAAATATTCACTGAGTTTATTCAAGCAGTTTTCGTGAGTCTGTCTGAGCTCAGGGCGAGTTCTGCCGTCCCGTGTAAAGCTAACACACATTAGCATGCTAACGGCGCACTTCCTGCTTCTCGGAGACTAAAGCGCTGAATAGTTGGAGACAGACAAAGCGCTGCGGTCTCATTTTGACCTGAATAGACACTTATTTATACCGGGACAAAACTGATTTAACTTTATTACTGGCAAAAACAATCAGGTAAATGAATTAGCTCTATTTTTCACCGTTCAAAACAGTGAAAAATCGGGTACGGCGGCTTCAAACTCCTTTTTTTGTGCAAATAAACTCACTTTTCCCGCACTTCACTCTCGCCTAACGTCCTGCACGGTTTGAACATCCAGTTTCAACATAAAAAATATTTGTTCCGTTCTCGTTTTCTACTGTGAGCGATCGCTACATTTCATTACGTAAAAAGCCTTGTTTGAGTCGCGCCGTCGACCCCAATAAAAATAACTCTACAATTACTTTCTCTTAAAATCACGGCGAAATTGAGGCCTATTCTGTGCATTACAAGAATTACTTCACTTTCTATATATTACAATTAGCTTTAGGCTTGAGTCGCTTTTCGGTTAAATTAATTAAAATCCGTACCGTTCATCAAATTATCAACGCGCTTCGCATTACGGCTATTACTTTCGCATTTATGCATTTTTATTTACGGGCGCCGGCGTTCAAGTAGACAACCGTGACAGGCGCGTTTAACCAGCTCCGTTAATTAATATTTGACAGAGAGCGACAGGCGTTTTTTAAGTGTGTTTCGCTCAAAAAAAAGAAAAATCCTCGGAAACGGTAAATAAGCGCTCCATTGCCATGCAGCGCGTCGTATGGCGGGCGGCTGTGAGTGACAAGTTCACACGCCAGCGGGTTTTCGACGGAGGATTCTGCCAATTTGGAGGCGACGGCGACAGGATGCGCCCGTCGAAGCGGCATCGCGGGAAGAGCCGCATCGTTTGGTCGTTTTGTAGGTTCGCGTGCGCGTTTAAAGGCGCGTAGCTTTGCTAGCGGGGAAATGGCCTCGCAGACACGTCAGCGCGTCGCCGAGAACGTCCCTTTGCGTGAACTCAACTTTTACTTTCCTCGACTGAAGTATTTTTGTCGTAGCTTTTGCCGGTGTTGTTGTTTCGCTGATTGAAACGGAATAAAAGTGAAATAAACAGTGATCGGTGTGAAATAACGTGAACAAAACTAAGACTAAACTTACGTTTTCTTTGATCGAAGCGGTGACTAAAACTAGATATATTAGTTGATTATAAAAAAATCCTTTTATTCCACAGACCAACAGAAGAAAGTATAAGTGATCAAAAATTAGGAAAGACTTATTTTTAAATAAATGTTTTAAATACAATAAATGTGTTTGTTACATTTTAACTTCAGTCCTGCCCCTCCCCCACAACATGGCCGACATTTTCCGTTAAATAGGCCCTTTTCACGATAGGCCCTTGATTGATTGATTGATTGATTACATTCATTATACGTTAGCATTAGCTTAGCGACAAAAGCACTTACTTGTATAAACACATAGATGTCTCCAGGTGAAGTATTTACGTGGTAAAGGTCTGAACATGTGACTGTGATCATCATCTGGAACTCTCTCTCTCTCCACTTTGTCTTCCTTAATTATTCATTTTATTTTAATTCTTAAGAAATAAATGGAGAAGGAAGTGGAGCGCCGCAGTTTCAAGGTAAATGGAACTAGCTGGTCAGTTTGACGAAAAGGTAACAGCGCGGTCAGCCCTATGTTCCCCGAGACATAGGTACGCTCCCCACAACAGCTAACGGGTACATAGCTATGTTCAGCAGTACCTATGTTCCCCCTTTTCTATGAACGGGAGAACTACGCTAATGCTAGCATAGGCGACTGGTTCAGGTTCCACAGCCCCAAATGTAGTGCATAAATGTGTTGTTTTACAGCATAAAATATAGCAGCATATAACCCTAACCGTAACCGTAACCCAGGTCTCGGCGAACATAGAGCTGACCCCACAGCTAACCTGCTAGCTCAGTGTTAGCATCAGTACTTCTTGTCTGATCTCGATGGGGTTTTTGCTTAATCAGTCTAAAATAAATCAACAAATACAATAAGATCAGGCAGTAACATGTTAAATACTTCATAAAGCATGTCAACACTTCACCACAGTAGACAAAGCTCATGTTTTTATCACAATGCTAACGCTAACTCTACTGTTGAGGCCTTTTTATTTATTTATTATTGAACAAATTAAAACGACAAACTGAAATAATCTTCACATAAAAACAACCAGACGGTCTTTACTTTCAAATGTAATTGGTTGTTTATTTTTTGTGTAGTTTACATTTTAATAAAGGTTAGCATTAGCTTTGAGGCCCTACAAGCTAGTCGTTGCGCGTTCGTAAAGTGAGGGATACGTTCTGACCGCTGCAAAGAGTTTGAAACTAAATGAGTACAGTTTATTCAGTAAAAATCAGGTGCGACGCCTTTAACCTCAGATGACCCGCGACAGACGGCGGCGATCGGCGAAGAGACGTCAAAAACGAGCGAGCTGGAGGTGTTCGTCGCCGCAGAAGTGCCATTTCTCCACCCGCGCCATCAAAACAAACAGCGAAATGGATGAAAACCGACGTGGGACGGACAATATCGGCGCGATCCTCCACTTGGGAATTCAGAGGCAAATGGAATCGCGAAACGCCAAACCCGGGGCCCGGGCAGAACGACTGAGAACGACTGAGAACGAAGCCATTTTAGACCTTTACAACGCGCCACAAAAGAGGATCAGCCAGAGACGCGCAGTAAAAGGGACGACGGCGGCGCTGTGTTGTGTTGTGTGGGTCGTTACGGACTAAATGAAGCAGATAAAAAGTGGGCGAAGAGGTCGAGCCGGTCAGAGACGAGAAAACATAAGCGTCAAAAGTGTCAATACGTCATTTGTTTTGACAGACAACGGCGTGGAAAGCAATCCGAGCGCTTAATTTAGCAGCGTTACGTCAGAATGATCAGGTTTGGGTTGGTTTTATTCGTAGGTAATGGCAAAAGTGAGCGCAGTCTGCTTCGATACTGGGTCATTGTCTTGAGAAACAACGTAAAAGACAGCGTTAACGTCGTGTAAAACATGTTTGTGACATGTTTTTCGTCTCTTTCTTGAGTTAAAGCTTTGGTTCCTCTTCCCACAGTGAGTAAATCTACAGGTGACAAAAGTAGTTTCTTGCGCCGCACCTTCTGATATAATTTAGTTTTTTACAAATTTTTGTGTTTATCCTTTGAAAATACCAGATTTGGAGCGTTGTTTTTCTCTTTTTGTCCTTCCAAGAACATTAAAGGACAAATATTATGCATCATTTGTATTGTTATTGGCATTTAAACCTGTTCTTTAGTACTATTAGTTTGGCATTTCATGTTTTAGAACTAAACAATAATGTAACTTTGCCTTTTGGCGACTATAGCGTAACCGCAGTTTGGCTCCATCTACTGGCTGCGGAAGGAATTACGCCATTAAGCCACGCAGTTGTACTGATCGTGATTAGATGGGAGAAATGCTCAGAGCGAGTTTGGAGATGTTTTGTGGAGTTAAAAACAGCAGAAGATTCTCAGAGCCGCGACACAGATGAAGAAAAGGTCAGTTATGGAGGAGATTCAGGATGGAGTGTTTCCGAGGCTCGGAGGGGAGAGGACTTTATCAAACTGGGAATGAAGCTAAACGTGACTCCGGGTGCGCTCTGCAGTATCATTTTAACCGAAAAAGTGTCTGAACGGGTTGAAAAAACACAGCATGTCCTCTGCAGCGCACCGGCAGATCCGACTCTTGCGCCCTCTGCTGGTCGTTTCCTGTGCGGCGACTTCCGGAAGTGATTTAGTTACAGTTAAAGGCGTCAAAACTACACGCGGATAAAGATGTTCAGACGGCCGAAGTGTGCGTTTATTAAATCTGTAGTACGTTATAAACACTTTACGAGAACAATCGCCCACCCCCATCTGGATATTACCCGCACGCTCCTTCACTCGCCTCCTGCAGGCCTCCCTCTCCCCAGACACCTCCATCCCCCCGTCTCTGTCAGACCAAACACATGATGAATGGGCCCTGTCAAAGCAATTCATTCAGGGACCAATTAATTCACCAGCAACAACCAACGACGAGAGGCATCAGAGGAGGAAAAAGTCCAAGTGGAGGAGAAGAGAGAGAGAGAAAGGGAAGAGGTAGAGAGAGAGAGGGAGAGAAGAGAGAGAGAGGAAGGGGAGGGAGAGAGGGAGAGAGGAGAGAAGAGAGAGAGAGAGGGAAGAGAGAGAGGGAGGGTTGAGGGGGAGAGAAGAGAGAGAGGGAGGAGAGAGAGAGAGGGAGGGAGAGCGAGAAGGGAGAGAAGAGAAGAGAGAGAGGAAAGGGGAGAAGAGAGAGAGAGGAAGGGGAGAGGGGAGGAGGGGAGAAGAGAGAGCGAAAGGGGAGAGAGGGGGAGAGAGAGGGAGGGAGAGAGGGGGTGAAGAAGAGAGAGAGAGAGGGCGGTAAATAGGGAGAGGCGAGAGAGAGGGGGGAGCAAGAGAAAGACAGGTAAAGAGAGGGAGAGAGAGAGAGAGAGAGAGAGAGAGGTACTGGGTGAGAGAGAAAGAAGGAGAGAGAAAGGTCAAGACAAAGAGAGAAGTAAAGAGGGAGAGAGAAGTAAAGAGGGAGAGAGAGAGAGAGAGAGAGAGAGAGAGAGAGGGGTAAAGGTGGAGAGGGGAGACAAGTATGGATGGAAGGGGAGGGAGAGGGTGATGAAAAAGGGAAAGAGGGAGAGAAGGAGAGAGAAAGAAGAGGGAAGGACATGCACATGGAGTGAAAACACTGTGTAGAGGCAAAGAGGGAGAATAAAATGAGGCAGAGAGTGAAGAGAAGTGGAGAGAGAGAGAGAGAGAGAGAGAGAGGAAAGAAAATGTGAGAAAGAGGGGGAAAGAGAGAAGAGGAAAAGATGGGTAGAGTACGAGTGAGTGAAAAAGACTATAATATAAAAGAGGGGAGAGAAATGGAAAAAATGGAGAGGGGGAGAAGAGAATAAAAGGATAGTGGGAAGAGGAAGAGATGAAAGAAGGGATGTAACGGACTGTGCAGAAGGAAGAGGAGGGAGAGGAAGAAGAATAAACATGTGAGGAGCGAGGGAGACGAGAGAGGGGAAGGAGAGGAAAGAGGAAAGAAAGAGAGCAAGAGGGAAGGAAGGAGAGGAAAGAGGAAAGAAAGAGAGCAAGAGGGAGGGAAGGAGAGGGGGACGAGAAAGAGACAGCGGGGTAGAGAGATAGAGAGAAAGCAGAAAGGGAGCAAGAAGAAGAAGAAGAAGAAGAGAGGAACCCGGAAAAGAGAGAGAAAGGGGAAAAGAAGAAACGTGACGGAGGAAAAGAGAAAAATGAAAGAGGAGAGAATGAGACAGGGAGGAAGAGAGTTAAAGAGTCAGAGAGAAAGGGAAGAAGAAGAGAGGAACAGGAAAAAGAGAGAGAAAGAGATAAAGGAGAGGAAACGTGACAAAGGAAAAGAGAACAACAAAAGGGGAGAGAAAGAGTGAAGGAAAGCATTAGGGGAGAGAAAGAGACAAGAGAGAAAGAGAGTTAGAGAGAAAGCAGAAAGGGAGCAAGAAGAAGAAGAGAGGAACCCGGAAAAGAGAGAGAAAGGGGAAAAGGAGAAGAAACGTGACAGAGGAAAAGATAAAAATGAAAAAGGAGAGAAAGAGACAGGGAGGGAGAGAGTTAAAGAGTCAGGGAGTAAGCAGAAAGGGAGCAAGAAGAAGAAGAAGAAGAGAGGAACCGGAGAAAGAGAGAGAAGGAGATAAAGGAGAGGAAACGCGACAGAGGAAAGGAGAATAACGAAAGAGGAGAGAGGAAAGAAGGAAAGCAGCAGGGGAGAGAAAGAGAGTTAGAGAGAAAGCAGAAAGGGAGCAAGAAGAAGAAGAGAGGAACTGGGAAAAGAGAGAGAGGGGGATAAAGGAGAGGAAACGTGACAGAGGACAAGAGAGAAACGATAGAGGAGAGAAAGAGAGAAGGGGGAGGGACCGGGTTGTGAGTGCGGGGGGATGAGTGCGTTGTAAGTGTCAGACAGAGCGGGTCATTTTCTGGTTTGCTGCTCCTCTGACAGCGCTGTCACGGGGCGGCCATGACGGGGCGGCCATGGCGGGGCCCCCAGCGCTTTGGTTATAATGGTCCTCGACGTCAGGGGCCCTCACTGTCAGCCGTCTGCCACGCCGACACAGCACCGGGGCTAAAGGGACGGGCCAGGCGGGGATTAAAGGCGCACCGCGTAACCTTTTTTTCTTTCCTGTATACGGAGGCGGGGTCTGTCACCCGACGTGCACGGTGTGATGTCACCGATTTGCTCTCCGAGTTACAGTCGAGTTACAGGTCAGATCTGTGTTTGAACATGCAGGCAAAGCAGGGACATCTCCATAGAGACAAGCAGGGCTAATCTGTGTTTCTATGTATTAATGAGATCAAATTAAATATAATTAAATACAATTAAAGAGTGTATTTTATTTATTTTATTTATTTTATTTATTTTATTTATTTTATTTATTTTATTTATTTTATTTATTTTATTTATTTTATTTATTTTATTTATTTTGTTTAACTTATTTAACTTATTTATTATTGTCATTATTATTTTAAATTAAATTAAAGTTTATTTTATTTTTTATGTTATTTTTATTTTATTTTATTTTATTCAATTTTATTTAATTTCATTTCATTTTATTTTATTTTATTTTATTACCAAATATTACCAGAGAGCAAAAATAAAATGAACACAAGCAAAAACATCAAAATAAACAAAGTCACTGCACATTATAGGAAAATAAAAGTCTCATTGTTCCATTTGTCTGTTACTATGGAGATGATGTTATGCTGCTTCGCTGTTATGTACACACTCTTTCCCACTCTTCATCCGTCTAAACAAGTTTACCATCGCTTTCCCGTTTGTTTTTAATATATTTAGCATGTGTCCAGATTGATTTTATAAGCCTTGATACAAATTTCAGTCAGAGAGTTCAGAGGCTTGTAATGGTTGTTACTATGTTTAATTTCTTCTTCTTTAGTGTTTTATGGCTGTTGTTATCCAAGTGTTACATTACCGCCACCTACTGTAGTTGTACATCTTAGACTTTAGACTTCTTTAGACTTTATTCTTTGGACATAAATACACAAGATTAAAATATAATAATTGAGGCCTTTTAACTGCCATAACGTCATATCCAGGTCAATTTAAAACGTGATCTTATCTTGATTTCGGTCGGTTTGACTTGTCATGTGAAATGATCAGAGACATAATGTTATTCATATTTGTCCATATGAAGTCCATAATGATGAAAACTTTGGGCCGTGCCATAAGTATGAATAATTCAACGTAAAATATATCATTTGAAAGGTAAAAAGGGTAAAAGTCAGAAGAATCAAACACATTTAAGTCAGGAATATAAAGTACAATAGGCCCCTCCCACATCTCAGCTGGACTTTCCTGTTAAATAAAGATAAATAAACAATAAATAAATAAAATCTCACTGATATTAAGTTTCGCCGTTTGTCTCTTTGTTGTGGATGAAACTTGAAATCAAACTTCTTGTTTAAGTCGAAGTTGGTCTCCAGACACATCTTTTCGCTCTTAATTGTCATGATTTGAAGAGGAAGACTCAATCACTTCCTACTTTCCGTCCAATCAGCTTCCTCTTAGTCGTAAACAAGACGTTAACAAACCGCTATTTGGTCAAATCAATTTTAAATCACGACGAATGGATCGGGCCCAGAGTCATTTCCTCCGTCCGACGACTTTCGCAAACGATTTGAGCCAAAGAAACCGCGGAAACCGTTTGTCCATTCGCCGAGCGTCGCCAATGCCATCGAGCGGTTGTAATTATCCCGCGCGCCGTCGTTAGGACGACGAGATGGCGCCGGGCAGTGACTGTGGAGGAGGCCGATTGGACCATTAGGAGAGCGTCCGGATCCATCTGCGGCGACGCCGACAAACGCTGAGCTCGGGCCTTCTGCCGCCGCCGTCGATCGGGCTAATTCAGAGCTAGCGCTGCGATCGACGGCTAGCCCGCGTTAGCATTTGGGCTAAATCATGACTTTATTCTGAGTATTTATACCTGTTATACATATATATTATAGTTTTACAGCAATCGAGCAGGTATTTGTGGATAAAACGTTGAAAAATCGGTAGAGAATTATTACAGGAAGTGACATCACAGCAGGGACACTCATTCCAGTCAAACTTTATGGAGAATTTATACAAAGAAACAACTTTTTTGACTCTAAACATTAATTCAACAAAATAAAGTCGCTCTCATATATTTGTATTTTGTGTATTTTTATATTTTTTTAAAGTGACATTAGAAGAGTTTTTGCCGGGTCATTTCCTAGTGTGATGTCATCAATTACAAACAGGAAGTGAAAAAAAAATGCTTTTCTGTGATATTTTATAATATTTTTAGCATTTTCAGCAAATTTCATAATATATTTTTTTCGGAACTGCCTTTTAGTTCAATGAGTCGTCCAACCTATCAAAATTACCCAGCAAACACTGGGCCAAAACTCATCTAATGACATAAATTATTCTTATTTGACAAATAAAAATATATGAGAGCGACTTTATTTTGTTGAATTCATGTTTAGAGTCAAAAAAGTTGTTTCTTTGTGTAAATTCTGTACAAACTTTGACTGGAATGACTGTCCCTGGTGTGATGTCACTTCCTGTTATTATTTTCTACAAATTTTTCAACTTTTTCTCCACAAATACCTGCTCGATTGGTGTAAAACTATCATTTATATGTACGACAGGTATAAATACACAGAATAAAGTCCAAATTAAAACATCGTAAAATCCTGTAAAATACCTGTCATACGTCACTTTAAGGGAATTGTACATGTGAATGGAATGAAATCTTCTCACAAATAATCGGCTGTAGCTAGTTTTTATGCCAGATGCCCTTCTGTACGAAAAAAAACTGAACAACTTAAAGTGCCTATGACAAGTTTTTACGATTTTCTACTGTTGAACGTATTGGACAATAAGTGAGACGACGTTAATGCGCTCGGACCTCGTTCTTGTCATTGAGCGTTCGTTGGCACAAATCGAGGTTCCTGCCAGCGAACGAACAACAACTTTAGCCTTATTTAAGCTGTTTGAAAGGTAGTAGCTGATGTCAACATCCTCTCTCTCGGGTCCAGTCTGGGGCCGTGTGTGGGGCACATCTCGGGCCCCGCGGGTTAATCCTCGCTCGGTCTCTCGCTGACCCCTGCAGGTGCACCGGCTCAGTAAACACAGCTGGGCCCGCAAACTCTAAACCCGCCGCGATACCGGGCGTGACCTCTTCTCAAATGAGGCCTCACCGACAGACCAGCGCTAATGGTGCGAAAACGATGGGCGAAACGAGGCCGGTTCACGACACGGAACGGCCGCGGCGATCGTTCTAAAGTGCTCGAATTCCAACGGGACGGCCATTTTCGCCGATGGTCCCGTCGTGTCGAAGTGTTTTACGGCTTTTTGACCGGGCGGCGCGATGCCCGATGTGGGTGTCGCGCTCGAGTTCTGCACGTGATCGATGTTGGACGGTTCAGACACGTATGTCAAGATGATCAGGCGAGAGAGCGAAGAAACCAACAAACTTTAAATCCAAAAGCACAAACATCCACAACACTTTCTTCCTGCATCTGTCGTCTTTATCTGTTTGGAAAAAGCTCTAAAAGACTCAGGTTTTGACAAATCCACGGGAAGTTTGTCCGTCTTCTTCACCTCTGTCGTCCACACTCGGGATGTCGGGATTATTCGGTTAATCGTTAATCGCGATTGTCAAAGTATAAACGGAAAAAACGTTTTATTTCCCAAACATTTCCAATTCCTTAACTATAGATAAAACCCAAAGCAGAAGAAGAATCCTAAGAAGATGAATCCTAAAAAGAATCCTAAGATGAATACTAAGAAAAATCCTAAGAAGAAGAATCCTAGGAAGAATTCTAAGAAGAAGAATTCTAAGAAGAAGAATCCTAAGAAGAATCCTAAGAAGAAGAATCCTAGGAAGAATCCTAAGAAGAATAATTCTAAGAAGAATCCTAAGAAGAAGAATTCTAAGAAGATGAATTCTAAGAAGAAGACTCCTAAGAAGAAGAATCCTAAGAAGAAGAATCCTAAGAAGAAGAAGAATCCTAAGAAGATTCCTAAGAAGAAGAATCCTAAGAAGAAGAATCCTGAGAAGAAGAAGAATCCTAAGAAGACGAACAAGAAGAAGCAAGAAGAAGAAAAAGAAAAAGAAAAAGAAGAAGAAGAAGAATTATAATTTGAGGCCATTTCTACAGTTCTGTGTTCAGATTTGAAAAGTTAGCAGTAAACTCGACAGCCTGCCGCAGTATTTGTCTTCCCCGGGTCCCCCCCTCCCCAGACGCCTCCCCCTCCTCTCCTCCAGGTTAATCAGGCTCATTTGAAATCCCGATCTCCTGACAGGGCGTTTGGCGGCGCTGCTCGTCCTGCTCTGCATCCCGGCTCTTCCTCGTATTGAGTTGTTCTAACCCCTGTCCGCTCTCATTAACGGGCCTGGCCGGCGGACTCCCTCAGTAATCAGTCGCCGCGGAAACGACAGGAGCGAACGGCGAGCATGCAAAACCAGACCGGACGTTGAGTGGCAGGTGGCGAGAGACGAGATAGAGGAGTCGATACGAGCGATAGAGCGTGCACCAGGTTGTTACAGGCGTCGCTTAAAGGGCGCGGCCTCAGCGGTGGAACAAGTACACAATTCTGTGTAGAAGTATAGAAGTACGGGTCCCATTTGTATCATTATTTATAATGTTTTTGCATGTAGTTTTGAAAGAAAGACTTTTATACTTTTTAATATTTTGATATATATTTTGTATTTTTTAAATTTATTTTGTATTTATGTAACTTTTTTATTTTATTACTTTTTGGATCTTTTTTTTTATACTTTCTACTTTTTAATATTTTTCATTTATTATTTATGTAACTTTTTATTTTATTACTTTTTGGTTCTTTTTTATATATATATATATATATATATATATATATATATATATTTTTATACTTTATACTTTTTTATACATTTTTATATTTTGTATTTATATTTTGTATTTATATAACTTTTTATTTTATTACTTTTTGGGTCTTTTTTTTTTTACTTTTTTATGCATTTTATATACTTTTTATACTATATAAACAAATAAAAGACAAAAGAATTGATGAATAAACTCATCGCCTAGAGAACTCTAAATTAAAATCTGTCAAATTTGTCCATTTAAATTAAAGTCCGAATGTAATTTTTTCCATTTGACGTATGTCTGTTGTAATTACAGTCCGGTCTGTGATCGTCTGTGCCTTTTGCTCCAGAGATGCTGCTGAATACAGAGTTCTGAGGTCCAATACAGAGTTCTGAGGCCCAAATACAGAGTTCTGAGGTCCAATACAGAGTTATGAGGCCCAAATACAGAGTTCTGAGGTCCAATACAGAGTTCTGAGGTCCAATACAGAGTAATGAGGCCCAAATACAGAGTTCTGAGGTCCAATACAGAGTTATGAGGCCCAAATACAGAGTTCTGAGGTCCAATACAGAGTTCTGAGGTCCAATACAGAGTAATGAGGCCCAAATACAGAGTTCTGAGGTCCAATACAGAGTAATGAGGCCCAAATACAGAGTTCTGAGGTCCAATACAGAGTTCTGAGGTCCAATACAGAGTAATGAGGTCCAATACAGAGTTATGAGGCCCAAATACAGAGTTCTGAGGTCCAATACAGAGTTCTGAGGTCCAATACAGAGTAATGAGGCCCAAATACAGAGTTCTGAGGTCCAATACAGAGTTCTGAGGTCCAATACAGAGTAATGAGGTCCAATACAGAGTTCTGAGGTCCAATACAGAGTAATGAGGTCCAATACAGAGTAATGAGGCCCAAATACAGAGTTCTGAGGTACAATACAGAGTTCTGAGGTCCAATACAGAGTTCTGAGGTCCAATACAGAGTTATGAGGCCCAATACAGAGTTCTGAGGTCCAATACAGAGTTATGAGGTCCAATACAGAGTTCTGAGGCCCAAATACAGAGTTCTGAGGTCCAATACAGAGTTCTGAGGTCCAATACAGAGTTATGAGGCCCAAATACAGAGTTCTGAGGCCCAAATGATGAGGTGAGGGGCTGAGGAGGCTAGGGGCCGAGGAGGCGAGGGGCCGAGGAGGCGAGGAGCTGAGGAGGCGAGGGGCTGAGGAGGCGAGGAGGAGAGAGGCCGAGGAGGCGAGGAGGAGAGGGGCCGAGGAGGCGAGGGGCGAGGAGGCGAGGGGCCGAGGAGGCAAGGGGGCAAGGAGGCCGAGGGGGCGAGGAGGAGAGGGGCCGAGGAGGCGAGGAGGAGAGGGGCCGAGGAGGCGAGGAGGAGAGGGGCCGAGGAGGCGAGGAGGAGAGGGGCCGAGGAGGCGAGGGGGTGAGGGACTGAGGAGGCGAGAAGGAGAGGGGCCGAGGAGGCGAGGGACTGAGGAGGAGAGGGGCCGAGGGGGGGAGGAGGCGAGGGGCCGAGGAGGCGAGGGGCTGAGGAGGCGAGGGGCCGAGGAGGCGAGGGGCCGAGGAGGCGAGGGGCTGAGGAGGCGAGGGGCCGAGGAGGCGAGGTAGAGAGGGGCCAAGGAGGCGAGGGGCCGAGGAGGTGAGGAGGAGAGGGGCCGAGGAGGCGAGGAGGAGAGGGGCCGAGGAGGCGAGGAGGAGAGGGGCCGAGGAGGCGAGGGGCCGAGGAGGCGAGGTAGAGAGGGGCCGAGGAGGCGAGGGGCCGAGGAGGTGTGGAGGAGAGGGGCCGAGGAGGCGAGGGGCCGAGGAGGCGAGGGGCTGAGGAGGCGAGGGGCCGAGGAGGCGAGGAGGAGAGGGGCCGAGGAGGCGAGGAGGAGAGGGGCCGAGGAGGAGAGGGGCCGAGGAGGCGAGGAGGCGAGGGGCCGAGGAGGAGAGGGGCCGAGGAGAACAAAAGGGGGGAGGACATGAGTGAGGCGTTAATGGAGCTACAGTGGAGTAAAGAGGTTACAGGCTGTAACAGAGGCATTTAGGGACGAGAGAGAGAAGAGAGACGAACGGAGAGCAAGTGGGGGAAATAGAGATGAGAGAGAGAGAGAGAGAGAGAGAGAGAGAGAGAGAGAGAGAGAGAGAGAGAGAGAGAGAGAGAGAGAGAGAGAGAGAGAGAGAGAAGGG
This sequence comes from Eucyclogobius newberryi, assembly GCF_026437365.1. Classification (NCBI taxonomy): domain Eukaryota; kingdom Metazoa; phylum Chordata; class Actinopteri; order Gobiiformes; family Gobiidae; genus Eucyclogobius; species Eucyclogobius newberryi. The sequence continues at coordinate 5,488,626 of NW_027315835.1, read as the reverse complement.
AAGGAGAGGGAGAGAGAGGAGAGAAGGTAATAGAGATGAAAAAGAAGAAAAGATGAAAAAGAAGAAATGAGAAGGAGGAGCACAGGGTAAACAAGAAGGAGAGTTAGAGAGAGAGAGAGAGAGAGAGAGAGAGAGAAAGTGTAAAAACAAGAGGTCAGAATCAGAAAATGTTTTATTGACAATAAAACAACAATGTTTTGTGACAAACAAAAAGATTTGCTTCAGCGAAACTGTATTTACGCTCATGTCCTGGAGACGCTCAGAGACGCTCAGGTGCCGGAGACGCTCGGGTGCCGGAGACGCTCGGGTGCCGGAGACGCTCGGGTGCCGGAGACGCTCGGGTGCCGGAGACGCTCGGGTGCCGGAGACGCTCGGGTGCCGGAGACGCTCAGGTGCTGGAGACGCTCAGGTGCTGGAGACGCTCGGGTCCCGGAGACGCTCAGGTGCCGGAGATGCTCAGGTGCCGGAGACGCTCAGGTGCTGGAGACGCTTGGGAGCTGGAGACGCTCAGGTGCTGGAGACGCTCAGAGACGCTCGGGTGCTGGAGACGCTCGGGTGCCGGAGACGCTCAGGTGCCGCGGAGACGCTCAGGTGCTGGAGACGCTCGGGTGCTGGAGACGCTCAGGTGCTGGAGACGCTCGGGTCCCGGAGACGCTCAGGTGCCGGAGACGCTCAGGTGCCGGAGACGCTCAGGTGCTGGAGACGCTCGGGTGCTGGAGACGCTCAGGTGCTGGAGACGCTCGGGTCCCGGAGACGCTCAGGTGCCGGAGACGCTCAGGTGCCGGAGACGCTCAGGTGCTGGAGACGCTCAGGTGCTGGAGACGCTCAGGTGCTGGAGACGCTCGGGAGCTGGAGACGCTCAGGTGCTGGAGACGCTCAGAGACGCTCGGGTGCTGGAGACGCTCAGGTGCTGGAGACGCTCGGGTCCCGGAGACGCTCAGGTGCTGGAGACGCTCAGGTGCTGGAGACGCTCGGGTCCCGGAGACGCTCAGGTGCTGGAGACGCTCAGGTGCTGGAGACGCTCGGGTGCTGGAGACGCTCAGGTGCTGGAGACGCTCGGGTCCCGGAGACGCTCAGGTGCTGGAGACGCTCAGGTGCTGGAGACGCTCGGGTCCCGGAGACGCTCGGGTGCTGGAGACGCTCGGGTGCTGGAGACGCTCAGGTGCTGGAGACGCTCAGGTGCTGGAGACGCTCGGGTGCTGGAGACGCTCAGGTGCTGGAGACGCTCGGGTGCTGGAGACGCTCGGGTGCTGGAGACGCTCAGGTGCTGGAGACGCTCGGGTGCTGGAGACGCTCGGGTGCTGGAGACGCTCGGGTGCTGGAGACGCTCAGGTGCTGGAGACGCTCAGAGACGCTCAGGTGCTGGAGACGCTCGGGTCCCGGAGACGCTCAGGTGCTGGAGATGCTCGGGTCCCGGAGACGCTCAGAGACGCTCGATTTATTTACTTTTACTTCAGGCCTTGAAACCCTTGAAGCCGCAGAAGCTCCACATTTGTCCTGCTCAGAACATTTAAACACTAGTTATGACCATTTTGACATTATTATCTGTGTAACATTCCCTCGTGTTCTTCTCTCTCTCAGATCCCGGCTGCTTCTCCTCCCATCATGCACCTGGGCCGTCCTCTGCGCTCATTCCCGGGTCCTCCTTGGCTCCCCGTCCCCCCCCTCGTCTCCGGGAGCCCTCAGCATTCTGCTCACGTCCAGGGGCCTAAGTGAGATCAGCCCTTATTACCGTCATCACATGCCACATTTGTAACTGGTTAGGCCCAAAATGGGATCAAATATCGAGGCCCCGAGGAGCGTAATGGACTATGGAGAGCGATCCAGGAGCCATATTGGGGGGGAAAACGGCGTAATAAATGCGTCGAGCGGCAATTTAAATCCCCGGCTTTATTGAACTGTGCGTTGCTATGACAGCGTGATCAACAAGCGTTATTTTCATGGGCATTTATTTGGCGTTAATGAACATGCTGTTGTCAACATGCCGGGTCGTAGCCGCGGGACGCTTTCCCCGTCCTGTGTCCGGCCCAAGGACACAACGGCAGTGCCCTCTACCGCCCCCCTGTGGCTCCTGTGGCTCCTGTGGCTCCTGGCGTTCCAGCGGTCTCCCGTCCGAGCGCTATATGTTTATAAAAAAACATATATAAGTCGCACTGGAGTATAAGTCGCACCAGCCAAAAAGTGCATAATAGAGAAGAAAAGAGCATAATTAAGTCGCACTGGAGTATAAGTCGCACCAGCCAAAAAGTGCATAATGGAGAAGAAAAGAACATATATAAGTCGCACTGGAGTATAAGTCGCACCAGCCAAAAAGTGCATAATAGAGAAGAAAAAAAACATATGAAGCCTGCGTAAATTCAGCCTGGAAGACCTAACTCCACCCATCTACGTCAAGGCCACCCGCTCCCCAGCTCAACCAAAGCACCCAGTCCGGGCGTCGGCCTCCATGGAAGGACCCCTCTCCCCAGCGCCATCATCGCACTCAAGCGGCGTCCGCCTGTCCGTCTGTGAGAGTCAGATCCCTCACTTCACCATGGACTCTCCCAGGTTTCTGCGCTTTCCCAAAGAGGTTATGCAGTTTTTCCCGGCCAAGAAGGAGGGTGAAAGGTCAGGGGGCGTCTGCACCATGGCCCTCGCACCTGCTCCTCATCCCCAATCAACGCTCTCAAGTGACTCCTCCCCGCTCCCAATCAGCACCAGGCGGTCGCATTTAAGGCCTCAGGCAGATGGCTCGGCCGCTCAAACCGTACTGCGACCCACCACCTCCCCTGCTCCTCCTCTGCATTCCCCTCATCCTCTAGCTTCTCTTCACATCTACCACCACCAGTCTCCAGGCTCCGGGGAGACATCTAATACAAATAGATCATGGAGTGCCCATGATTGCAACGTCTTCCGCCGGGGTCTGAGCGCCAAATAACCCACGTAATAAAGCTCGCTAAACAGTCCATTCTCGTGGTCTCTGCGTCTCTCCAGGGTGAAATACACACACGCCAATGTAATAAACACCTGAAAAACATTGGTTCAACTATAGTTTGTGATTAAATGGAACAAGAATTCTCTTCATTCTCGCTTCATTTACAGATCAATGATTCATACAAACTTGATAAAGATTTTGAATCATTATGAGATGATGGTTAAATCTGTCCCTGAGTAAAAACCCAAATCAAAGCAGATGTACATTTTAGCTTAATGAGCGACTTGAACCACGACTTGAACCACGAATTGGACCACGCCTTGGGCCATTAGTTTCAATGGAAAAGCCCCGCCTCGATCACTGCCAGTGCGGACTTTAGCGGTGCATGCTGGGATAGCGGTTAACAGCAGACGACACGCAACGTAAACAACATCCAGCGCGTGAAACAATAAGAGAAAAACACCAGTAAAATGATTCGCATTGGCTCAAATAACGGTTTAAATATAAAAAAAAATATCATTTAAATCTTCTTGAGCCACGTTGAGGTCTGTGTTTTCAGCTTCTGCATCGCTCTGGACGCTTCCATTTCTGCTTCACGGCCTCATCCTCCAAATATCTCCATCTTTTTTCTCTTTTTTTTTTAAACATAACTGCGCCTTTTCGTCTAATTTTCGCTCCGAATTTGAATATACCACGCGCAGCTGTAACTGGAGCCGCTCAAAACGCCATCATCTTTTGGCTCTAATCACGGGCACATTACGGCGCTCGCGCACAGTAAAGCACTTCTCCTCCAGCTGGCCTCTTTATTATAGATTATCGCAGTGTACCACTTAAATCAATGGGACTCGGCCCACACAGGCGCACACACTCGCCGGGACGGGCCGCCCTGCTGTTCTCTGATGGCCCTCGTATTGGGTCTAATCTCGTCCCGTCATCAATCATGTCGCGCTCCCTCCGCCGCTCCCCGCGCTCCTGGAGAAATAAAGTAGATTGAGATGTAGTAAAATGATAGAGTCTTCTCGGGGAAACGGCAGTAAAACGAGAGCGCGCTCGGGCCCGGGCGGTTGTCACGGCGATAACCGGGAGAATTGGAGGAGATTCAAAAAAGCATAACAATGATTGGAAACTAAGAGGCCTAAAGACGAACGGCGTCTGTGTTTTCTGGATCGAGGGGAGGAGGGTTCTGGGGATGGACCGCGGGGCGGTCAGAGGCGGCTGTTTGTGGTCGAGGTCGAACGTGAAGGATGTCGAAGGTCAAAGGTCGTTGAGTTTGTTTTGATATTTTTTGACGATTTTCGCAGAAAGAAGGCGTGCGGAATAAGTGCGGACTTGGACCACGACTTGGACCTTGACTCGGACCACAATATGGGCCTCGACTTGGACCACGACTTGGACCTTGACTCGGACCACAATATGGGCCTCGACTTGGACCACGACTTGGACCTTGACTCGGACCACAATATGGGCCTCGACTTGGACCACGACTTGGACCTTGACTCGGACCACAATATGGGCCTCGACTTGGACCACGACTTGGACCTTGACTCGGACCACAATATGGGCCTCGACTTGGACCACGACTTGGACCTTGACTCGGACCACAATATGGGCCTCGACTTGGACCACGACTTGGACCTTGACTCGGACCACAATATGGGCCTCGACTTGGACCACGACTTGGGACTGGACTTGGACCACAACTTGGACCATGACTTGGACCACGACTTGTACCACAAATTTGGCCTCAACTTGGACCACAACTTGGACCACAAATTGGGCCTCGACTTGGACCACAACTTGGACCACAAATTGGGCCTCAACTTGGATCACAACTTGGACCACAAATTGGGCCTTGACTTGGACCACAACTTGGACCACAAATTGGGCCTCAACTTGGATCACAACTTGGACCACAAATTGGGCCTCAACTTGGATCACAACTTGGACCACAAATTAGGCCTTGACTTGTACCACAAACTGGGCCTCAACTTGGACCACAACTTGGACCACAAATTGGGCCTCGACTTTGACCACAACTTGGACCACAAATTGGGCCTCAACTTGGATCACAACTTGGACCACAAATTGGGCCTCCACTTGTACCACAAATTGGACCTTAACGTGGGCCACGACTTGTACCACGAATTGGACCACAAATTGGACCACGACTTGGACCACGATGCTGAGCGTATACCCGGGCCGAGCTATAGAACGCGCATCCATCGTCTGTTTAACAAGAGACCTTCTTATTTACTATAGTCCTGGACAAAGTGGCATTATTTTATTTTCATTTTTATTAATATGACCTACGCTAATTTAGCCTCGGAATACCACATAATAATGATAAGAATAATGATAATAAGAATTGCAATAATAATAATGATAATAATAAAAACGGTAATAATAATAATATGATAATAATGAAGATAATACAATTTGTACAAAATATTAATAATCATCATCATAATGAGACATAAATCGAGACATAAACATGTTGCTTCCTCCACACTCTTTTAAACATGTTGCACTTAATTGCGACATAAACGACGTTGCCATGACGTTACCGGGTTCAATCATTCAAACGGACCAAAGTGGAAAAAGTTTCAAAATAAAAGACTTGAAACGGTCACGAGCGAACGTCCCGTCGACATAAATCTTCTGCTTTGCATAAGGAGCCGGAGCAAACGGGATGAGCTTTGGTTCTGATCCGTGCACGATTGACCAGTCTCGTGTTTTCAGAACGCCCCCCGCGCCCGCACCCCGCACCCCGCACCCCGCGTCGCGCCCGCGCCGCGCCCATAACCTCGGGGAGCGTGTCGTGGGCTAAATGAGATAAGTTTATTCTGTGTGCGGAGCATTTGTCGGAGCAGGCGGGGGGCCCCGGGAAGATGCAGGGGAACAGCGGGGGGTCGATAGGCAGAACATGTGGGACCGGGAGAGGGAAAGAAGGAGGGATGGAGGAGAGGGAGAGGGAAAGAGAGAGGGAGGAGAGGGAAAGAGGGAGGGATGGAGGAGAGGGAGAGGGAAAGAGAGAGGGAGGAGAGGAAAGAGGGAGGGATGGAGGGAGAGGGAGAGAAGGAGAGGAGGAGAGGGAGGAGGGAGGATGGAGTGGAGAGGAGGGAGGAAATGGAGAGGGGGGACTGAGGAGAGGGGAGGAGAGGAAGAAGAGAGGGATGAGAGGGAGAGGGAGATGGAAAGAGAGAGGGAGAGAGGGAAAAAGCGAGGAAAGGAGGAGAGGGAGAGGAAAGAGAGAACAGAAGGGAAGACGGCAGATGGGATGGAGAGGAGATGGAAAGAGGGAGAGAGGAGATGGAGGAATGGAGAGGTGGAGAGGGAAAGGAGAGAGTAGAACGATGTAGAAAAGGAGGAGTTTGTGTGAGATCCTCTTTGTGCAGGATCATGGGACAAATGTGAGTCGATATTCATCTAAAACAAGACTCACTTGGCCTCATAAGAACAAGTCAAGGACAATTTATTGTTTTATTTGTATCAGAATTGATCTGGAGCATGAAAATAATGATGATATCCTGGTTTAGTCCTGATGTGGGTTTGTTTTAGAAAATATACATCTTTTTATTTTATTGTTTTCCTTCTTCCCTGCCATTGTTGTTGTTGTTGTTGTTGTTGTTGTTGTTGTATCTTTTTTTACACAAGTTTTGATTGGTCTGGGGTTTTGTCTTTGTTTTTCTCTCAATTAAAAAAGGGGAAGGAAAGTACAAAAGTAAAAGTACTGTATTTAAGACAATGTTTAGGTGTTTTTGTACGTTATTATTTCAGTGCATTTTACAGTGGGTGTGTCTTATTTTACTTCACTTTTGCAAAAATTCCGTTTCACTCTTTAATAGTTACGAAAAATCTGTGTGAAATTAACATTTTAAACATGTACTAGATTTTGTTTTGAGATACTTTTACTTTTAAATTTTTGCTCCTGTATCTGTACTTTTATATAAAGTCCACGTGACGAGTTCTAATGTTTTTGTAATTATGACGTCGTTCGGTGAGTTTGTTCCTGCAGTGAATATTTATAATAGTTTTACATCAGTCGAGTTGCAGTTTGTGAAGAAAAAATGACACATAAAAGTTGAAAATGACAGGATTTAGAGCTGAGTTCTGAATCCCTCTATGATGTCATCAAACAGCGCCATTTCATCAAAAAATGCAGAGAAGATTTGCACTCAACTTACACCTTTTAAACATTCATTTAACAAAATAAAGGTGTTGTCGGGTGTAATTATTTGTCAATCTATAACTATTGTATGATTTAAATGGACTTTGGCCCTTGTTTACAATCTGGTTGCTAAGTAACAGTTGTAGAATCACCTCATGTCATATTTGCTGACCGTGTCAAACCAGGAAGTGACTTTATAAACATCACAGAAATGGTCTAATTTGAGTAAAACCGGCCAAATGTTTAGTCACATCTTAAATGTAATCATGTTTTCTTTGTATTAGTGAAAAGTCAAATGTGTCATACGGACTTTAAATGACAAAATGCAGTTCTTTTCACCGTTGTGACGCTTCAAAGTTCTTTTGTCCCTCGACGTTTCTTCTTTATGACCATTAAAACTGTGCTGGGGTGAAAGTCGTGTGCGGTGGTCCCGGCGCTCGCCCGCACACGGTCCAGATGAGGGCCCCGCGGGGGTCCGACTCAGGGACCGGGTCTGGACTGGGGCCGGGACCCTTCAACTCGTCTGTGGACCGTGTCGTGGGCGAGAGAGAGAGAGAGAGAGAGAGAGAGAGAGAGAGAGAGAGAGGGCGGAGGAGGGGTGGTGGTCTGAACTGGTGGAGTGTGCGATCAGCGGGACCCTCGCACTGCCCCAGGAGGAAAGAGAGGGAAGAGAAGAGAGAGGGAGAGGAAGGGAGAAGGGAAGAGAGAGAGAAGAGAATAGAGAAACAGAGGGAGAAAGAGAGAGAATAGAAAGAGAGAGGAACAGGGGGAAGATAGAGGGAGAGAAAGAGAGGAACAGGAGAAGATAGAGAGAAGAGATGAAGGAGATAGAGGGAGATAGAGAGAAGAGATGAAGGAGATAGAGGGAGATAGAGAGAAGAGAGAGAGAGAAGAGAAAGAGAGGAAATAGAGAGAAGAGAAAGAGAGGAACAGGAGAAGATAGAGAGAAAAAAGGGAAGAGATAGAGGGGGGAAAAGGAAGAGATAGAGGGAGATAGAGAGAAGAGAAAAAGAGAGGACAGAGGGAGATAGAGAGAAGAGAAAGAAGAGAAAGAGAGAGAAGAGATAGAGGGAGATAGAAAGAAGAGAAAGAGGATAAATGGGGGGATAGAGTGAGAGAAAGAGAGGAGATAGAGGGAGATAGAGAGAAGAGAAGGAAGAGAAAGAGAGGGGATAAAGGGGGAGATAGAGTGAGAGAAAGAGGGGAGATGGAGGGAGAAAAGAGAAGAGAAAGAAGAGAAAGAGTGAGGAGAGATACAGAGAGATAGAAAGAAGAGAAAGAGGATAAAGGGGAAGATAGAGGGTGAGAAAGAGAGGAGATGGAGGGAGACGGAGAGGGTGAGAGGGAGGTGGAGGTGACAGGAGCTGGCAGGCGGCACAAACTGCGGCTGCTTCACCTGCTGTCGCCGACAACAACCAAACAAGTTTCTCAAAAACTGTCACAAAGTTCAGCTGAGCCTGAATCCTGAGCTACTCTTGACCATTAAAGTCACGTTATTTCGCAAGAAACATGATTATTAATTTAGCGTAAACGTTAAAGTGACGTACGACAAGTTTTTACGATGTTCTAATTTTGACTTTATTATGAGTATTTATTCCTGTTGTACATATATTTTATAGTTTTACACCAATCGAGCAGGTATTTGTGGAGAAAACGATGACAAATCTGTAGAAAATGACAGGAAGTGACATCACACCAGGGACAGGAAGTGACATCACACCAGGGACACTCGTTCCAGTCAAAGTTTATGCAGAATTTACACAAAGAAACAACTTTTTTGACTCTTTAAACAATAATTCAACAAAATAAAGTCGCTCTCTTATATTTTTTATTGTCAAATTTTTTCAATTGAGCTATTTTCCTAGTGTGATGTCGTCAATCACAAACAGGAAGTACAATTATAAACCTCAAAAAATGAGCTATTCTGGGATTTTTGTGAAATATAACATAACTGCTTTTTAGTTTCATGAGTCGTCCGACCTGTAGGGGGCGCTTTAAGTCATTGGTTTTACAGTGGGAAAAGTGAATTCTGTTTTAATTTAAAGTGTTTTTCAGGTGAAGACGCAGGAGTTAGAAGGAGTTAAACTGCTACAGTCGGGGCCAAAGTAGCAGCGCAAAAATTAAAATTCCACTGTCACCGAATCTCATCAAAGTCGCTCCCGTCTTTTCCGCTCGACCTCAAATCCGGACTTACCCCTCAAAGTCTTCACCTCGAGCCATTTTCCATTCACAAAAACCAGAATAACACGTCTTACAGGACTTGTATGGACTCGAGCGAGGTCCCGGTCCAGGCCCAGGTCTCGGGGGGCCTCGGGGGGGCCTCAGGGGGGGGGGCCGGACACGGTCGCAGTCGCCGTGTGCAGGCCCCTCCCCCGGGCCGCAGCTGTCATGTTCGGCCCCCGGATCACAGACACGGGCAGGGGTGGTCGGGGGGCGGGCGGGGGGCGATGGGGGGGGGGGTTGGGGGCCCGCCGGGACCACTTAACCCCGTCCGCGCAAAGTCAAAAGGCTCTCAAGTCAGAAACGGGCCCCCGGTTTATATTTAAAATGCAAAGATGTGCGGAATCCCCCCGGGAGGAGTCGGAGATGCACCGGGATTCTAAACTCGGAGGAGCAGAAAGGAGCGAAGGGGAAATAATTAACCGTTTTTTAGACGTCGGCAGAAAGCGACAGCATCGATGTTCGTTTTTATTTTTAACGTTAAAGTCGTCGCGACACGTTAAACTACACTTTTCACCAAAACGAAGGGAATACGATGAAATTTGAGCTTTTATCAAACATTTCACCAGTTTTTTTCCTTTTGGCCATTTTGTGACATTTATAGAGTCACTTCCTGGTTCGACACGCAAATATGACATAGAGGTGATTCTTCCACTGTTACTTGGCAACCAGATTGTAAACAAGGGTCAAAGTCCATTTAAATCGTACAGCGTAATAGTTATGATTTTACATATAATTACACCTAACGACACCTTTATTTCGTTAAATCATTGTTTAAACTCTCATAAAAAGGTGGAAGTTGCAAAAGTTTCTCTGTTTTTGATGGAACGGCGCTTTTTGATGACATCACAGAAGGGTTCCCAGCACATATTCACCACAGGGACAAACTCACCTGACAACGTCATCGTGAGAAACGTGAGAACCCGTCACGTGGACTTTAAATAGTGATTAAAAATAAGCTACGTACTGGAGCTTTAAAGGACACATATTACGCTAAATCTGTTCATGTTTTAATTAAGCTTTTAACCGCTTTCTAAGACTGTTCTCTCATCAAAAACGCACCTGAAGTAGCATTTAGCTTCACTCACGCTAATTTGATGATGATTTTAGCTCTAAAACATGAGATGCCTTGACCTTAACCTTATGTATTCAACAGCATCTTTCCCTTGATTCTGCACAAATAAAAGAATAACATACTGTATATTAGATTATCAAAATAAAAGATAATCAATGCAGAACAGTAGCTTATCTGAAAGCCTTTGCACAGCCGTTTGTCTCGTTCTGGCGGTGGAAAAGCCGGCTGTAATGCGCTGGCGTCTCCCCCGCCGCTACAGTCGAGGTCCCGGGTTTATCGGTCCAATTACAGCAGCTCAGAGCCTTAATGTCCCCGGGGTCCGAGTGCCACTGTCTCCGTGTTATGTTCGGATAAAACCCGCCGTGGAGGAGACAGATCCGTGTGAGGGGTGACGCGAGCCCACCGGAGACCACGCGGCGAGGTTTAATGGTGTCGAAGAAGCCGAAAAACACACATTTCTAAAGCACGTTATTGTTTTGTTCTCGAGCTGTCGCCGTTTAGTGGTTTCGTCAATAATCAGGTCAATGACTTTTGGTCATTTGAGTGATTATTTCATTTAGATGATAACGGTTTATACGGGACGACAGCGGAATAGTAGAAGATTGTTCAAGTTAAATCTTCCTTTTCACGTAAACACTGTTTTCTAGTACTTTTCTATGCAGTAAACTTGTTTTTACATAAACTTACGTGCGGTTTTCGTCGTGCAAGAGTTCTAATAAAGCTCTTTTAATCATAATAGTAATTTGTCGTTGTTATTAAAGGCGTATAAAGCAGGAGTTTTAAGTGGAATATTATCTAAGTTAATTAAATGTATTAATAATCATGACAGCCATTCTCCTAAATATGTGGAAAGTAAATGGGAAAGAGAAGGTCATTTTGTTGAGACGGATAAAGAATGGGAAAAGACATATAAATCCCAATGGAAGAAGAATAAAATATATTTGAATCAAAACTTAAAATAAAATAAGAATCATACTCATAATCATCATCATAATTAGAACCGGGCGGTAAATGAAAATAAGGCCAGAATAACGTCCCATTTTGTCCATTGTTTGTTAACTTCTATTGCGCGTTTGTTGGTTATGATCTTGGTCCAGTCCTTAAGTCCTCCATATTTCCGTAATGGCCTCGGCGGAGGTTTTGAGTGAGTTAATTGGCTAGTTTCCCGTCATCCTTTGTACGTGCGATCCAAACGTCCGCTGTCCATGTCGTATCGTGACATTTAGAAGCAGCTGAAGGTTTAAACTGTAAGAACTGAAAACAACCAAATCATCTGCTCAAAAGAGGATCATGAACTAGTTCTGTTTGTCAGTTGAGTTTAGCTTTTATGCTAATGCTAACAAGGCTAAACACTTCTACATGTGGTAATGTTTTCTTACGAGGCTCTGGTGTTATTCACGTGTCCTCGAGTTTAGCTTTTATGCTAATGCTAACTGAACACTTCTACACGTGGTAATGTTTTCTAGCGAGGCTCTGGTGTTATTCAGTGGTTTTCAGTTGCCAAAACAACCCTGGTTTTTCATACTTCCCGACGTTTGGAGGCTAACGCTAACTGTCCTATCATAAACACATGAGTGCCAACGACCCCGGCCTTCAGAATGTGGGCGTGGGCCAACCGAGGGCTTCACGCAGACTGTTTTTATATCATTTACTAGTATTATTCTCACGTCTCTCTCTCCGGAGCTCATCCACATTGTCCCGTATTGTACAGGACGTCCCAGACAAACGTGCCCTGCTGTGTTTCTGTGTAAACCTCTTTTGTCCCGCGTGAGCAGCAGCGGCTCGGCCTGTCGTCCCCTTCTGTGCCCGGACATCCATCTTCCCCCGCCCCGGCTCCTCCCCTGCTCCTCTGGGACACTTCGAGGGATAACGGGTCCAGGGTTTTTGTTTTGTCACTTAGAGGCGGGGAATATATCGACATTTAGATCATAACGCAAATGCCGTTTGGAAGTGCGGCAAAAAGAGCGTAAATACGGCCTTTTTAGACCCCGCGGTGTCAGGGCGTGGCTGAGACGGGTCAGGAGAAATATGGTAAAGTACTTCAAATGTTCTTGTATAACTTTGCTTCTGAATAAGTCGGAAAATGAAATGACTTTGTCCCTGTGGCAGAAGCTTCATTTCTCTCGAGGAAGTGTCAGTGCAACTCCAAAGTACAAGAACAGCACGAGAATAATGAAATAAACAAATCAAGATAAATAACTACTGTATATCTAAAAACAGACTGAACAATAATCGATATATTGCTCAGGATATTCACAATTTTTTCCAATCCAATACATGTTTTTGCCTAGAAAATCTCTGTATGTTTACACGGATCAATATCAGTCCGGTCACTCTGTAATCTCAGAGTTCAGTTGATTGGCAGGTGGATTAGCCAATCAGGGACACGCATGGTGAGTCCGTATCGAAACAAACACGGCTGCTTATGAGGAAAAAAGAAAGGCAAAAAATATCAGCGAGCGAAGCACAAAACTCGGAAATGAGGCTCTTTAAAACTGTCTGCGGGTACGCTAACGTTTATTAGCATAGCCTCTAGCATTAGCTGCAAACGACCTAAAACAAACCGCTCAGTCTGGAGTGACCTCTGTAAGTCCACTGGTCCCTGCTGACCACAGTCACACACTTCTGGACACACGGGGTCTTTGGGGGCGTGGCAGAAGAGAAAGAATCCTTTGTTTTGAGACTTTTTGTCGGCAGGGCCCACAGTGAGCATGCAGCTTACGTCCACAAGATGGCAGCAGCAACGAGTGTGTCCCGTCACTGCAGACTCATGAATATTATGGCACTAATTCTTTAATTTTTAGAATATAACACTCACATCTACAACACTATATCCAGGACAAGAGTTTTTAACATTTCCATTGTCGAAATAGCTTGACGTTAGCTTACCTTAGCCCAGGGTGGTCCAAACTCTTTTCACCGAGGGCCGCATTTTGGGCAAAGTTGAATTTGTTGAATACATTGACATAGTGTCCATGAGCCGCCACACCTTTAATAATACTTAGAACAATAATATCATGTTGCTATAACATCAAAATGCTTGAATTAGTCAAATTTTACTGTAAAACTTTTGAAAAAAATTGGTCTGAGGGCCGCTTTTGGCCCCCGGGCCTTAGTTTGAACACTTTTTCTCCGCTTTAGCCACTTCAAATTATCCTTATCCCGCAGAACTCGCTTCACTCTCCTGTTTATATCCAACGAGGATCTATTAGAACAATATGGAAGACAATATGCACTTAACACAGCAACATCTGTCTCTACGCAGTGATAACAGTGACAGAGCTATTATCAGCTCATGACTCCCTCTAGTGGCACAGTGAAGGAGCAGCCGACCGAGCTGTTTGCCTCTTCCTCCACCTCCTCCTCCTCCTTCCTCCTCCTCCTCCCCCGGGACCTCTGAACAGGCCCGGGGTTTAAATGAGGTGTAAGTCCATTAAAGGGCTGTTTTGTGTGGGCACGGCCCCCGAGGGAGCCACTGACCTCCGCCGCTGTCACTCACGTCCGCCTGATTTCACTTTTTCTCCGTCGCGACCCCAAAAGAGGCGACGGGGGGAAAACCCACGTGGAGGATGAGAGACATTTGCATCTTCAAATCAGATGTATAGATTATAGATTATACGTTTAGAGACAAGACGTTTTTTAAAGTGCAAGGGACATTTTCGTAGCATCTTCTAGTCATATATTTACAACATTTATAACAACTATACAACTTATACAACATTTTTCCGCGACAAAACAGTACGACAAAAAAACTATGACGTGTTTGATAAAGTTTTTTCTAAATTATAAATAACAGAAGGAAAGATTGGGGACAATGTACACACAAAAAGGATCAATACATTCAGTAAAATATAATAAAATTGTATAATATTCATACAGTTAAATCATGTTATAAGAATAATAATAATGACGAATAGATATAATTATGGGTTATTGGACCGAAATTGTAAAATTTCTTGCAACATAGCTCTAGAAAACTCATAAATCAAGAAAAAATAAATAGTCCATACGTTTGTTGTTTTTCTTATGTTTTTCAATTTTTTTTGTTTTTTAAAAAAAAAAGAAATCGATTAAAAAAAATTATTGAAAAATAAATAAATAGTAGGCGGTGCATTTTTTAACTTTTATACCTGATTTCAATTACACATGAATCTATTGCTCATTTAAAAAAACATGAAAAACAGCCATGTTCACTGTAAGCGAGGTCCGACGAGCAGACAAGTTACACAGTGCACCTTTAATCCAAGCAAATGGGACGTTTTTTAATTTTATTTTTCATCTTTTAACCCTGTTCTAACACCGTTCCGCATCACAAACTCACCTGGAGTTGTTTTCAGCTTCAGTCACTCATTTTAGTTTCTCAACCCTGTTTACGAGGTCCTCAGAAAACATTGCGTTTCAAGTTCCCCATATTTGTGACGTTGAATGTTGCTGTTTTTAAGTCTATAAATCATCACCGTTCTCATGCGTTTTTATCAGTACGTACGTTATTCTAAGTCCAACATCAGACGCCAAAGTAAAGTGACGACAGAGCAAGTTTTGAAGTCCGATAACAGAACAGGAAGTGCCTAGAACGTGTCTGTGATGGTTGTTTTTGCAGCGTGTAGACTTAATATTAGTGCAAAAGAGGATGTTTCTTCCCTCCGCCCCGGTGACAGGTCTTATCAGAGGGCCGAGGTCACTCCAGCAGCATTAACCCCGGCATTACACCCGCCTGTCCCGGAACGGAGGCGCAGGAGGAGTGGGCGGGGCCTCCCATAATAGATTATTGACCACCGCACCAGGCCGGGCTGCGCCGAGGGTCCCGCGCTGACCTCTTCATTATGGATGAAAACAGCTCGCGGGGCCTGACAGTGGTGAAGTACTACGAGAACCTGCCTTAAATGTGTTTTGTAACGTGTTCTGTCACATGGTCCAATCAGAGAACTGGATTCGGAAAATACTTAGAATACTTTCAGATTGAGTAACGCACTTTAATAATGCAACAATACATGGTTAAGTCAGTATTGCACATGGTTAAAGTCAGTATTGCACATGGGTATGACAGTATTGCACATGATTATGTCAGTATTGCACATGGGTATGACAGTATTGCACATGTTCAGGGCGAACAGTGTTTGTTGTAGCGAGGGTGGATCAGTCTGTCACTGAAGCTATGTGTGTTTTTGATGTTTATGGTCATTTTTACCATAATAATGCCTCGTCTTTTCTGTTGCTCTGCATTTATGAATCAGAGAAGGAAGAATCACACACACTCGCCACAAGAACAGAGTTTCATATTTCACTACCACCGAACCGTTTGAACCCAACATTTCACAATAAAATACCACAATGTTGTGTATTTGAGCAAAGTCTCAGTGTAAAATGATGCTAACGCTCATTGGTATTCTGAACAGGACGTAGCACACGTGTGTCAGATGCAGCTGAGAGAAATGATCAGAGAAAGATGAGATTTCACTTTATTCCCGAAGGAAATTATTGTTTTTCTTTTTCTGTTTTCAACATTAGAATGACAATGAGATCATATAATTGCTATTTAAAAAGGCTATAAGCTGTTTTTATAGTTCATTTTGGTCTTATAAGAAGAAACTGAAGATTAGATTAAATGTTGTATCTATAATGCAAGAAAAGAAACAATTTAACTATGAATGTAGGACAAAAGCAAATAACAATTTAAATGAAAATGTATCTTTTGAATGGGAAAAAGTCTGACA
The DNA here is from genome assembly GCF_026437365.1 of Eucyclogobius newberryi. NCBI lineage: Eukaryota > Metazoa > Chordata > Actinopteri > Gobiiformes > Gobiidae > Eucyclogobius > Eucyclogobius newberryi. The sequence continues at coordinate 5,472,535 of NW_027315835.1, read as the reverse complement.
GGAAGCAGGAGAAACAGGAAGCAGAAGAAACAGGAAGCAGGAGAAACAGGAGAAACATCTGTGGATTTTTCAATTGGAGAAAAATGCCACACAACTGAACTTTATGTAATGTTTTTAAGGCTAAAGCGCGTGCCTTGCCTCCTCGTCTCCTTGGTGATCGGAGAAGGGAGAACGAAACAAGAGTAGCGATCGTTAGTATCTCGCTAGCGCCCGTTAGCATCTCGCTAGCTGTTTCCTGTTTAGGCTTCTTTTTTTTTTCTTTTGTTGCTTTTTAGTGATAACAATCAATGACAACATAACAAATATACTCAAAAAAGGACAAAAAAGATAACAACAAAGGGACAAAAAGATGGAAGAAAATAATTGAAAATATTTTTTTTAAAGTGAGGCTTCTTGCCCTGGGCCAAACAGCAGAAAAAGCCAACGATAAACAGGAAGTAGCCAAATCTCACAGCGCCACAAACTCTGAATTACTAAACGTCTTCTTGCGGTATTATTATCTTTACAAAGTCAGGCGTAATTCAGATTTTATTTACCATGAATCGCTCCGTTTCCATCCGTTCTTTACTTTATGGCACCGTTAAAGTTGTGGTCTTTTTGTTTTGCCTTTTGTGAATGAATCAAAGTGAACCCGCGCTACAGCGAGCCTCGTGCGGCGTTAAACCCGCTGTTATTATCACAAAACTAGTCCCCAGACACATTTCAGACTTCCTGCCTTCCCTTTGGCTCAGTCTGCTGTTTTTTAATTGATAATTCTTCTCCCAGCTCCAATTTACCCCTCGCTGCGATCCGCGTGTGCCCGACCATTTCCGCTGAATCTCAAATGAGCTCAGAGCATAAAACTCCACCTAGCAGGAAATAACGCCTATTTATGGACATGTTTGTTTGTTTTCCCGCGGTTTAACCCTTTGGGGGAGGTTACGGAGACGGGGAACGACTTTGTGGCGGAAGGTCGTACGTAGCTTCGCGTAAGTCTTCTTTTTGCATATAGTACGTGATTGATTTGGGGTTTGGTCGGCGGTGAAGTGGACTGTGCTGTAGGACAGACAGGGGGCGCTGCGACAAAGGGAGACGTCAGAGATGTTTGGGGGGTGGGAAAAAAGTAGCGTGAACAAAGGAGGTTGTGGTGTTCGAATCTCTCGTAGCGGAGTTCGTCCTCCCAGTGCAGAGGTGCGTCACTTTTAACTTTTGGAACAATTTGAACTTTTCGGAGTCGTTTTCGGACGCTGTAGTTTTGCGTCTACTCGAGTAAAATATTGTGGAGTGTCGCCGTCTCTTACTTGAGTGTTTGAACTCACCCTGAAGTCACCTTGAACTCACTTTGAACTCACCTTGAACTCACCCTGAAACATGGTGCCAGAGTCAGGACTAAACATGGACCGGCCTCCTGCTGGTGCCAGAGTCAGGACTAAACAGGGACCGGCCTCCTGCTGGTGCCCAGAGTCAGGACTAAACATGGACCGGCCTCCTGCTGGTGCCAGAGTCAGGACTTAACATGGACCGGCCTCCTGCTGGTGCCAGAGTCAGGACTAAACATGGACCGGCCTCCTGCTGGTGCCAGAGTCAGGACTAAACATGGACCGGCCTCCTGCTGGTGCCAGAGTGCATCCAGGGCTGCAACTAACAATTATTTTCCCATTCAATTGGTCAATTTTCAATTAATCGATTCATCTTATGTTATCAATTTTTTTTTTTTTTTTAATGCCAATTTTTGAGAAAAAAGATACAATAATAATAAAATGTATTTTATTCATTTTATTCATTTTATTCATTTTATTCATTTTATTCATTTTATTCATTCATTCTTTAAAAAAGTACGTACGTAATTTATTTAATTTATTTAATTTATTTAATTTATTTAATTTATTTAATTTATTTAATTTATTTAATTTATTTAATTTATTTAATTTATTTAATTTATTTAATTTCAAAGATTTAACTTTACACAAAATAACAGAACTAGAAACTAAAATACAAATAAACATATCGTGTACAGTTATTTAAAAAATGTTTTTTATGAATGCCAATTACTGAGAAAGAAAATTACACCAAAAATAAACACCTTTTTTTGAACGCAAAAAAATGCTTAAAAAATGTCAAAACTTTCCCTCAAATTCACACCAGCTCCATCAATTAGGCGTCCATATGTTGCCCCCGCTCATGGCCCCGAGCGCTCCAACACCCCCCGCTGTTTTAGCACCGCCCCCTAGTGTTTGTTTAGCGCTCTGCTCTGTCGTAATGGAGTATAAATATGTGAACGGGCGTAACGCGGCCGTATTAGACAGGATTTAATTTGCATGGCAGATTAGCTTAGCGTTGGTCGGGGCAGCGCTGCGGGGCCCGGCTCTTCATTAAACGCATCTACTCACTTCAGATGCATTAAGCCAATCGGAGCCATACGTAATGTGAGTGTAAAGAATAAAGACCGCTGCGGGACATGTGCGAGCAAGGGAGGGGCGGGAACCAGAGGTGAAGGGGAAGACAAATAGGTTTGAATAAATAGTGGCAAAACATGTCATTTCGAGAGTGACGTCGAAGCTGTTTCTGAAGAAACAATAAACGGAGCTCTTTGTGAAGCTGAGGATCTGCAGTGTCTCTGATGTGTGATTGACTCTAATTATAAGTGGAAACAAAGAGGTATGAAAGAGAATATAAGGAGAAGTAAAGCTGCTGTTGGAGGTATGGACAGTAGAATGAGTTAATATAGAAAAAAATTATAATTAAGAACTTATTAAGTTTTTTTGTGTGTGTGTTTTTTTTTAAAAGTCCAGATGGAATGACAATAAAAGGCCTTTAGAAAAATGTCTGAATTCAAGGCTTTTTTTAATCTTTCTTTTTCATTTTATTTATTTTATTTATTTTATTTATTTTATTTATTTTATTTATTTTATTTATTTTATTTATTTTGTGTTTATTTAAATTACAATTAAGAACGTTTTTTTTTTTTTAAAGTCCAGGTGGAATGACTATAAAAGGCCTTTAGAAAAAATTCTGAATTTCAGGCTTTTTTTAATCTTTATTTTTTATTTATTTTGTATTTATTTCATCAATTTTATGTATTTTATTTATTTTCAAAGATTTAACTTAACACAAACACAACAGAACTAGAAAATAAAATACACGTATGTCATGTGTCATAACAAAACATGTAGTAGTTATCACATTGTAGTAACATTTATTACACTGTAGTAACATGTATTACATTGTAGTAACATTTATTACACTGTAGTAACATGTATTACATTGTAGTAACATTTATTACACTGTAGTAACATGTATTACATTGTAGTAACATTTATTACATTGTAGTAACATTTATCACATTGTAGTAACATTTATCACATTGTAGTAACATGTATTACACTGTAGTAACATTTATCACATTGTAGTAACATGTATTACATTGTAGTAACATTTATTACATTGTAGTAACATTTATCACATTGTAGTAACATTTATTTATTACATTGTAGTACCATTTATTTATTACATTGTAGTAACATTTATCACATTGTAGTAACATTTATTTATTACATTGTAGTTACATTTAGTACACTGTAGTAACATTTATTTATTACATTGTAGTAACATTTATTACATTGTAGTAACATTTATCACATTGTAGTAACATGTATTACATTGTAGTAACATTTATTACACTGTAGTAACATTTATCACACTGTAGTAACATTTATCACATTGTAGTAACATTTATCACATTGTAGTAACATGTATTACATTGTAGTAACATTTATTACACTGTAGTAACATTTATCACACTGTAGTAACATTTATCACATTGTAGTAACATTATCACATTGTAGTAACATTTATTACATTGTAGTAACATTTATTTATTACATTGTAGTACCATTTATTTATTACATTGTAGTAACATTTATCACATTGTAGTAACATTTATTTATTACATTGTAGTTACATTTAGTACACTGTAGTAACATTTATTTATTACATTGTAGTAACATTTATTACATTGTAGTAACATTTATCACATTGTAGTAACATGTATTACATTGTAGTAACATTTATTACACTGTAGTAACATTTATCACACTGTAGTAACATTTATCACATTGTAGTAACATTTATCACATTGTAGTAACATTTATTACATTGTAGTAACATTTATTTATTACACTGTAGTAACATTTATTTATCACATTGTATTAACAGTTATTACACTGTAGTAACATTTATTACACTGTAGTAACATTAATCACATTGTATTAACAGTTATTACACTGTAGTAACATTTATTACACTGTAGTAACATTTATCACATTGTATGAACAGTTATTATACTGTTGTAACGTTACACAGAACACTGACCTTCAGCCCAGAGTTCTTCTCTTCTCTTCTCTTCTTCTCTTCTTCTCTTCTTCTCTTCTTCTCTTCTTCTCTTCTCTTCTTCTCTTCTTCTCTTCTTCTCTTCTTCTCTTCTCTTCTTCTCTTCTTCTCTTCTTCTCTTCTTCTCTTCTTCTCTTCTTCTCTTCTCTTCTCTTCTTCTCTTCTCTTCTTCTCTTCTTCTCTTCTCTTCTCTTCTCTTCTTCTCTTCTTCTCTTCTTCTCTTCTTCTCTTCTTCTCTTCTCTTCTCTTCTTCTCTTCTCTTCTTCTCTTCTCTTCACGTTGTTTCATCCAGACTCACACGAGTCTCACACTTTCTGCTCGACTGAACCTGGAATAATGGAGATTGAGGCTTTTACGCGCCGTCGTTTGGAGGAAGTGGGAAAAGCTCTGGTTTTAGTCTTAAAGCCGTGGACCAGGACTAAGACCTGTGATCCGGATGTGCTGACCACTAGGAATGACCACCAGGAATGACCACCAGGAATGACCACCAGGAATGACCACCAGGAATGACCGGTGTGTGTGAGCGGAAACACACAACACACACAAATGAGTCCATTCATCAGTAAAGTTTGGAATGTAAAACTCAGCAGCAGATTTGTAAACTGCACATGTTATTAACACATTATAGTTATTAAAGATGTTTGGAAGGGCATTTCTGCCTTTTCTAAAAATAGAAGCTACACACGAGTCATTTTCAGCTCAAAAATCACAATTGTGATGATTTTAGTTAAAGTTTAGTTGAATTTGAAATTAAAAAGTCTGAATTTTGAGATTAAATGTGAAAATTTCGAGTGTAATCATAATTTTGAGATTATAAATCAGAATTTTGCAATTTTTTGTTGATTTAAAAGCCAGACTTTCAATTTAAAGCTATGTAAAAATAACAAATAACTTTTACTCTCTTAATTAATAAAGAGTTCTCTAAATCTGTGAGAAATACTTTATCTAAACACAAACGTTGCTTAAAGCGCCCCCTACAGGTCCCTGGTGTGACGTCACTTCCTGTCCCTGGTGTGATGTCACTTCCTGTCATTTTCTACAGATTTTTCAACGTTTTCTCCACAAATACCTGCTCGATTGGAGTAAAACTATCATTTATAAGTGTTTTTCATACTTCCTATAAGTGATCTGTTCTTCTGTATCTACCTCTGTATCTACCTGCGTTGCACCAATGAAATTTCCCCATGTGGGACAATAAAGGAATATCTTATCTTATTTATATGTACGACAGGTATAAACACACAGAATAAAGTCAACATTATAACATCGTAAACACCTGTCACACGCCCCTTTAAGTAGCTTGTGTACTTTGTTACTTGTACTTTATCATTTATACTTTGTCATTAGTACTTTGGCTGTCTTTATAAAGCTGAACTCCCTGAACTGCTCCGGAGCCGTATCCATTTCTCGTCGGTCCTAAACCTGCAGACGCGTACTATTACTGCAGTTCACCTGCTCTGCGTGGGTGGTCCTTCTGCTGCCAAAGTACTGTGTACTGTCAGGTCAAAAGTACTGTGTACTGTCAGGAGGTCAAAAGTACTGTGTACTGTCAGGAGGTCAAAAGTACTGTGTACTGTCAGGAAGTCAAAAGTACTGTGTACTGTCAGGAAGTCAAAAGTACTGTGTACTGTCAGGAAGTCAAAAGTACTGTGTACTGTCAGGAGGTCAAAAGTACTGTGTACTTTCAGGAGGTCAAAAGTACTGTGTACTGTCAGGAAGTCAAAAGTACTGTGTACTGTCAGGAGGTCAAAAGTACTGTGTACTTTCAGGAAGTCAAAAGTACTGTGTACTGTCAGGAAGTCAAAAGTACTGTGTACTGTCAGGAGGTCAAAAGTACTGTGTACTGTCAGGAAGTCAAAAGTACTGTGTACTTTCAGGAGGTCAAAAGTACTGTGTACTTTCAGGAGGTCAAAAGTACTGTGTACTTTCAGGAGGTCAAAAGTACTGTGTACTTTCAGGTCAAAAGTACTGTGTACTGTCAGGAAGTCAAAAGTACTGTGTACTGTCAGGAGGTCAAAAGTACTGTGTACTGTCAGGAAGTCAAAAGTACTGTGTACTGTCAGGAAGTCAAAAGTACTGTGTACTGTCAGGAGGTCAAAAGTACTGTGTACTGTCAGGAAGCCAAAAGTACTGTGTACTGTCAGGGGGTCAAAAGTACTGTGTACTTTCAGGAGGTCAAAAGTACTGTGTACTGTCAGGAGGTCAAAAGTACTGTGTACTGTCAGGAAGTCAAAAGTACTGTGTACTTTCAGGAGGTCAAAAGTACTGTGTACTGTCAGGAGGTCAAAAGTACTGTGTACTGTCAGGAAGTCAAAAGTACTGTGTACTTTCAGGAGGTCAGAGTGAAGCAAGTATAAACCTGAAATATCACGAGCATCACCGAGACGTAAACGCTGGATTCCATCTTCACCTGTTCCTCACCTGTTCTTCACCTGTTCCTCACCTGTACCTCACCTGTTCTTCACCTGTTCCTCACCTGTACCTCACCTGTTCTTCACCTGTTCCTCGCCTGTTCTTCACCTGTTCCTCGCCTGTTCTTCACCTGTTCTTCACACTCTTCTTCACCTGTTCTTCACCTGTTCCTCGCCTGTTCTTCACCTGTTCTTCACCTGTTCCTCACCTGTTCTTCACCTGTTCCTCGCCTGTTCTTCACCTGTTCTTCACCTGTTCCTCACCTGTTCTTCACCTGTTCCTCACCTGTTCTTCACCTGTTCTTCACCTGTTCTTCACCTGTTCCTCATCTGTTCCTCACCTGTTCCTCGCCTGTTCTTCACCTGTTCTTCACCTGTTCCTCACCTGTTCTTCACCTGTTCCTCATCTGTTCCTCACCTGTTCCTCGCCTGTTCTTCACCTGTTCCTCGCCTGTTCTTCACCTGTTCCTCGCCTGTTCCTCACCTGTTCTTCACCTGTTCTTCACCTGTTCTTCACACTCTTCTTCACCTGTTCCTCACCTGTACCTCACCTGTTCTTCACACTCTTCTTCACCTGTTCTTCACCTGTTCCTCGCCTGTTCTTCACCTGTTCCTCGCCTGTTCTTCACCTGTTCCTCACCTGTACCTCACCTGTTCTTCACACTCTTCTTCACCTGTTCTTCACCTGTTCCTCGCCTGTTCCTCACCTGTTCTTCACCTGTTCCTCACCTGTTCTTCACCTGTTCCTCGCCTGTTCTTCACCTGTTCCTCGCCTGTTCTTCACCTGTTCCTCACCTGTTCTTCACCTGTTCCTCGCCTGTTCTTCACCTGTTCCTCGCCTGTTCCTCACCTGTTCCTCATCTGTTCCTCACCTGTTCTTCACCTGTTCTTCACCTGTTCCTCGCCTGTTCTTCACCTGTTCTTCACCTGTTCCTCACCTGTTCCTCACCTGTTCCTCGCCTGTTCTTCACCTGTTCTTCACCTGTTCCTCACCTGTTCTTCACCTGTTCCTCATCTGTTCCTCACCTGTTCCTCGCCTGTTCTTCACCTGTTCCTCGCCTGTTCTTCACCTGTTCCTCACCTGTTCTTCACCTGTTCCTCGCATGTTCTTCACCTGTTCCTCGCCTGTTCCTCACCTGTTCCTCACCTGTACCTCACCTGTTCTTCACACTCTTCTTCACCTGTTCTTCACCTGTTCCTCACCTGTACCTCACCTGTTCTTCACACTCTTCTTCACCTGTTCTTCACCTGTTCCTCGCCTGTTCTTCACCTGTTCTTCACCTGTTCCTCACCTGTTCTTCACCTGTTCCTCGCCTGTTCTTCACCTGTTCCTCGCCTGTTCTTCACCTGTTCCTCACCTGTTCTTCACCTGTTCCTCGCCTGTTCTTCACCTGTTCCTCGCCTGTTCCTCACCTGTTCCTCACCTGTTCCTCGCCTGTTCTTCACCTGTTCTTCACCTGTTCTTCACCTGTTCCTCACCTGTACCTCACCTGTTCTTCACACTCTTCTTCACCTGTTCTTCACCTGTTCCTCGCCTGTTCTTCACCTGTTCCTCGCCTGTTCTTCACCTGTTCCTCACCTGTTCTTCACCTGTTCCTCGCCTGTTCTTCACCTGTTCCTCGCCTGTTCCTCACCTGTTCCTCACCTGTACCTCACCTGTTCTTCACACTCTTCTTCACCTGTTCTTCACCTGTTCCTCGCCTGTTCTTCACCTGTTCTTCACCTGTTCCTCACCTGTTCTTCACCTGTTCCTCGCCTGTTCTTCACCTGTTCCTCGCCTGTTCTTCACCTGTTCCTCACCTGTTCTTCACCTGTTCCTCGCCTGTTCTTCACCTGTTCCTCATCTGTTCCTCACCTGTTCTTCACCTTTTCTTAACCTGTTCCTTTCCCGCTCCTAACCTCCCTCTCACCTGTTCACCTGTCCATCCGTCCCTCCCTTAATCTCACCTTTTCCTAACCTCCCTCTCACCTGCCCCTCCCTCACCCCGCCCCTCACCCCGCCCCTCACCCCGCCCCTCACCCCGCCCCTCACCTCGCCGGTGGTCCCCCCGTGCCCGCCAGCTGCCTCCGCGCCACCCGCCGCGTCGCTTAAGAAAACACAGGCCAATCTCTGGGTGCTGACAGCCGACCCCGGCCCCGCCCCTGGACCTGGACTTGGACTCGGACTAGACCCGGACCGGACCCTGGACTTGAGACGGGGCTTTGTTCTCACATGTCTCACATACTTGGGCAGCGCAGATAAGGTTCAGGCGGAGACAAAGCCAGCGTTGTTCAGGGGCCGTGTAGAGTCACGGCGGCAAAAATGTACTTTTACCGTTATTATATCCAAAGGTTTCAGGACCGTGAGAAATTAGGACCGTTGCCCTGGCGATAGAGGCTCTACAGACGACATCAAACAATGAAAAAATATGATAAAATGTCACAACATGGGGAATTTTAGCAGCGAGTTTCAATGGCAAATAAATGAATCTAAAAGAAGAAAAAGGGTAGAAAAGCAGAGAAACCACAGGAACGCTGCAGGTTACACACGTTCTCTCCTTAAAAAATATGTTCTTTGAGTAAAATATAGTTGTGGGGTCGAGTTGAAGAGTCCTTTATCTCCCCCTGCTGTTGGAAAAACAAGCTAGCACAAACAAGCTAGCACAAACGGAGAAACTACTATTTATTTATTCATTTTGCCGTGTACAGAGAGAGGTTATCCAAGTGGTCCAATAAACCTATGTAAACTTGGGCTTTTGGCGTCCCTTTCGTTTCTCCATGACGACGGATGTGTTTAATAAAGCATCGCCGTGGAAAATTCCAGCTTAATCTCCCTCAGAAACGTTACATAGTGGACACATCATGCTTCTTGTGGCTTTAATTGGCTTATAAACATGTTTTTGGACACTTCTTATATAACAGAAAACACACTTTAAAAACTACATCCTCTTTTTCTGAAGCATGTTTTAGGCATAAAAGAATAAACAAACTAAGCCCTTAGGCATCGTGACCGCTAAGCTATCAAAGCCTTTGTTTGTGAACACAGTTTGACAACAGAACGAGTCCGATGTTAGTTTTTTCACTTCAAAATTGCACAGGAGGAAACAGGATTTTTACCTGTGACGCAACAGTCTCAGGAGAGACTCAAGCTCAACGAAACGAACGTGAATGAAGCAGAATACAAATAGAATGAAGTGTTTTTGACGCGGGGGCGGATAAATAACACAGGGACGAGCTAAAAAAAAATTAGATTTTGCACGATTTGTGTCACTTTCCCTTTAGTAAAACCGAAACAGAGAAAGTGATGAAAACGTGACGCTCGCACGATCCTCAGCCTCTTGGAGTGCACCACAACTCACACCGCGTTATGTTCAGAGAAGGACGAGGGTTTGTTCTTATTGTCCGTTCCTCATGTGTGGGGAAAATGACATCATCAGTGTGACATCATGACATCACATCATGACATCATCGTGTGACATCATGACATCATCAGTGTGACATCATGACATCACATCATGACATCACATCATGACATCATCAGTGTGACATCATGACATCATCAGTGTGAAATAGTTTGAACTGGTCGTTTGTGATGTCACACATCTTTATTGGAATTGTGTTATTTGGCCCTGAATTGAGTGCGTTTTACTCGTGATTAGGAGAGAGAACGTTACAATCATTGACTGAACGATTTGTTGATATCTAATTCTAAGCCTGAATTTTTTTAATTTTAACCCAAAAAAATTGGGGGAAATTTGAATTTTACGCCATTTTAAGACATTTTAAACTTGGCTCTTTAAATTTTTCAGATTTTAAACGTCCCAAATTTTACACATAAAATGCCTCATTCTTGTATGAAAACACAACGATGCATGTTTTTCTTACATGTATGTACGTAAACTGTATGTAAGTTATTATTTAAGTTCACCTGCAGCGTCACCTGCAGCGTCACCTGCAGCGTCTGAAGGATTAACTCAAAATGTCAAAAAATAATATTAAAGTTCTATCTATTGTAAATACTCTCTATCTAGAATCCTCCAGTCATCACATTTCAGCTTTTATTTGGGAAAAATAATAAAAAAAAACATCACAATGTACAATAAAAGATCATTGGACGAGTCGACTCACCGTAATAATAATTGCTTTGACTAAAATAATCATTAATTAAACATTTACTGCACATTCTGACCTTTTCCTCTGCCAAACCTTAACAACTTCTGCCATTTAGCGCGCTAGCCTCACCGTAGCAGCCGAATAATCCAGAGTAGTGCTTTGTGCTCGGCCTTGACTTGGTCCAGCGGTCGGGCCGGTCCGGGATATCGACAGGAAGACGGATCTGGCGCTGGCTTTCTGGACCCGGCTCGCGGGATCGGAGCGGCGCTCGGGCCTCGGTGCCGCTCTGATCAATGCAAACGGCGCCTCGTGATGGATGAGCCTTCGCACAGAGTCACTCACGCCGCCGCCATTAATATTTAACTCATTTAAAAAGCGTTTGACTTCTGGGACGTGGCTGACGCGCCGCCATTTTATTCCAGGACATTTAAAGGAGACAAAAGGCAGAGCAGAAGAACACAAGAGACAGTGAACAGTACAAGAGCACGACACCAAACGGATCCATTTATTGTGTCCGTGGCAGGAGTTTTGAGGCCCAAATACATAATTCTGAGGTGGTGATGTTAAAAAACACCTGTAGCACTTTGTTGATCTCAGTCGAATATTCGTTCCAACAGAATTCTTTCCGTGTGATGTTGTGAAGGACATTTATTTTCCCATTCGTCGTCAGTCAAAACAAAATAACCCTCTCTTTCCAATTTCTTTATTTATTTTATTTATTTTATTTATTTTATTTATTTTATTTATTTTATTTATTTTGTTTATTTAATTTAATTTATTTAATTTATTTTGTTTAATAGTATTGATCTATTTTGCATTTATATATTAAATATTTGCCTTTTATTTTATTTATTGTTTATTTATTTTATTGTATTTATTTATTTTATTGTATTTATTTATTTTGCATTTTATTTATTTATTTTGCATTTTATTTAGTATTATTAATTATTTTATAGTATTCATTCTCTAGAATATAACATTTGACTTATTATAATTTAATAAAACACATTTATGAATATAGACCAGAAGCTCAGAAACAATGAAAATAATGTTAAATCAGGTTTAATGCTGTTTATTTGAACAGTTTGTCATGTTATTGCAGCTAATTTCACTAAAATGTACTGTTTTTAGATTAAATATTGTGTCAGAAATGATATCTTGAAGTCATTATTATTCAAAATAATTTCAGTTTAAGATTTTATTATTTTACCAAGTTTTCCTTTATTATATAAGAGATTTAAAGAGACTTGCAAATAAGATAAATAACGTTTAAAAACAGAATTATATGCAGTCGTACAACACAGGAGCAAAAATATACAGTACATACGGCAGAAAAGTACTAAGCGTGTCTTTAAGCGAATTAATTGAGGTTTAATGATCAGACGAATGGGACACGTCACATTTCACTCTCGTTTAAACTTTACAGCAGAACTTGTATTCATTTTTACTCATAATCAGCAAATTTTGTAGCATTTTTTTTCGATAAATCTGGAGAGTGAAAAACAAAAACTGCAACGCAAGTGACAATTTAAGACCCAAACAAATCTAATCCCCGTTCACATGACCTGTTTTATCACTATATTTTTCTTTTCCTGACACTTTTTATGTCTTTTTACTTTGTTTCTTCTATTGTAAAGCGTTGTTGAATGACAAAAGCGCCACATAAGCTTGACGTATTCTTATTGTTCTTATTATTTATTGTAAATGAGTCTTTATTTAACCAGGAAACTCCTAAATTGAGCAGCGTCTATCGGGAAATGCAATTCAAACTCTGAAAAACCAACAAAATACAAATGCAAATCACATTTAAAGTTGACAATGTTTATTATCGTGCTTCAAAATGCACTTATTGTTTTAATTGTGGCACAAAAATGAGTGGTTCACACTTGAAAAAGACATAATTAAGACATGGAAGGAAAGGGATGCGTTTTCAAATTCTCCCATTTATTGCACAGCGCCGCCATCTAGTGACAGGAAAGCAGAATGCACTTAAAGAAGGCTGATATTATTGCTCAAATATGGCTAAACAATCGAAACAACCTCCTGTTTTTATTGTAATACGAGCATTTAAAAGCTTAAAGATGATGTTTTAACAATTACAAGTTTAAGGCGACACGCTACAGGCAAAACTATGTATTTTTTACATTTAAATGTTTAGTTTTTTGGTCTGTTTTCTCGCAACAAAAGATGTTTTATTATTTCAGCTGTTTAAAGTGGATCCTACACACATCAAACTTTAAAATCTTGAACTTGATCTTGAAGCCTGATTTATTAAAGTTTAAACTCCGAAAAAAAAAAAAAAAATTGATTTTAATTTTTTTTTTAACACCAATTTTCAGTAAATTTTCTCAAATACTAAATAAAATGTACAAAATCCCCTTTCTGTTTGTATATAATTTGTCAACGAAATGAAGCACAAATATGTGTAATTGTGTTGATTTTTGCATCAAATTCCATAAAATGTTTGAAAAAAAAAGATAAAAACATTGGAATACATCTTTTTCTTACAATCGTAAAAAACTACCGTAGAAGTTTCAAATCGTCTTACATTCTTTCCCCTGCAGCGCGTCGCCTTAAACTCATTTGCATTTTTGGCTAAAATTGGTAAAAATCTCAACATTGTGATCAAAGAAATGCCTGAAACTTGTTTAATGGACAAATTCAAATATTCAGCCGACATTTCAACACATTAAATTGTTTTGCACACAATAAAATATTAAATAAAAGACTCAAAATGACAGAATGGAGTCTAAATTAAATAAACACTTTGTCCATAATTACTGTATTATTATTATTTCTTTACAACAAAACAAAAAATTAGAAAAACTTCAAATTTTTCAAGTTGGAAATTTTTCAGTTCAAACGGATGAAACAAAACACAAACGTTATGCCTCAAATTTATCTTCAAGTATGTCATATATCTGTAAATAAAATGAAAAACTATCAACATTTCTGAGCATTTGTCCGGTAATTTTAAAAAAAATCTGGATTGAACCTTCATCAAATGTTACGTGTCTGTCAAAACCTCAATTAAATCCATTTTAAAAGGTAAAATACAGTATTAAATGTGTTTAAACCGAGCTTAATCATGATCACTTTTGCCTCCATTCTGTGATTTAGAAAGTATTTGTTTGCACACTTTTAAGAGGGTTTGACTATATAAAGGCGTTTGCATCAGGAAGGGCATCTGGCATAAAACCTACACTCAAACGCTCCACTTTAGCACATTAAGACGTCCGTGTAATGATATATTTGAAATGAAAACCACTAAAGGTGCACCGTGTAACTCTGTCTATTTATCACCTGTGTATTTAGAGTTACAGATGTTTTCCGTTTGCCTGGAATGTTTCGCAGTGCGGCATTAAACGCACAATTATTCATCCCTCATTCGTCCAGGAGAGGGCGGCGGCTACAGCGCTTCAAAGTCCGGGCGCCGTTTCTTTAAAAAAAAAAAAAAAAAAAAAAAAATCAAGATGTTTTTCGACCGCCGCCCGGATGTCACTTTCAATCTGAAGGTGCCGGTGTGAGACGCTGCAAGCGTAAACGGCTCTGAGTGGAAGGAGCCGCGCCCTAGGGGAGGAGTTTTAACGGAAGCAGCTCGGACATTTGTTTTAGGTAAAACCCTCTACTTTACTTTTACTACACGACATTTGCGAGCGAGTATTTGTACTTTTTACGCCGCTACATTTTTCAAAACATACATATAAAATCCACTAGAAAAATTAAGAAATTGATTGGAATTGCTTCTGCTGACCAAAGATTTGCGCATTTCGTTATCAAAATCACCACATTTAACGCTCTAGAAGTTCTCAAAATCTGCGTATAATTTTTAACTTTTTACTCTTGAAGTCAAATCATCAAATCAAATCAAATCAAATCAATTTATTTTTGTAAGGCCCAAAATCACAACAACAGTTGCCTCTGAGGGCCACAGGGAGAAATGAATCAACAATGTCTGTGGTGGCGATGGAGTCAGACAATGTCTGTGGTGGCGAGGGACGATGTCCCAGGGTCCTCTGTCCTTAGACTCTCCTTCTCGGCCAGGAAATGTAGTAGAAGTAATTTTGTTCTGAAAACGTTTACTTTAAGGGCAAATATTATGCACCATTTATACTGTTATTAGTCTTTAAACCTGCTCTTGACTATCTTTAGTTTGGCATTTCATGATTTAGAACAAAAAAAAGTTTAAAAAGCAAAACTAAAGTAACATCTGTAAGCCCTCTACTGGCGGAAAAGGGAATTACACAGGTTAATCATGACCAGCTGGAAGGTTTTCTCAGTCAAAGTTACATCGCGCACCGTCAATGTTTCACTTACAATGAACCAAAAACAACCAAAAACACTTTTGGTTCAAAAACTCAACGAAATGAAGCACAAATATGTGTAATTGTGTTGATTTTTGCATCAAATTCCATATCTTTAAATACGCGAGTGCAGTTTTATATATTCCTGTTAAGACAGAAGTGAATCGTGAATGTTTGAAGACCATAAAATAAGAGTTAAAAAGGTAAATAATTCTCTTTTAAAGCTGTACGATTCTGCTGAAGTCAGACACATTCATGCAAACATAAATGATTGAAACATAAAAGACGCAACAGGAAAAACAACAACAATGTAAACATCTTATCACGGGAATAAAACATCGAAAACCCTGCATAAAAACAAAGTGCTATGTTCGTTAAGACTCGCGACTCGTTTGGGGCCTCGGAGGATCGTGTCGGGGAAACGTTCGGGGGGAAAAGTCGTCCGACGTTCCGCATCGGCGTCCATTTTGTCTTTGTCGGATTAAAGAGAATTTGTTTTTTTTTATTTGCGGGTGAATCTTACGGTCCTGCGCGTGTCCGAGTGAAGCTGCGGAAGCCGTGGAAGGAAAAGCTGAAGAGAGAAAAGCCGTGTGTACATTTTTACACTATACTCAATTTTGTAAGATTTTTATTACTATCATTAAAACAAATTAATAAAAACGTGATAGTTACATTTCTTTCAAATGTCCGAAAGTATTTAAAAAAAGGGTAAATTGTGGCAGAACAATAAACTCGGCCTCATTTACACTCAACTTTACACTCAGAACCTGCACTTCCTCTTCCTCTGGAGTTTGTGGAGTTGTTTAGAAGTGACGCAGAGGAAGAAGAATTCAGTGGATTTAGTGATTTGGGGTAAAACTGATGCTTTGCTAAACTTGTTAGCATGTTCTTTATGCTATAGTTATCTGAATAACTGTTCATATGTTACGCTAACATACCAGACACTTACCACAGTTCTGTCTGTGACTCATGTAGCTGAAGGTGTTAGCGTTAGCATACGTCATGTAGCTGAAGGTGTTAGCGTTAGCATACGTCATGTAGCTGAAGGTGTTAGCGTTAGCATACGTACACCTATTCACCATGTTCTCTCATCTGTTATTATTTTAAACTGCATTTACAGATGAAATGTCTGTTCTTGGTCTTGGATTTTAGCAAATACATTTCCCCAAAACTGCGACTTATACTCCAGTGCGACTTATATATGATTTTTCTTCTCTGTTATGCATTTTTTGGCTGGTGCGACTTATACTCCGGGCGTGGCCGTCCCGACTCACCTGTGTCCCATGCCGCGCTGGCTTCAGATCTGCAGGTTGATGAAGGGAGCGAAGCCGAGCACGTCCTGCAGCAGCACTAGCGCCCTCTGCAGGGGAGGCTCCACGTCCATCTCCACGCCCCGCCTCCTCAGGGGCTCCAGGCTGTGCTCGGACACGTTGTGGCAGTGGTTGACCTTGAGCGAGAGCAGGCGAGGGCAGTACTCGGTCAGGGTCCTCCAAAGGACACAAGAGGTACACGGGGGTCAAGTATATTTGTACACGGTATTTACAGAGCGTCTGAGGGCCGCTCTGACCCCCACCTGATGCTGTGGTCATTGAGCCTCACCTGATAGTGCGGTCATTGAGCCTCACCTGATGCTGCGGTCATTGAGCCTCACCTGATGCTGCGGTCATTGAGCCTCACCTGATGCTGCGGTCATTGAGCCTCACCTGATGCTGTGGTCATTGAGCCTCACCTGATGCTGTGGTCACTGACCCTCACCTGATGCTGTGGTCATTGTGGTCATTGAGCTTCACCTGATGCGGTGGTCATTGAGCTTCACCTGATGCTGTGGTCATTGAGCTTCACCTGATGCTGTAGTCATTGAGCTTCACTTGATGCTGTGGTCATTGACCCTCACCTGATGCTGTGGTCATTGACCCTAACCTGATGCTGTGGTCATTGAGTTTCACCTGATGCTGTGGTCATTGAGCTTCACCTGATGCTGTGGTCACACTGAGCTTCACCTGATGCTGTGGTCATTGAGCTTCACCTGATGCTGTAGTCATTGAGCTTCACCTGATGCTGTGGTCATTGAGCCTCACCTGATGCTGTGGTCATTGAGCTTCACCTGATGCTGTGGTCATTGAGCCTCACCTGATGCTGTGGTCATTGAGCCTCACCTGATGCTGCGGTCATTGACCCTCACCTGATGCTGTGGTCATTGTGGTCATTGAGCTTCACCTGATGCTGTAGTCATTGAGCTTCACCTGATGCTGCGGTCATTGAGCTTCACCTGATGCTGTGGTCACACTGAGCTTCACCTGATGCTGTGGTCATTGAGCTTCACCTGATGCTGTAGTCATTGAGCTTCACCTGATGCTGTGGTCATTGAGCCTCACCTGATGCTGTGGTCATTGAGCTTCACCTGATGCTGTGGTCATTGAGCTTCACCTGATGCTGTGGTCACACTGAGCTTCACCTGATGCTGTGGTCATTGAGCTTCACCTGATGCTGTAGTCATTGAGCTTCACCTGATGCTGTGGTCATTGAGCCTCACCTGATGCTGTGGTCATTGAGCTTCACCTGATGCTGTGGTCATTGAGCCTCACCTGATGCTGTGGTCATTGAGCCTCACCTGATGCTGCGGTCATTGACCCTCACCTGATGCTGTGGTCATTGTGGTCATTGAGCTTCACCTGATGCTGTAGTCATTGAGCTTCACCTGATGCTGCGGTCATTGAGCTTCACCTGATGCTGTGGTCACACTGAGCTTCACCTGATGCTGTGGTCATTGAGCTTCACCTGATGCTGTAGTCATTGAGCTTCACCTGATGCTGTGGTCATTGAGCCTCACCTGATGCTGTGGTCATTGAGCTTCACCTGATGCTGTGGTCATTGAGCCTCACCTGATGCTGTGGTCATTGAGCCTCACCTGATGCTGCGGTCATTGACCCTCACCTGATGCTGTGGTCATTGTGGTCATTGAGCTTCACCTGATGCTGTAGTCATTGAGCTTCACCTGATGCTGCGGTCATTGAGCTTCACCTGTCGCTGTGGTCATTGAGCTTCACCTGATGCTGTAGTCATTGAGCTTCACCTGATGCTGTGGTCATTGACCCTCACCTGATGCTGTGGTCATTGACCCTCACCTGATGCTGTGGTCATTGAGCTTCACCTGATGCTGTGGTCATTGAACTTCACCTGATGCTGTGGTCACACTGAGCTTCACCTGATGCTGTGGTCATTGAGCTTCACCTGATGCTGTAGTCATTGAGCTTCACCTGATGCTGTGGTCATTGAGCCTCACCTGATGCTGTGGTCATTGAGCCTCACCTGATGCAGTGGTCACTGAGCTTCACCTGATGCTGTGGTCATTGACCCTCACCAGATGCTGTGATCACTGACCCTCACCTGATGCTGTGGTCATTGACCCTCACCTGATGCTGTGGCCATTGTGGTCATTGAGCTTCACCTGATGCTGTAGTCATTGAGCTTCACCTGATGCTGTAGTCATTGAGCTTCACCTGATGCTGTGGTCATTGAGCTTCACCTGATGCTGTAGTCATTGAGCTTCACCTGATGCTGTGGTCATTGACCCTCACCTGATGCTGTGGTCATTGACCCTCACCTGATGCTGCGGTCATTGAGCCTCACCTGATGCTGCGGTCATTGAGCCTCACCTGATGCTGCGGTCATTGAGCCTCACCTGATGCTGCGGTCATTGAGCTTCACCTGATGCTGCGGTCATTGACCCTCACCTGATACTGTGGTCATTGAGCCTCACCTGATGCTGTGGTCACTGAGCTTCACCTGATGCTGTGGTCATTGACCCTCACCTGATGCTGTGGTCACTGACCCTCACCAGATGCTGTGGTCACTGACCCTCACCTGATGCTGTGGTCATTGACCCTCACCTGATGCTGTGGTCATTGAGCCTCACCTGATGCTGTGGTCATTGAGCTTCACCTGATGCTGTAGTCATTGAGCTTCACCTGATGCTGTAGTCATTGAGCTTCACCTGATGCTGTGGTCATTGACCCTCACCTGATGCTGTGGTCATTGAGCTTCACCTGATGCTGTGGTCATTGAGCTTCACCTGATGCTGTGGTCACACTGAGCTTCACCTGATGCTGTGGTCACACTGAGCTTCACCCGATGCTGTGGTCATTGAGCCTCACCTGATGCTGTGGTCACTGACCCTCACCAGATGCTGTGGTCACACTGAGCTTCACCTGATGCTGTGGTCATTGAGCTTCACCTGATGCTGTGGTCATTGAGCCTCACCTGATGCTGCGGTCATTGAGCCTCACCTGATGCTGCGGTCATTGAGCCTCACCTGATGCTGCGTTCATTGAGCCTCACCTGATGCTGCGGTCATTGAGCCTCACCTGATGCTGCGGTCATTGAGCCTCACCTGATGCTGCGGTCATTGAGCCTCACCTGATGCTGCGGTCATTGACCCTCACCTGATGCTGCGGTCATTGAGCCTCACCTGATGCTGTGGTCATTGAGCCTCACCTGATGCTGTGGTCACTGACCCTCACCTGATGCTGTGGTCATTGACCCTCACCTGATGCTGTGGTCATTGTGGTCATTGAGCTTCACCTGATGCTGTGGTCATTGAGCTTCACCTGATGCTGTGGTCATTGAGCTTCACCTGATGCTGTAGTCATTGAGCTTCACTTGATGCTGTGGTCATTGACCCTCACCTGATGCTGTGGTCATTGACCCTCACCTGATGCTGTGGTCATTGAGCTTCACCTGATGCTGTGGTCATTGAGCTTCACCTGATGCTGTGGTCACACTGAGCTTCACCTGATGCTGTGGTCATTGAGCTTCACCTGATGCTGTAGTCATTGAGCTTCACCTGATGCTGTGGTCATTGAGCCTCACCTGATGCTGTGGTCATTGAGCTTCACCTGATGCTGTGGTCATTGAGCCTCACCTGATGCTGCGGTCATTGACCCTCACCTGATGCTGTGGTCATTGAGCCTCACCTGATGCTGTGGTCATTGAGCCTCACCTGATGCTGTGGTCATTGAGCTTCACCTGATGCTGTGGTCATTGAGCCTCACCTGATGCTGTGGTCATTGAGCCTCACTTGATGCTGTGGTCATTGACCCTCACCAGATGCTGTGGTCACTGACCCTCACCTGATGCTGTGGTCATTGAGCCTCACCTGATGCTGTGGTCACTGACCCTCACCAGATGCTGTGGTCATTGACCCTCACCTGATGCTGTGGTCATTGACCCTCACCTGATGCTGTGGTCATTGAGCTTCACCTGATGCTGTGGTCATTGACCCTCACCTGATGCTGTGGTCATTGACCCTCACCAGATGCTGTGGTCACTGACCCTCACCTGATGCTGTGGTCATTGAGCCTCACCTGATGCTGTGGTCATTGAGCCTCACCTGATGCTGTGGTCATTGAGCTTCACCTGATGCTGTGGTCATTGAGCCTCACCTGATGCTGTGGTCATTGACCCTCACCTGATGCTGTGGTCATTGACCCTCACCTGATGCTGTGGTCATTGACCCTCACCTGATGATGTGGTCATTGAGCTTCACCTGATGCTGTGGTCATTGAGCTTCACCTGATGCTGTGGTCACACTGAGCTTCACCTGATGCTGTGGTCATTGAGCTTCACCTGATGCTGTGGTCACTGAGCTTCACCTGATGCTGTGGTCATTGAGCCTCACCTGATGCTGTGGTCATTGAGCCTCACCTGATGCTGTGGTCATTGAGCCTCACCTGATGCTGTGGTCATTGAGCCTCACCTGATGCTGTGGTCATTGAGCCTCACCTGATGCTGTGGTCATTGACCCGCAGACACCCCGTCAGGTCCAGCCGCTCCAGCTCCCTGCAGCTCTTGGCCACCGCCTCGACAGCCTCGTCCGTCACGTTGGCGTTGACCGCCAGCGAGACGCTCCTCAGCTTCACACACTTCCTGGCGAGGTAACAAATGGCCTCGTCCTTGAGCTGTCTGCAGGCGGTGAGGTCCACGGAGCGCAGCCCGCCGCAGTGGTCCGCCAGGCTGCGCAGCGACAGACTGTCCACCCACTCGCAGTGCGCCAGGCCCAGGTGCGCCAGGTGCGTGCAGGTGAGCGACACGGCCACCAGGGAGCGCCGCGTGAGGCAGGTGCAGCCGCGCAGGTCCACGCGCTGCAGCTGCTGGTTCTGGCCCACGACGGGCAGCAGCTCCGAGTCGCTGACCCAGTCTGAGCAGCTGTGCAGGGACAGAGACTGCAGCACGCGGTTGTCTCTGAGCATCGAGCAGAACGCCTCGCGGGGCACAGAGGGGCCCAACTGCAACACAACGTGCACACGCCGTTTACAGGGCGAACCGGGCCACGCGCTCGTCATCACGGAGATGGAAAGTATCGCTTTGCCGGCATTTTACATTTCCATCTGCCCCGAACAACTGTTGCTCTTTCTTTTTCTATTTATAGCTATGGAACATGTGTCTGCACTTTTGTCCTTAAAAGATGACAAGAAATGAATGAAATAATAGATTAAATAGCTTCAATTTCACAGAAACGTGTTTATAATAATGAGAATTCCTCACACCAGGGTTTTTCCAGGGCCAAAAGTTTTTAATACATGATAACTATAAACTCAGTCGTGTTACTACAGGCTCTGCTCCACAAGAAAAGTATAATAATGTAGACAAATATTTCTATGGTGATTATTCTAAACATCCACAGCTCTGCAAACTTAAGAGAACACGAGTGGCTTTTGCACTAAAGTGTTCAAACAAAGCTAAATACTGTCCTAAAGATGTGAGGCTTTTGTTGATCGTCCTAAAAGAAGAAATCTTATGTCTTTCAAGGTTTTTGTGAGCAATAATAACACCTGTAATAATAAAAGAATAAAAAGAAATGTCATAGTGTGCAACATTTCCACATGTTACTCCACTGAGCTGTGTATTTGTGCATAATTTCGCCCATATTTTTGCCTTTAGTTAGTTCACATTTGCCGTCACATATTCTTTCAGTCTAATCCGACATGTAGGCTTCTGCCAAACGAGCCATTTTCATCACAGATCAATAAAGTCTGAAGCAATATATCTCCCTCTTGTACGACGTGCACCTTTTGTCCTACTTTCAGACCTTCAGACCAACTTTTAGACCTTCAGACCAACTTTTAGACCTACTTTCAGACCCTCAGACCTACTTTCAGACCCTCCAGACCTACTTTCAGACCTTCAGACCTACTTTCAGACCTACTTTCAGACCTATTTTCAGACCCTCCAGACCTACTTCCAGACCTTCAGACCTACTTTCAGACCCTCAGACCTACTTTGAGACCTACTTTCAGACCCTCAGACCTACCTTCAGACCTTCTTCCAGGCCCTCAGACCTACTCTCAGACCTTCAGACCAACTTTTAGACCTTCAGACCAACTTTTAGACCTACTTTCAGACCCTCCAGACCTACTTTCAGACCTTCAGACCTACTTTCAGACCTACTTTCAGACCTACTTTCAGACCCTCCAGACCTACTTTCAGACCTTCAGACCTACTTTCAGACCTACTTTCAGACCTACTTTCAGACCCTCCAGACCTACTTTCAGACCCTCAGACCTACTTTCAGACCCTCCAGACCTTCAGACCTACTCTCAGACCTATTTTCAGACCCTCCAGACCTACTTCCAGACCTTCAGACCTACTTTTAGACCCTCAGACCTACTTTGAGACCTACTTTCAGACCCTCAGACCTACCTTCAGACCTTCTTCCAGGCCCTCAGACCTACTTTCAGACCTTCAGACCTACTTTCAGACCCTCAGACCTTCTTCCAGGCCCTCAGACCTACTCTCAGACCTTCAGACCTACTTTCAGACCAACTTTCAGACCCTCCAGACCTACTTTCAGACCCTCAGACCTACTTTCAGGCCTTCAGACCTACTTTCAGACCCTCAGACCTACTTTCAGACCTACTTTCAGACCCTCAGACCTACTTTCAGACCTTCAGACCTACTTTCAGACCCTCAGACCTACTTTCAGACCTTCAGACCTACTTTCAGACCCTCAGACCTACTTTCAGACCTACTTTCAGACCCTCAGACCTACCTTCAGACCTTCTTCCAGGCCCTCAGACCTACTCTCAGACCTTCAGACCTACTTTCAGACCCTCAGACCTTCTTCCAGGCCCTCAAACCTACTTTCAGACCCTCAGGCCTACTTTCAGACCTACTTTCAGACCCTCAGACCTACCTTCAGACCTTCTTCCAGGCCCTCAGACCTACTCTCAGACCTTCAGACCTACTTTCAGACCCTCAGACCTTCTTCCAGGCCCTCAGACCTACTCTCAGACCTTCAGACCTACTTTCAGACCTACTTTCAGACCCTCAGACCTACTTTCAGGCCTTCAGACCTACTTTCAGACCCTCAGACCTACTTTCAGACCTACTTTCAGACCCTCAGACCTACTTTCAGACCTTCAGACCTACTTTCAGACCCTCAGACCTACTTTCAGACCTTCAGACCTACTTTCAGACCCTCAGACCTACTTTCAGACCTACTTTCAGACCCTCAGACCTACCTTCAGACCTTCTTCCAGGCCCTCAAACCTACTTTCAGACCCTCAGGCCTACTTTCAGACCTACTTTCAGACCCTCAGACCTACTTTCAGACCTACTTTCAGACCCTCAGACCTACCTTCAGACCTTCTTCCAGGCCCTCAGACCTACTTTCAGACCTTCAGACCTACTTTCAGACCCAGACCTACTTTCAGACCCTCCAGACCTACTTCCAGTCAATTCAGACCTACTTTCAGACCTCCAGACCTACACTAAAACGCCCTCCCGCCGCGCCCTACCGACCGTGGAGAGCTGGAAGTCCCGGCAGTTGGCGAGGTAGAGCTGGACGAGGGCGCGGAACTGCCTGGAGACCCTCTGCAGCTGCACCAGGGTCTGCAGGGGCACGTGCGACAGGACGTGGGGCACCAGCACGTCCTCCCAGGGCAGGTCCAGCAGGTGGCACCTGACGGGTCGCAGAGACATCACGGTCAACACATTTGAAGAGTCGTTTTAGTTTTCGTCAATGTGGGAAATACATCAGGCTGTATTAAGTGACATTAAAAATAGCTGCTACCGCTAATGCCACTACCTGTTAAACACACATAGGGTCAACATTCAAGCTTATTTTATTATATTTAACTGTTTAAGACTCTGCAAACAATGAAATATATCAAATGCAACGTTCGTATTGTAATTACACTGTTATTAATCGTAAATAACCACAGCAAAAAGGTAAAATGTATGAGCTGGTTATGCATGTTCACTTTTTTGTTGACCATATTTGAGCAAGCTATTGTAATTATACTGTAGAATACAACTGCATGTGTTAAAATCATTGAAATGTTATTATAGATGGACTGGAATTGGAAAATTAAGAATTTAATGTTAGAAAATGGTAATAACATAACACAAAGAGGTTAATTAAAACATTAAAATATATGTATACATGCTTTCTACACACTCTTATTTAATATAAAGTTCCCCGCAGTTCTGATTATGCACGATGACGCACGGTTGAGTTATAGATCATTTAATGTATAGCTGTCCAGGCGCAGCAGAGACAGCGGCTAACGGCGGCTAACAGCGGCTAGCCTCGAAGCTAACGCAGCATCTGCCCGCTTTTTCTAAATGAAAACGCGGATTATAAAAGTGACTTACTCGGCTTTGCTCGCGTCTTTATCCATGTTGACTGAACCGTGTTGTCGGGAGATGTCAGGGGCGAGTTTAGCTTCACGTTGTCCACAAAACTAAGCTAAAAAGCGCTAGCATTTTACGAGCAAACGAGCCTGACCGGAGACGTGTTCAAGTCACACGGGAAACAACGCGACTACAATAAAATATTACGAGGTTAAAATTTGAATTTGTTACGTTTAGCCACTGTTTTGACTAAATTACACATGTTTTAATTTTAGTGTTTAATAATATGTTTGTTTAGTAAATATATGAAGTGTAAAATGAAGAAAAAATACAGCGAAGATGTAAAAACGATTTGTGAGAAGTGTGCACTTTACGAGGTGTATGTGAACTCTGCTCTGGCGTTCTTCCGGGTTGAGGTAAATAACTGTAAAACATTTGTATTAAAGGTTTTGGTTGAGCATAAAATAAGAAAACATGTCATATAAATACTCGCTGACAACAATCAGATAATGCAAATATGTTAATTATAGTTAAAGTGGCATCAAATGAACCGATTCCGTCCTGTACTTGTATTTTAATTGCATAAAATTAGGACTCATCATGGCAAGATGTTATTACAATTTTCTTTTATTAAACCCGAAAATAAAAATAAAACAAAAACAAATTCATAAATATAGAGAGAAGGCCTTTTAAGTAGTTTCCATATTTTTAATGTATATTTCTAATGTTTATGTTATAATCCTTTATAATTCCTTACAGAAATGCATGTTCAAACAATAAAATTACTAAGAAATTCAAAACAAAATTGAATATATATATATATATATATATGTATATATATATATATATATATATATATATATATATATATATATATATATATAAAGTGCTTTATAGATCAGGAAAAGATGCATTAAATTCACAATACAAACAAATTTTAAAAAAAGAAGATAAAATGTACTTAAATAAACTCGTATGCACAGCTCGAGGCCTGTGTCTTATTATCAATATGTTTAAAAAATAATTATTAATTAAGTCCTATACTGTATTTATTCATATTATCAAAGTTAGTCTATATTAAACATACATTATTTCTACAAAACTCCAAGTAAAGATACAATTATATGGTTTGATCTGAATCCGAACGCACATTTATTTAGCTTTTTTTACATTTCGGGCACAAAAATGTTACAGAAAAACATCTAAAACAGCGTAAACAGCCAGTATCAAAACGACTACAAAAGCCAACGACTCCCCTAAACGTAACGTCACTTGTTCTTTTATAAACGGCGAAACAAAGAGAAAAAACGACAGCGAGACCGCGGACACAAAGAGTTCATTCACGCCGAAACGCGCTGACCCGCGGCTTTTACGGCGAGCGAGCCAGTGACCGGACAGACTCTCTCCGGCCGCCGTCCACAGAACCGGCTCGGAAATGGAGGCGACAAACGAGACGAGCGACATCTACGACTTCTGCGCCGAGACTCTGGACGGACGCGCCGTTTCCCTGTCCGAGTTCAGGGGCAAAGTCATGCTCATCGTGAACGTGGCCACTTTCTGAGGCGCCACCGTCGAGGAGGTAAAAGATGCTTTATTAAACATATTTAACATATTTAACATATTAAAGATATTAAAGATGCGGAGGATTTAGAGAGTTTTAATTGTGTTTTGTGGACTCGAAGTGTTGTGTTTTTGTTTTGTGGAAGAAGTACACAGTTTTGTAAGTACAAGTAGAGGTGCAGGAGCAAGAAAAATGCACTCAAGTAATAGAAGAAGTATCACAAATAAATGACATGTATTAAAGATAAATAATCAAAGAAAGTATCACAAATAAATTATCAAATAAAGTATCACAAATAAATAAAAAGTATTAAAGATAAATAATCAATTAAAGTATCACCAATAGATTATCAAATAAATCAAACGTATCACAAATAATTGAAAAGTATTACAAATAAATAATCAAATAAAGTGTCACGAATAAATAATCAAATAAGTCAAAAGTATCATAATCAAATAAAGTATCATAAATAAATGATAAAATGAATTAAAAAAATAATGGATTACGCAGTAGACTTTCTCATAATAAAGGGTTTTGAACACGTCTCTGCTTCGTCGTCCGTGTAGACACTGACTTCCTGTCGTTCCCCGCAGTATCCTCGCCTGAATGCACTCATGGAGACGTTTGGCCACCTCAACTTCACCGTCCTGGGCTTCTGCTGCAACCAGTTTGGGCTCCAGTCTCCAGGTGGGTGATAGAGCGCCCCCTGCAGCTCCCTTCATTTATCATAATGGGACAGTATAATCACATAAGATAAGATAAGTTAAGCCTTTATTTGTTCCACAATGGAGAAATTCCGGAGTTGCAACACAAAGTAGGGGCAGAAGTGTAATAATAAAAAACGGATAACTTATAAAAAAACACTCTTGTAGAAAAACTCTTATACTCTTAATAAAAATAATAATAACAATGCTAACGCTCCTATTTACAGCTGTTATATGGAGAATATTGTACCAGGATGATTGACATTATGTCACAGTGTTGCACATGAATATGACAGTATTGCACATGGGTATGTCAGTATTGCACATGGGTATGACAGTATTGCACATGGGTATGTCAGTATTGCACATGGGTATGACAGTATTGCACATGGTTGTGACAATATTGTACATGAATAGGACAGTATTGCACATGATTATGACAGTTTTGTACATGATTATGACAGTATTGCACATGATTATGACAGTGTTGCACATGGGTATGACAGTATTGCACATGGGTATGACAGTATTGCACATGATTATGACAGTATTGTACATGATTATGACAGTATTATGACAGTATTGCACATGATTATGACAGTATTGCACATGATTATGACAGTGTTGCACATGGGTATTACAGTATTGCACATGGGTATGACAGTATTGCACATGGGTATGACAGTATTGCACATGGGTATGACAGTATTGCACATGATTATGACAGTATTGCACATGATTATGACAGTTTTGCACATGAATATGACAGTAATGCACATGGGTATGACAGTATTGCACATGGTTATGAAGATGAATGACACATGTTCAGGGTTAACAATACAAACTCATTTAACAAATGTAAAAAAGACCAAAAAGCGAGGGTTTCTCAGGAGAGTTCGTCTTCAGGTCGTTAAATGTGACGAGGCTGGTTTTCCGCTCGGGGACAGCAAGGGGCAGCAATGACCACTTCAAACTCCATAAAAATACATATTTAATCATCACAGGGACTTATAAGCACGTTTTATTGGTGAAAATGTGACTTAGTTTTGCTTTGTATTTACATTGTGCCTTTTGTCCCGGTCAGAGGTGAACCACGAGACCCTGAACGTCCTGAAGCACGTCCGACCAGGGGGAGGCTTTGTGCCCAAGTTTCCCATGTTCGGACGAGTCGAGGTCAACGGTTTGAACGAGGAGCCGCTCTTCACGTACCTGAAGGTTTGGAACGCCGGGAGTTTCAAAGCGGACACGCAGTATTCCGCAACTTTCGTCAGCTTTTTTAACCTTGTGAAAAAGTATGCTAAATCTGCTCTAAAATGACTTAAAGCGCCCCCTACAGGTCGGACGACTCATTGAACTAAAATGCAGTTACGATAAATATATTTTTAATTTTGCAAAAAAAAATGATAAAAATGTTATCACAGAAAAGCAATTTTTTTAGGTTTATAATTTCACATCCTGTTTGTAATTGATGACATCACAGTAAGAAATTACCCAGCAAACACTGCACCAAAACTCATCTATTGTCACAATTTGTTTTATTAGACAAACAAAAATACATGACAGTGAATTTATTTTGTTGAATTCATGTTTAAAGAGTTGTTTCTTTGCATAAATTCTGCATAAACTTTGACTGGAATGAGTGTCCCTGGTGTGATGTCACTTCCTGTCATTTTCTACAGATTTTTCAACTTTTTCTCCACAAATACCTGCTCGATTGGTGTAAAACTATCATTTATATGTACGACAGTCACATGCCCCTTTAAATGTGTACTTTCCCACTTGAAAAAGGGAACATTTTGGCTCCAAGTGAATGAATAAATCAAGAAATTGTGAAGCGTTCGTACTAAAAGCTGTTCAAGTAGTTCTAAAAAATACTTATTGTGTAAACCACATTAACTATGTCACAGTTTTCTACTCCTCTTGTTAGTTGGCGGCTACAAAAGCATTTCGCCGTTTCGCCTTTTCGCCGTTGTCGCTTTGTCGAACCCCTTTTGTCGACCTGGTACCTGACACGCCCTTGTCTCGCCAGGAGTCGCTCCCCTTCGTGAACCCCGTGATCGGCGACATGAAGAAGTTCCACTGGTGCCCGCTCAAGGTCAACGACATCCGCTGGAACTTCGAGAAGTTTCTGATCGGGGCAGACGGCGCGCCCTGCAGGAGGTTGGTGGCATGACTCACTGAGCAGCTGCTTCGCCAATAATCTGACACACACAGACAGTGCCAAGTTTATTCGCTCGAGACATTTGTTCTGTCCTTTATTTTGTGTCGTCTGGATATAAAAGTTGATGTGTTTTAGTCGACTAAAGGGGGAGCTATATCATTATTATATCATCTTATCTATCTTATAAGACGTGATGATAACGACTCACTCAGAGACGCGCTAATTAACAATGTCTTTATGTGTGAAAAGACAAATCTATTGGCTTGATTAAGATATTCCGTTATTGTCCCACATGGGGAAATTTCATTAAAAAAAAATTACAAAAAAAGATTACAAAAAAAGACTACCGTATTTTCCGGAGTATAAGCCGCACCAGCCAAAAAAATCATAATAGAGAAGAAAAAACATATATAAGTCGCACTGGAGTATAAGTATATAAGTATAAATATAAGTTCTAAACTATGAAAAAGGTGCGACTTATAGTCCAGAAAATAAGGTAATTAATTGTTTACAGAGTTCCCTAAAGTGGTCACGCTGATCGGCTTTTAATGATTACAAAACTGCAAAAAAAATCATGTGTAGGGCGTCACAAACCTCACTCTGCTGTACATTCAAATATATATATAGACAGAGATCACAGATTAATAATAATACTTCATAATCTGTCAGTAGATTTGTGAGGCGGGCTGTGATTTCTATTGTTTTAAACATGTGTCGTAAACGATGTCATGTCAAACTTACTAACGAAGAATAAACTCACAATTAAGAATGACTGATAATCGTGATTTTTCTGGTCACGTTACAATCAAAGAAATTATAATCTTGACAATTTTAGAAGCAAAATTGAGAATTTTTTAGTCCAATCTATCATTATTTGGACAATATGAACTTTAAGACAGGTACAAAGAACCTTTATATAACAAAGACAGGGACATTACCAACTAAAAATGTCCAAAAATGTCTGACATTCATAAATAATACACTTTATTTTGAAATATTCTCTATCTAGAAGCTTTGAGTCTCCATATTTCAACATTCGTTTGGTTGAAATGTGTTAAAAACCTTAAATAATTGTTTAACTTGTCGTCCAATCAAAAAGATGAATCGCTGACATGTCGAATAGTGAAATAAGCGTTACTTGCGTCCTATAATCAGTGTTTGTGAGGTTTCTCGTGACGTTCCTCCTCGTTCTGTTCCAGGTTTGACCTCCACTGCCCCATCAAGGTCGTGGAGCGCGACATCGCTCGACTCCTGGCCTAGAGGCGGTTCCGGTCCGGGCCCCCCAGCGGTGGCAGAGTGACGGCCCCTCGGTAAACGCGACGAACCCGCGGCCGAGTCGGGCCCGATGGAGCGGAGCCGGGACTCGGAGTCCAGTGCATTCACTCCGAGAACCAGCTCCACATCGCCACCCGGTGTTTGGGTCTATAAAACTGCCACTCAAATACGATTTAGTTGCAGCACGATCGGCCCAGTTATCGATTTAACGTAGAGCTAAATTTATATCGAGGACAAATGTGTTTTAGACATTAGTATTGACTATTTATTTGTTTCATGCTGTAGAATTTACAGTATTTTTGAGGCAACATTGGGCATTATTGTAAGAAAATGAAATAAAAAGCTATAATATCATATGGTGATATAGTTTGTGTTTTCAAGCGTGTCCAGGGCAGAGTCGCCAAAAATATTATACTTAAAATAATATTACTCAAGTAGAACTGCAAAATACTTCCCTAAATAATGATTCAAGTAATGGTTTGGTTTAAAATGTGATGATTTGTGAGTTAATAATGAATAAACGATGCGCAAATGCTGGAATTTCCAAAAGAATTGACACGAAAAATGATCAAAACTTAAGTAAATCATGTTTGAACGGAGTGGAACAAGAAATGTGCAAATCGTTTGATATTGTCAGCACGAAGCTTTTGTCACGTTTGGATTTACTCACAGAAGGAACATCTTACTGTACAATATATGACTCTTGTACTGACCCTAACCCTGTTTTACTTTAATAATTTAAAATATAATAAACTATAATTTTTTTCCGCCATATTATTTCTGTTCCATTTTGAAAAGTATTCCAGCAAGTATAAAATCATTGTGTGTATGAATAAAAAAATCACTTACGGACTCAACATAGAAATGGACAAATGTAACAGAGACTGGACTGAATGGGAAATCTGCTTTAGACCTTATGTGCCTTAACCTTTATTATTTTTTCCCCTAAACAAAGAACATAACAGAACACAGTACGACCAGAGAGCGAAAACATAAATAAAAATCACAGCATGTTCAAAGTAAAATAAAAGTACCAACGAGTCCAGATTCGGTCAAATTTGTCCTTTTCCAAATTAATTTCGAATTTTATCTTTCCTTAATTCTTATTTTCAACTCTACAATTTATTTTTTATTTTTTTCCTCTTGTCCTGTCTTGTTTTTTTAATTTTTTAATTTATGTTTATTTTTGTCTTTTTTTTGTGTGTTTTTGTTTTTTCTTTATTTTACAAAATTAATAAAATAAAATACATTAACAAACAAAAAAAA
Source organism: Eucyclogobius newberryi (assembly GCF_026437365.1). NCBI lineage: Eukaryota > Metazoa > Chordata > Actinopteri > Gobiiformes > Gobiidae > Eucyclogobius > Eucyclogobius newberryi. The sequence continues at coordinate 5,440,760 of NW_027315835.1, read as the reverse complement.
CGCACATCGTCAGCCAAAACCGTTTGACGTTCCTCATTCGCCACCAGAGAGCGCGCGCGTCCCGGAAACACAAATCACGGAGCGGACGCATGCGCAGTGGCGTGTCCAGTTCCGGCCGCTGTAAACATGGCTGGCGTCGGCTTCAGAAGATGGGCCCAGGCGCTCACAAAAAGCAGAGGCTCGGGGCTTCCTGCGCTTCTGTCTGGGTGCAGGGCAGGTGGGTACGAACCCGGACACTTTGGAGGAACGTGCGGCCACGGGTTTATTCAAATTAACCGCGGCGTTTGGTTGTTTTAGAGCCCGCAGCGGTTGTAACCTTGACGTGCTAGCATTAGCCACCGCTAGCTTCACCGGGTTCACAGGGGATTTTGTCTGTTATTATTCATTGACAAAACTAACTTGGAATTGAAAATCAGTCATGCAAACAAATAATGGTGCACTTAACGTACATTTTGCATTAATAAATACACTTTTTATATTGTTTAAGTGGGTTCAAGATATACCTACACATGTTATAGTACTAATAATTGATGTAAAATGTATATTATGGCTCTATTTAGTGTTGGGGAAAGTAGTGAGTATTTGTCTTTTGCTACATTTCCTGTCAAAATTAAATAATAAAATAACTCACCAATAACCATTCAGATAAAATAAAAAATCTTTAGTTTTTGTCTTATCTTGTCCACCCTGTAAACAACATACAACTATTACATGCTATGAAAGTGCAGAAGTTAAATATCTGTGGACGGTGAACTCTCGATTCAAAACCCAAAATTTACACAGATTTGTCGCTAATAATTATGCGTTCTCTTTCCAATATTTTGTGTTCCAGCCTCGGGACCGGCCAAGGGCTCTCTGCCCGGTCCGTTTCCCAAATCCCCGGAGGAAATGGCGGCTGCCGCCAAGAAGTACAACATTAGAGTGGAAGACTACGAGCCGTATCCAGACAAAGGAGAGGGGTCAGTCTGAACAGGCGTTTGAGCATTTTCAGAAGTACTATCAGGGATTATCGGGGCTCCACAACGTTAGATATTTTCTCCAAAAGACAATGAATTAACACAAACCTGTATTTCACTAATTCACAAAGCACAGATTGTTGTAAACTGTTTTAAATGTTTTGCCTGATCAAATACAAAGCCTGTAGCTTATGGACTGATTTGGACTAAAGGCGTCTGCATCAACCAATAATTTTATGATATCTATTATTATTTCTGTGTTGTATTATTATTATTATTATTACTGTGTTTGTTGTGCTGTGTTTGTTGTGCTGTGTGTGTCACTAAGCTACAGAGCCTGTCTAAGTTGTAACTAAATTCCTAACAAACTGAATGGCAAACTAACAACTAATTAAATCAAAATCACAATCTATATATTACTATCACAAAATAGCTACTTTCTCTCGACCACAAACCCACGAAGGTCAGAAGCGCTAGAACGTCTGTAAAACACCTCCTAGTGACACTTTTAGCAAAATGTTTGGTAAAATCCTAAATCTGATCAAGTTGAATGTGTGTTAGGGGAAAGTTTAGTCGAATGTGTCACATGGACTTTAATATGTGTGTTTTTCCCATAGTTTCGGGGACTATCCAAAGCTGCCGGACAGATCTCAGCACGAGAGAGACCCTTGGTACAAGTGGGACCACCCGGACCTGAGGAGGAACTGGGGCGAGCCGGTGAGAAGAGGCACTTTACCTTTTAATGCATATATTTTCTTATAGAAGTAAGACAGTAGAAATGTCACGATATCAAACTTTCGTGTTGCGATAATTGTGAAGGAAAAACATCAGGATTTAACGATTCTTCAGGATTATTGAGACCAAACAACAGTGATATCTTTTATGTTCTCTCATTCCTGTGGTTTGACATGTGACTTTTCCTCAAGTTTGTGACGGACTTTACAACTTTATTTTTTGAACTATAAATCAAACTACAAAAAAAGTGTACACAGGTGGAGTTGTAAATGATATGCTGGGTTATTTTTCGTTTTCATTTTCTGTGTGAATTGCGTCAGAGCTCCCCCTGCAGATTCCATGTGAAACTACACTGTCAGAGAACAGACTCAAAAGTGTTTTTTAAACATTTTCTTATTGAATTAAGACAAAACTGTAGAGATGCCACGATATCAACAGTGTTACGATTATTGTGAAGAAAACATTACGATTTATTGATTCTTCACGATTATTGAGACCAAACAACAGCGAAAACTTTTATTTTCTCGTGGTCTGACATGTGAGTGTTCCTCAAGTTTGTGACCGGATTTACGGAATTGAACAAAATAAAGAGAAATGTGACAAAAACAGCCAGATAAGAAAAAGTTCTTTACATTTAGCTCTTTTTTTTGGGCTGAAAATTTCACAAAAATAGTTGATTTTGCTTCTAAAATGGTCACGATGATCATTTTTTGCTTCTCTAATGATCCTGACATGGTTCTTGCTCACAAATGTCTCGTCTCGTGGCCGTTTCAGATGCACTGGGACTTCGACATGTACATCCGTAACCGCGTGGACACGTCCCCCAGCCCCGTCTCCTGGTCGTCCATGTGCAAGCAGCTCTTCGGCTTCATCGGCTTCATGCTCTTCATGTTCTACGTCGGCAGCGAGTTCCCGTCGTACCAGGCCGTGGTGAGTGCGCCGGGCCCTTAGCACGTGCTTATGAACCACCGTATATCGGCCCAGTGTCGGTCGATAATCATGGCATCGAGTAATATCGGTCTCAGTTCAAAACCGCCGATATCAGCCCTGGGCTGTTACGCCTCGGTAATGACAATTAAAGCGCCCCCTACAGGTCGGACGACTCATTGAACTAAAATGCAGTTAAGCTGAATTTTTTGCTTAAAATTTTATCACAGACTCGCAAATTTTTTAGGTTTACAATTTCACTTCCTGTTTGTAATTGATGACATCACACTAGGAAATTACCCAGCAAACACTGGGACAAAACTCATCTAATGTCAAAATATATGAGAGCGACTTTATTTTGTTGAATCCATGTTTAAAGATTCAAAAAAGTTGTCTCTTTTGTGTAAATTCTTTGACTGGAATGAGTGTCCCTGGTGTGATGTCACTTCCTGTCATTTCTTACAGATTTTAATAATCAAGAAATGAATAAGACGTGAACAATCGATCGTAACAATGTTTGTAGAAAACCTTTTTTATTTTTTTCTGAACTAGAACAAATAAAAATGCTTAGAAGTTTAATGGAGTCTTAAAGCTGCAGTGTCGCTTTTTACGTTGCCTGGAATGTTCCACAGTGTGGCATTAAACTTGACCAACTCACGTTTACGATTGTTTTTTATCGCACAAAAACATGCATTCAAAAAAATAAATTTTTATTTATTTATTCGGGGATACTTCAATTTGTGTTAACATTTTTTTATTCTACATAATTTTTGGCATTCAAGAGACTTTTTAAAAAACGAAATTGCAGATTGCCACAGGAGTTATGTCACAATTAGATTTTTAAAACTTTTTTAATTTGTATTATTACATTATTATTCTTTCATTATTATTAAATTATCATTATTTATTTGGGGATACTTTGTTTTATGTTAAATATTTTAGAATTTTACAAAATGTTCTGCATTTAAGAAACTTTTTAAAATAGAAATGGCAGATTGTCACAGGAATTGTGTCACAATTAGATTTTTTTTAACCATTTAGATTTTTTTAAAATTCGCACAGCTTTAATAGGAACGACCTTGACAGCTGATATTTGTGTAAAATGTGTCTTTGCTCGTGTCGTCTCTCATATTCTGCATAAACTGATGTGACCTTTGTTTTGTCTGTGTTTATCTGGCAGGGCCCGAAACAGTTTCCCTTCAACGACCTTCACCTGGAGAAAGGAGGCGACCCAGAGAAGGCGCCGGAAGAAGCGAAAAACTACGAAATCTAAAGGCGTAGCTCCGCCCCCTTCTCGTCTGTGTATATATATTTCTGATCGAATAAAAACTTATGTAACGTTATGCGGTTTGTGTGTGTGGGTTTTTTTCAAAGATTTGACACTTGGATTATTGTTATTTTAGTGGAAATGTAATAAATAATAGTAGTGTTAATATTCAAATTGAGACGATCGTTTTGGTGGTAAATTTACATTATTTTTATATAACGTAATAAGCCGGACAAAGTAAATGTGAAAAAGTGTCTTGGCTTGTGGTACTTGTGTTGTGACTCTGGCACCAGCACGAGGCCGGTCCATGTTTCGCGCACTGTCAAAGTCGAAGCCACGGTGGCGCTACGCGAGGTTTGTCCGCGCGGGGCCTCCGTAGCGCAGTGACAACACGACAGCACTTTTGCTTTGATTCCGGCTAAAGCTAAAGCTAAAGCTAACGACGCGTCACGCTGGGAAAATCTGCCTCTTATTGCGGACGTCGAACCTGCAATTGTGATAAACGCGTGACGTGAGTTGAATTGAACACGCGCTCGTGATGAAATTAGTTTTTAATCGCGTGTTATTTGTAAGAATTGGAGAGAAACGTCCACGTCTGGGTGGTGACTGTGCCGGATGCTAACGGCTAACTGCGGCTTAGTCGGCGGATTTCCCTCTCCAAACATAAGATTTACATCACTTAATTATCATCAACTTGTGTATTATACGCAGCAGACCAGTGACATGTTTATCTAGATTGTATTGTGTTTGCTTTTTGCCATTGTAAAGCTTTAATAATACGAGTTTTAAGTTGATAAACCCCGATGCTAACTGCTAGCTTTGACTTCAATTTAACTTCCTAGCACCAAAATGTCAAAGGCGACACTAAGTAAAGCTTATTTTTGCAACTTAAATAGTTCCAGATGCATGTGCGAGTGTGTTCTTGACAGTGAACGTGATTAAAAACATATTAAGCATTTATCTGACGTCTGGCACCGCCCATTTCCATTGTGCAGTCACAATTGGACAAATGACACACGATCAAAACGATGTATTTTGATTATTGTTGTCGAGCACGTGTCACTCTGCTCCAGGGGTTTGGACGTGTAGCTCCCGTCACTGCAAACGTGTCGTTTTCCCGTGTGTCTAATCCGTTTTATTGCCCTGATACAATTGGAAAGATAATATTGGACTTGGCCTGAGTAAAAAGGGGAACTGAGGTCAAACGACACATCAACAACATACTATAATAACCAAGAGCAAAAGTTGCATGTTGCTATTAATGTCAAAAAAGGCATGTGTCAAATAAGGTACTAATATACAGATGTTTACATACGAGTAGAGCAAAATTAAATGTGTTTAAAGTAATCGCAAGTCGTTTTTTCTACAGTTTCTGACACAAGACGCCTTTTTTTAGTCATAAATTTAAAATGTGTCTAAGGAGGCAGGATAAGTAGACGTTTATAACTGTTATAATGGAAAATTACTCTTGATTTTGTGTTTTTTATTGAGTGAATTGCTGCTGCCACGCCACAGTAAACTGCAGCGCGCTCGTGTGAGAAACGGTGGGATTCTCCTGTGCGTTTACATCTGTCATGGACGAAAATAGAAGTGGATAGAAGGGAAAATAAGTGAATAGGAAGTGGATAGAAGTGCATATAAGTGAATATAAATTGATAGAAGTGAATATAAGAGAATATAAATGAATATAAGAGATTATAAGTGAATATAAGAGGATAGATGGGAAAATAAGTGAATAGGAAGTGGATAAAAGTGAATAGAAGTGGATATAGGTGAATATAAGTCAATATAAGTGAATATAGATGGATATAAGTGAATAGAAGAGAATAGAAGTGGATAGAAGGGAAAATAAGTGAATAGGAAGTGGCTAAAAGTGAATAGAAGTGAATAGAAATGGCGAATTACGTTTTGAGAAGCTGCAGTTCAAAAAGTCTCTTCGACAGTAGCAGAAAAAATACGACATAAGTCATTTATCATAAAATATTTATTATCATGGACTCGATCTTGTCTGTCGTCTCGTGCGTCGCATCTTTAACCTCTCGTGTGATGATGTTGTAAAAGAAAAACGGTTGTTCAGTGTTTGTCTGTTTTTCCCACTCGTTTGTCCAGGTTTTGTAAACAATTCAGCTGCAGAGGAAGATGAGGCTGAAGGAAGTGCAGAGGACGGCTCACCAGGCCTGGAGTCCAGCAGGGCACCACCCCATCCACCTGGCCCTGGGTACAGACAAACAAACAAACACCACCCCATCCACCTGGCCCTGGGTACAGACAAACAAACAAACAAACACCACCCCATCCACCTGGCCCTGGGTACAGACAAACAAACAAACACCACCCCATCCACCTGGCCCTGGGTACAGACAAACAAACAAACAAACACCACCCCATCCACCTGGCCCTGGGTACAAACAAACAAACAAACAAACACAGACACAGAACCATCATGTCGTGGGCGTCCGTCCTGAGACCCTCGTTCATGCTGCATTCTGTAATAATCGTGATAATCGACGACAAAGTACAATCCTACAATAGCTGTTTAAAAAAACAACTTTTAAACAGTCAAAAATATAAATATTGATTGCAATGATATAGCTATTATTTTAGCCATAATAATCGTGACACAAAATTTTACTAGCGTCCCAGACTAGGTATTAAAATAAATTATAAATATACATAAAGTACATTTAATAAAGTAGAATACATTTAATAAATAAAATAGAACACATTTAATAAATAAAATAAAATGTTTAAAAATTAAAATAAAATATGTTTAATAAATAAAATACATTTAATACATAAAGATTAAATGCATTTAATACATAAATAAAATGTATATATTTGTATTATTAATTTGATTTATTTCATTCAGTCATTGCACACGTAGACACAGCAGACAGGGCGGAGCTGCTTTTAATTGTATCCAGACTGTTTGTTCTCACATTCCTGAGTTTTATTGACTTGAGGCTCGTCAAGTGAAAAACAAACAAAATCTGTGCTTTTCATTCATTCGGTTTAAAAATGTGACTCTTTGTTCTCTTAATTTATTGTGTGAACTACTTTACACTATTTAATTCATGGTAATATACACTTTTAATTTGTTTGTTTATAGCAGCAGTATTAATGGTATCGGTCGTGCTTTAGCATAATAACAACACGTTTATAGGAAGAATTGACTCATTACTTGAAATAAACCAATACAAATGTAAAAACATGTGTGCAAAGAAAGAATTTGTCTTGCACACGAGAACTTTACACGAGGTGAAGACGACAGAAGAACACACAAAGGCCACATTAACTTTATCAAAATAGCAGGAAATCTCATCAAAAGTGTCACAGAATAAAAAAGTGGCTGTTACAATAAATCGAATCATAACCTCCTTTGTCCACGTTCTATTGTTTTGTTGCAGCAACGGCTAAAACCCATAAGGAACTACGTAGACCATGATCCTTTGATACGCTTTGGTGTAGACATTACGAAAAAATAGGTTATTAAACAATTTTATGTTGATTGTGTGAAAAAAAAACATTGTCAAGACATTTTAAAAGAAAAAAAAACAATATTAAATATAAATAAATAATAAATATATAATTAATACATAATACATACATAATGAATAAATATTACAAAATAAATAATATATATAAATCAAATAAATGATTTAATAAATTAAAAAATAAAATAATTTGAAAAATATTCAGGTTTATTTTTGTTTATTTATTTTTGTCAGTTTTTCCTTTGATTTATTCATTTTATTTAGTTCTATTCAGTTTTTGTTTGGTTGTTGTTAATTGTTGTCATTTTATTGTCGTAAATTAAAAATAAAAAACAAAGCAAAAGCAAAGGTGTAACTTTCACTATTCTGTCCCTCTCCACATATCGCAGTAGATATTGTAAATCGTGAAATTAATATTGTGATAACGCCGTGAATATCGTTACATCCCTTCATTAACATACAGTCCAACATGTCTGTAACATGGGTCCTTCTCCCGTCTCAAAGGCACGTCCGCCCAGCAGCTGGACGCCTCCTTCAACACCACGTCAGCCCTGGAGATCTTCGAGCTGGACTTCTCTGACCCGTCACTGGACATGACGCTCAAAGGCTCTCTGCCCACGACCAACAGGTAAACCAAGCCACGCTGTGCAGTTCATCCGGGGTAAAAGTGGTTTGAAGCAGAGTTCAGAAAGACTTTTTGACACATTTTAGTGTAAAATGGTTTTAAAAGTCTGTATTTTTCATGTTCAGAAACTTACTCTAATATTGAAAGCCGTTTAAATGTGTTTCTATGAAGTCACAATGGAATAAAATTGACGATCCTGACACCACCAACACCGTGACTCTTTGAATAAAAATGTGAATAATGTGAATAAATCACCCCTGAAGATGAGTCTCAACAAATTTCAGGTTGATAGGGCAAACGCCCAGGGAGGAGTTTGTGAAAGTCTAAAGTGTAAACATGTTCTGGCGATTTCCCCATTGGAATAACATGGGAGGTTTTGGTCATCGCTACGGCAAAACCATAACAATTATGACATGGGTCTCATTGACTTTTTTGATGGGGATGCCAAAATTGAGTTGTGGGTCAAATTTCATAAAATTTCGCAAAACTAAACATTTAACCTCCATATAAAATCTGTAGGGGGCACTGTGGTGCCAAATTAATTTATTTCACTTCAAGTACGTTTAGCGCAAAGAGTTTAACAACTGATTCTAATTTGACGCAATTCGGACTTTATCTGCGCAAACGGCAGAAATGTTAAATTTGGGAGATTTCTGAAATTCTAGCTAAAGTTTGCGGCTTCGCCGCACAGAGACCGGGACAGGTATCAATGTAATTTGAATAACTTTTGATGTCCCAATCCTCAGTAGCATTTTCACCAAATTTCAGCTTTTTAGGGCCAACGCCCTGGGAGGAGTTCGTAAAAGTACGACGTTTGGAAAAACTCCCGAGTCCTGCTTAGCCATTTTTGAACCAATATGGCCGACATTTGGTTGGGTGGACGGCGTTGCCGTAATAATATTTTTTACTTCTCTTGTCACCATCTATCTTTGCACCAAATTTCATGATTCTACGATCAGATTTTTTTTGGGTCATTTCCTATCTCTCAATGCATTTTTGGTACATTTGGGGGCGCTGACGCACCAATTTTTTTATTTTACAAAAGAGAAATAGCCAGAATGTAGAGAGGCACGATTTTTAGAGGTGTGCAAATTTTTGTGACTTTTCGTCAATGTTCACTGGGTAAAAAATAGGGGGGTTGGTCCCGAGAAGAAAGAAAGAAAGAAGAAGAAAGAATATTAAAGCCGCAAGCGGCATCCAACGGCCCTCGCGGGCCGCCGGCCTTCCGACTCTGCGCTTTCGACTTGATAAAGATGGCGCCCTTATTGTGTGTTGAATAAAAAAAGAACTTGACAGACGGCGACACATTGGACATGGCCAATCCAGTGCAAATCAACACAAGTGTCAGTCAAATTTGCTGCGCCGCCGCACAGAGACCGTAGCACTTAGAATAAAAATATGGATAACTTTTGATGCCGCGCTTGTGTAGATGATTTTTCCCAAAGTAAAGCTTGATCGAGCTATTGCCCACGGAGGAGTTTGTTAAAGTGTGAAGCGTAAATGTGAACATTTCAGAGATTTCGCTGTTTTCCCATTTCTGACATATATTTGCGGGTCCGCCACACAGAGACCGTAGCACTTAGAATCAAAATATGGATAAGTTTTGATGCCCCGCTTGTGTAGATGATATTCTCCAAATATGAACTTGATCGGACAATCGCCCTAGGAGGAGTTCGTTAAAGTGTGAAGCGTAAAAATGTGGTGATTTGAGCAATTCTATGATTTTCCCATAAGGATAACATGGGATGTTTCTGTCATCGCTACGGTTACGCCGTACAAAATATGACTTTGGCTCTCATGCTTTTGTGATCAGGATGGCAAATTAGAATTTTGTTCAAAATATCATGTCATTTGGAAAAACTCTATTGTTTATAGGCCACTCTGGAGGCCAAATAGTCAGAATTCTGGGAAACGTTTGCGGCTCCGTCGCACAGAGACCGTAAAAGCTATCCTTAAAATTTTGATAACTTTAGATGCCCCACTTGTCTAGAGGACGTACACCGATTTTGAGGTCGGTGGGCAAAACGCACTAGGGGGACTTCGTTAAAGTGTAAAACATAAAAATGTGGATATTCAAGAGATTTAGCGGTTTTCCCATAGGGATAACATGGGAGGTTTATGTCATCGCTACGACTACGCCGTAAAAATTAAGGCATTTGTCTGATTGGCTTTTTTGATCGCGACGCCAAAATAGAATTTTGGGTAAAGTTTAGAAAATTTTGGTAAAACTAATTTTTGACCTTCAATGTTAATTTAAAGGTCACTCTGTAGGGGGTGCTATCGCGCCCATTTCAATTTTGTCATCATAAACTGGTCCAAACTAGAAAGTTGAACAACTGATTCAAATTTGGTCCTAATCGGACTTGTTTTGATCAAATGGGAACAATTTTTAGATCTGCAATATCCCAAAATAAGTTGTCCAACTTTGCGGCTGTGCCGCACACAGACCGTAAAAGGTATCTCAAAAAATTGGATAACTTTAGATGCCCCACTTGTCCAGAGGACGTCCGCCGATTTTGAAGTCGGTGGGCAAAACGCCCTAGGAGGAGTTCGTCAAAGTTTGACGTGAACAAAATGGCTAACACAGCGTGTTTTCATTTTCAAAGGAAGATGGCGGGCATAGGGTAATTCTGGGGGCGTGGCCACAATAATATTTGTTTTTTGTCCTCACTAGAGGAATGCGTGTTCCGAATTTCGTAGCTCTACGACAAAGTTGACCTCGGGGCGTCTCCCATAGGCGCAATGTATTTTGACTTTTGTCGGTGGCGCTGTCGCGCCATTTTTTTAACGAAAAAAAAAATGGCCCAGAAAAAACAAAATTTTTCGCCGATTCTGAATTTTGGGCAAAGTTTGGTGAGTTTTTGAGCATGTTCAGGGGGTCAAATTAGAGCTCAAAAAGCAGAAGAACAAGAAAAATAATAATATTTTTAGCAAAAACAATATAGCCGTTTCCACTATAACAACAAATTATACATCGTTTGAAAGCTCTAAGCCTTCCCGATGCCGTCATGGGGTGGAATCATCATTACGAGCGCTTACGCGCTCGTCACTCCCTATTCCGTCGGGATGCCCCGCCCACTCCCCATAGACTTCCATTGATTTGAGCAGATACAAGCATGACCCATGCCTGCGGCATGGATTTTCGCGTACGGGACGATGCCAAGAGGGTTTTTGGAGGAATGCAGCGCTTCGCGCTGCTGTTGTCAACAATGAGTGAATTTGTTGACTATTTCTGTCATAGCAGGAGTAAGTATGCATGATCCATGCCTTCGGCATGGGCTAGTTCACTGTACTCCAAAGCAATAGGCCCTCCGCCCTGCTGGGGCTCGGGCCTAAATATTCCGATGCGAAAACAATGTTTCCCATTTTTCAAATATCATAAACTATACATTTTCGGAAAGCGCTCGCGCTTTCCTACCTCATGGTGTGGGTCCCTGGTCATTGACGGGTACTTTCGTTAATTTTGAGTGGGCTCCGCCCACTTTGTGTTTTTGGCCCTCTATACAGTAATAATGTTCAATTTTTTCATTACATGCTTATATGCACGGAACATGCAAGAGATGGGGAACGTATTCGTGAGCTACTTAGCGCAAATGAGTGCTTTATATGGGCGGTCGTCATCCCAATGTAAAGTGCTCGTTTAGTGCGCACTTTTGCACGGGCTTCGCCCGTTTACAACGGTAATGTTCCATTTTCCTATTACTAATTAGTATGCACGGGGCGTGCGTGAGTGAAGGAGTGCGTTAGTGAGTGTTTGGAAGTGGGCGAGCGCTTCGCGCTCGATTTCGTGCACACTTTCGCAGCCGTGCTTCGCACGGTCTTACGAGATTAATAGGCCTCTCTAATAATACAAATAATAATAATAATAAATAAATCGGTGTAATCCCTCATTCGTCCAGGCGTGTTCCATAGTAGAAAAAGCTTCAGTTGTAGTCATCTGGACTCAGTTAGAAAAAATAGACGTTTCGACTCTCATCCAAGAGTCATTGTCAATAAAAGAATTTAGGTCGCGAACTCCGATATTTATCCTATTCTGTGGTAAGTCCAGCCCATTGGGCGGAGCCTGCCTGAAGTAGAAAGAGTTGTTTGTTTCAACAGAAACTCCCCCCTTGTATCTACCGAGCCTATTCAGAATTTTAATGGGCTATTAGAATCCTCTTTGTCTTTGTGAGACACTGGCTAAACCACCCTGAGTACCTGATTAGCATCTAAATTCCCTTGTCCTCTACCTTTCCAGGGGTTCAGTATACCATTAAAGATACCAGGAAGATTGAATCTTAGCCCTCCATTCCTGTTGAAAGGATGTTCCACTCAGACGCATAGTGTGCAGCACAGATTCCATCACTTACAATGTGGCCAAGCATTTAACAACTATATTGGCTCCACTTGTGGGGAATTCGGAACATCATGTGGAAAACACGCACAACTTTGTGGATAAAGTGAAACATCTCCAACTGGACCCAGATGACCTCATGGTTTCATATGATGTTGTGTCCCTGTTCACCTGCATCTCGACCGCTGATGCAGTAGCAGCAGTGAGGATCAGACTGCAGGAAGACACCACCCTACAGGAAAGGACCAAACTGACACCTGAACACATATGTAAACTGTTGGACATCTGTCTGAACACCACTTACTTTCAATTCCGGGGACAATTTTACAGACAGATTCATGGCTGTGCCATGGGCTCGCCCGTCTCTCCCATAGTGGCCAACCTGTACATGGAGCACTTTGAGAAGAAGGCACTGTCCTCATTCTCAGGCATAGCCCCAAAACTGTGGCTTCGCTATGTCGATGATACTTTTGTAACAATCAAGAAACAAGAGTTGGAAACCTTCTCAGAGCACATCAATGCTGTGGACCCACATATTAGGTTTACAAGAGAAGGACGCTAAGGAGAATCGCTTGGCCTTTCTTGATTGTTCCACGATCAGAGGAGAGGACGGGAAACTCCAAATAGAAGTATATAGGAAACCTACACACACGGACCAGTATCTGCTCTTTGGTTCCAACCACCCACTACAGCACAAGCTGGGAGTGATCAGAACCTTACAACACAGAGCTCAAGGTGTGCCCACCAGCTCAGAGGGCAAGAAGAAAGAGGAAAAACATGTCCGAAATGCCCTCTCAGCCTGTGGTCACCCCGCTTGGGCTCTCAACAGAGTGAAGAGAACCAAGAAGCAGGACAAAAGGGAAACTGAACAGAGAAGGAAGGGTGTTTCTATCCCTTATGTCTCTGGCCTGTCGGAAAAACTGCAGAGAATTTTTAGACAACACGAAGTCCCTGTTTATTTTAAACCAGGAAACACTTTAAGACAAAAACTGGTTCACCCTAAGGACAAGTTGCCGACTCAAAAACAGAGCAATGTAGTTTATTCGATCCAATGCAGTGAAGAAAGCTGTAAAGAACGTTACATAGGTGAGACTAAACAGCCTCTGCACAAGAGGCTCTATCAGCACAGAAGAAATACAAGTTCAGGACCACAGAGCGCCGTGCATCTCCATCTTGAAGCCTCTAATCACTCGTTTGAAGACGGTGAGGTGAAGGTTTTAAGCAGGGAGAAAAGATGGTTTGAAAGAGGAGTCAAGGAAGCTATTTTTGTTAAAAAAGAAAGACCTTCTTTAAACAGAAATGGAGGGCTAAGATTCAATCTTCCTGGTATCTATAATGGTATACTGAACCCCTGGAAAGGTAGAGGACCAGGACCAGGACATTTAGATGCTAATCAGGTACTCGGGGTGGTTGAGCCAGTGTCTCACAAAGACAAAGAGGATTCTAATAGCCCATTAAGATTCTGAATAGGCTAGCTCGGTAGATACAAGGGGGGAATTTCTGTTGAAACAAACAACTCTTTCTACTTCAGGAAGGCTCCGCCCAATGGGCTGGACTTGCCACAGAACAGTATTAATATCGGAGTTCGCAACCTAAATTCTTTTATTGACAATGACTCTTGGATGAGAGTCGAAACGTCTATTTTTTCTAACTGAGTCCAGATGACTACAACTGAAGCTTTTTCTACAATAATAAATAAAGAAAATCCAAATATTTTCCCTCCTCATTTTGACTTCATAACAAACTTGGCGTGTTAGAATGTGTTTATTCCATGTTAAACAGTTGATTTGACATGTTTTTGAGCGTAAACCGTCCTGTCCCCGCAGGCTGCACAGTCTGGTGTGGGTGGACTTCGGCCTCGGCGAGGACGGCACCGGCGGCAGACTCGTGACCGGGTCCGAGAGCGGCGTCGTGGCCGTTTACAAGCCCGAGTCCATCATGGCTGGCGACGCCGACGACGCCGAGGTGGGAACGTGCGACAAGCACAAGGGGCCCGTCCGAGCGCTCGACTTCAACCCTTTCCAGGTACAAGAACGCACGAAGTATACAAATATATGATCAATTTAATGATCATAGTCGTGTTTTAATAATGGTAATTTTTATTTATAACTTTATTTAAGTACAGGTCATAATTATATTCAACTGGAGCTAAATTCAGCATTCCATATTTAATTTTATATAAGTAAGATTATAAAAACAATAAGAAGATCGTATCTGATTAAAGATTGGTATCGGATCGATATCGTTAAAAGATTAGACATGACTAGATATTAGTTCTCAGTTTACGATTAAGCTCTAGTCCTGATTTTGTTTGTCCACCAAGTTTAAGGATTTAACGACTGCAAAACGTCATATTTATGCTTGAATTGTTGTAATCAAAATGTCCAAAAAGCATAAAAAAACTAAAGATTTTCATCAATATTCCACTTTTTTAGTAAATATCCATCTTCAGTCGTTACATTTCAACCTTTATTTGGTTAAAAATGTACAATAGAAATAGTTTTCATGTGCCGCCCTATTGTTGAAACAAACTACATTCTTCATCATTTTGTTTGCAGAATAATCTTCTTGCGTCCGGAGCAAACGATTCAGAAATCTACATTTGGGATCTGAACAGTTTCAGCGAGCCGATGACTCCCGGAGCAAAGACACAGGTAACGTCCCGAGTCTCGTCCCGTGCTCGGTTTGTGTTCGTGATGCGTCGGTGATGGAACCCGCGGGGACAAAAGGACGTCCCGTTCAGAGCGCTCTCCTCACGGGGTCTTGTTGCGTTGCAGCCGGCGGAGGACGTGAGCGTGGTCTCCTGGAACCGGCAGGTGCAGCACATCCTGGCGTCGGCGAGCCCGAGCGGGAAAGCCGTGGTGTGGGACCTGAGGAAGAACGAGCCCATCATCAAGATCAGCGACCACAGCAACAGGGTTCGTGTCCAGTCTCTTCAAATGAGCCATTCACTCAAACTTGCTTTACATTTAGAAACGAGAGTGTGTTAAACTAATGCCATAAGTCTCACTCCGTTTACACGCGCCGGTCTAGACTAATATAAACTGCTTCTCCTAAAGGCGTGTGAACCCGGGAACTGCGTTTGATGTGTTTAGAATCTCTCTCGATTAGAAGCTCTCTTTATATTTAAAGAATCTCTCTTTAGTAGAATCTCTCTTGAGCGGAATCTCTCTTGAGCAGAATCTCTCTTGAGCAGAATCTCTCTTTAGTAGAATCTCTCTTGAGCAGAATCTCTCTTTAGTAGAATCTCTCTTGAGTAGAATCTCTCTTGAGCAGAATCTCTCTTGAGCAGAATCTCTCTTTAGTAGAATCTCTCTTGAGCAGAATCTCTCTTTAGTAGAATCTCTCTTGAGCAGAATCTCTCTTGAGCAGAAACTCTCTTTAGTAGAATCTCTCTTGAGCAGAATCTCTCTTTAGTAGAATCTCTCTTGAGCAGAATCTCTCTTTAGTATAATCTCTCTTGAGCAGAATCTCTCTTTAGTAGAATCTCTCTTGAGTAGAATCTCTCTTGAGCAGAATCTCTCTTGAGCGGAATCTTGGAATCTCTCACTTGAGTGGAATCTCTCTCTTGAGTGGAATCTCTCTTGAGTGGAATCTCTCTCTCTCTCTCGAGCGGAATCCCTTGAGATCGAGCAGAATCGCTGCGGAGAGTGAATGAAGTTCCTCATGTCTGAAAATCAAATCCTCAATGTAAATGATCAGTTGTGTGGTTATACTGTTTGTATGACAGCCAAGTTTGAGATCCTAAACGTCTGTTGGCACTGCTCGCACCTGATCTCTTCTTCTGCCGTAAACTGGGACTGACTGGTTTTGGCGAGTTTCGTGGTTCAACACTCTCAGACTAGTAAACGTAGTGACGGCGTGAGTTTTAGTTTTGATGACGCAGCAGCAAGTATTTTATCGTAGAATCTCCTCACCTGGAGCTTTACTCTGAGTTTAACGGCGTTTGCCCTGGTGGTGTGTCCAGATGCACTGCTCGGGGATGCTCTGGCACCCGGATGTGGCCACGCAACTGGTCCTGGCCTCCGAGGACGACAGACTTCCTGTGATTCAGATGTGGGACCTGAGGTTCGCCACCTCGCCGCTCAAAGTCCTGGAGAACCACACCAGGTGCAGCTGCCGTAGCAACACACACACACATAGACCCTGACACACACACACAGTATGTTTATTGTAAAAAGTGCTGCGAAAAGTGCTGATTAAAAATGATAATGACCAAAGTGACATTGTAAATTTGAATTTCAAGACCAAGAACAGACATTTCATCTGTAAATGCAGTTTAAAATAATAACAGATAAGAGAACATGGTGAATAGGTGTACGTATGCTAACGCTAACACCTTCAGCTACATGACGTATGCTAACGCTAACACCTTCAGCTACATGACGTATGCTAACGCTAACACCTTCAGCTACATGACGTATGCTAACGCTAACACCTTCAGCTACATGAGGCACAGACAGAACTGTGGTAAGTGTCTGGTATGTTAACGTAACATATGAACAGTTATTCAGATAACTATAGCTGTGTCACTTCTAAACAACTCCACAAACTCCAGAGGAAGAGGAAGTGCAGATTCTTCTTCTGCATCGCTTAGAGCCTAGAGCGCCCTCTTGTGGTTGACAGTGTGAAAATAACTAATAATAGCACATATAAGTCGCTCTGGAGTATAAGTCGCACCCCGGCCTAAAGTATGACAAAAGGTGCAACTTGTAGTCCGGAAAATACGAGTCATACAAGGTTCTTACACGTTTAAATGTTTCTACTACACAAAGAGCTTTAAAGTTCATGTTCCACACTCTTTCTTTTCAGGGGCGTTCTGTCGATATCTTGGAGCCAGGCCGACCCGGAGCTCCTTCTCAGCAGCGCCAAAGACAATCGAATCCTCTGCTGGAACCCCAACACGGGCGAGGCAAGGACAACGTCGCCGCCGCCACATAAACAAACACCTGACCCTAACCCCGCCTCTGACCCCCCCGCTCGTCCCGTCTCTTCCCGTTGCAGGTGATCTACGAGCTCCCCACGACGAACCAGTGGTGCTTCGACGTGCAGTGGTGTCCGAGGAACCCGGCGCTCCTGTCCGCCGCCTCGTTCGACGGGATGATCTCGGTGTACTCGGTGATGGGGGGCTGCCTGGCGCCGGGGCAGCAGCGCAGCTCCGTCGACAAGGTAACAGTGCGCAAGAGCTGTTCTTTTTTACAGGATTGTACTTTCATAAAATGGATCTGTTTTAAAAGCTCAGACGAATGCGGAAAAACGCACAGGAATCCACTAGCCGTTTAAACATGTATACTTATGTTTTAAAGCCGTTTAAACATGTATACTTATGTTTTAAAGCCATTTAAACATGTATACTTATGTTTTAAAGCCGTTTAAACATGTATACTTATGTTTTAAAGCCGTTTAAACACGTATACTTCTGTTTTTAAGCCGTTTAAACATGTATACTTATGTTTTAAAGCCGTTTAAACATGTATAATTATGTTTTAAAGCCATTCAAACACGTATAATTATGTATTAAAGCCATTTAAACACGTATAATTATGTTTTAAAGCCATTTAAACATGTATAATTATGTTTTAAAGCCATTTAAACACGTATAATTATGTTTTAAAGCAATTTATTTTGAAAAGTTTGTTTTCTCTGATACATCACTCACAACAATTGATGTGATGATGGTTTGATTCGTGAGGACAGGTTTTGTTTTTCTTCTTCTTTATCTCTCTCTCTTTCTCTCAGTTTTTTCCTTCAGTATAGAGTAAAACACATATTTTGAAGACAGACATCTACAGTAACACTTTACCACCCGCCATAAAACACCATAGAAGAAGAAGTGTGGGCTCATTTGTGTTAAGTAAACGTGTTTTGTTCCTCGTCCCAGATCTCCTCGTCCTTTGACTCCATGGACCCGTTCGGTACAGGACAGACGCTGCCGCCGCTGCAGATGCCTCAGCCCCAGACTCAGCCCACCATCATCCCGCCGCTGAAGAAGCCCCCGAAGTGGATCCGCCGGCCTGTGGGGGCCTCGTTTGGGGTGAGGTCGCCTTTGTGTCACTGCTGCGAGGCCAAAAGGAGAACGCAGAGCTGTGTTTGCTGTGTCTGCGGCGCGAGCGACTGATGTCACACAAACAGAATAGATAAAATACAAACCGTACCTGAAGTCTACTTTTAATCCTGAAGTCGATCTCGGTGATTCACAAAAAGACGTTCAGTGATTCTCAGTTTGTGATGCTGTGAGACGTGGCTAAAGCTAGAGTAAACGGGAAACTACTTCTGGTTTATCATCAGCTTTTTCTGCTTTTTTTTTTACTCCTGCAAAGCGTCTACACCAGGGCTACTCAACATAAGGCCCAGGGGCCAAACCAGGCCCGCCGAGCGATTAAATCCGGCCACGACCCATCATCCAGGTCACTGTTTTAAGTCTGGGTTAGGACTAGTTTAAACCTGTTTTGTTCTTGGGTGTAGTCCTTGTTTAATTCTGCTTTAGACCTGTTTAGAGCCTGGGTTAGACCTGGTTCTAGGTTCTGGTTCGAGTCCTAGTTTAATCTCGGTTCAGTTCTGGGTGGGCAATTCTGAAAAGCGATGTTGGTAAAGCATTTAGTATGTCATTTCTCACAATCTGTTGGTCGTTATAAGGGCCTGGGATGGATGTTTGCACGTTCTCCCCGTGTCTGCTCTGTCAGCTCTTCATACAAGTGTGGAGTGTTCAAGTGTCTGTGAGGAATTATTATTGTCTTTGTTTCTTTCTGCTTTTTTGCCGTCTTGTTTTCGCCCGGGTTCGTTCTTTTTCAATCATCTCGTCATGTGTCACTCCTCTGTAACTGAAGTGGACCAAAAGTGACCCAGACCGTTTTGGCAACCAGACCCAGACCGCTTTGGGAACCAGACCCAAGACCGCTTTGGCAACCAGACCCAGACCGCTTTTGGAACCAGACCCAGACCCAGACCGCTTTGGGAACAGGACCCAAGACCCAGACCGCTTTGGGAACCAGACCCAAGACCCAGACCGCTTTGGGAACCAGACCCAAGACCCAGACCGCTTTGGGAACCAGACCCAAGACCCAGACCGCTTTGGCAACCAGACCCAGACCGCTTTGGGAACCCAGACCCAGACCGCTTTTGGAACCAGACCCAGACCCAGACCGCTTTGGGAACAGGACCCAAGACCCAGACCGCTTTGGGAACCAGACCCAAGACCCAAACCGCTTTGGGAACCAGACCCAAGACCCAGACCGCTTTGGGAACCAGACCGCTTTGGGACCCAGACCCCTCACAGCCCCCTTAGGCTCGCTTAAACCAGCTTAAGACAGTAAAAACCTGGCTCAAAACATATTTTAATTGACTTTAAGACGAGAGAACAACTTCCACACCTTCTTCTGACCTTTTCCCCCCACGTTCCGTCTCGTGTCGTTAGTTCGGTGGAAAGCTGGTGACGTTCGAGTGCCCGAAGCTGCCTGCCGGCCAGAGTCCCCAGGCCGCGCCCAAACAGGTGCACCTCAGTCAGGTCACCACGGAGACGGAGTTCCTGCAGCGGTCCAGGGAGCTCCAGAGCGCGCTGCAGACCGGGGCCTTCAAC
This sequence comes from Eucyclogobius newberryi, assembly GCF_026437365.1. Taxonomy (NCBI): domain Eukaryota; kingdom Metazoa; phylum Chordata; class Actinopteri; order Gobiiformes; family Gobiidae; genus Eucyclogobius; species Eucyclogobius newberryi. The sequence goes on along the minus strand of NW_027315835.1, from coordinate 5,420,847 downwards.
AGCTACTGTCAGAGCAAGATCCAGGCGGCTAAGGGCGACGCCGAGCAGGACATTTGGAAGTTCCTGCTGGTGAGAGCGCTGCGGTTTACACGTTTACACTGTTCAAAGTACAAAAAGAACCGTTTATTTTAGAAACGTGCTGTCGTTAAAAGGAATAACGGTTGAAAAAGGCTGATTTTACTCATGCGTTTGTCTGAATTAGCCTTGATTTAGTCAAATTTTTGAGAGTTTGAGCAAAACGTTAAGACATTGACATTTAACTGAAATTATTGTGTCATAAAGTATATTAAAATGTCCAAATAATATCAGGATCATAGTAATCAAGAGCCAAAGCGCAATACTGTCCAATATTGTGTGTTATTTAGTCATGGTTTGAGATAAAGAGAGAATATTTTCTAATCAAATGAAGAATTGGAAGATCATTTGTTTAAATAGCATGTTTGATATTGTTTTTATTTTGAAATCCAGTTATTTTTTTTGTCATCAAAAAACAATTTTAAATGTTCAGTGTGTATGTAGATTTTCAAGCTTTTGAATTAAACAGTTTAGATTCAAAGTGTGAAAAAATAACAGAATTTAGATGTTTTATTTAAAAAGGGGAATTTTTTGTTTGGATTTTTAAAAACACACACATTTTTCGACTGAAATATAGTTTTGTATCGGCTTAAATAAAATGCAAATGCTCCGGGATGAGTTTAAAATGTGTAGATATGTTTTCATAAAGGTTCTGGACCAGAAGTACAATCAACTCAATCCATTAGTAAATATATCATTGAGAAAATTACGGAGCGATCCAAAATGATTCCAAATGTTGCGCTTTTCCGTCATAATTTTCTCGATTTTTTTTTTTTTCCAGGTGAATTTCGAAGACGAAGCGCGCATCAAATTCCTCCGACTTCTGGGATTCAGCAAAGACGACCTGGAGCTAAAGGTGTTCCGTTTACCGCAGCGTTTATTCCTCTCTAAATACTAATACTAATACTAGCGCCTGTCACTGTCGCCTTCAGATTTCCAAATGTCTGGGGAAAAACTACCAGGCCAACGGGCACGGAGTGGACGCCAAAGACCTCGCCGAGAAGATGATGCAGCTCTCCACCGAGGTTCGTCCACGCCAGAGTTTTACACCATACGAGCAGGAGAAAAAGTACAAAAGTCACTGTACTTTGTGTGTTTTTCTTTGCTTGTCAGAGATCGGACGACGTCAACGCCGCCGCCAAAACCTCCGGCTCGGTGTCGCCAGCCGATTTCTTCAGCCAAACGCCAAAAGAGACGAGCAGCTTCCAGATCCCCGTCTCGTGCGGTAAAACGTCTCGTCTGTTTTTACCTCGTCGGCCGTGTTTAACGTGTTTCAGTTTAGATTTGTTACGTCCAACGGCAATAAAACGGTCAATGAATCATAGTCGGGTTGTTGCAATAGTGTTTATTTAGTGATTATTGTGAGGAAAGAAAGACACGAGTTGGCGATTATTTGTGATTATTGAGACACAATGTTCAAAATAATGTAAAATTCGACAAAAACTGCAACGTTCTGTGCGTTTAGAGCTATTTTTTTGACGCTAGATTGAACTAAAACGCTTAATTCTGCTTCTAAAATTGTCACGATTGTTATTTTTTGCTTCTTCCGATTACGTTGTGACCTGAATAATCTTGACGTCCCGAGTCTGTAACGAATCGTAAATCTGTTTTTAATCATTCAACACTCAAAGACAAACAGTCAAGAAATATTAGTTCTTCTTCTCGTGTCGAAAAAAATAATTTCGTCTGTCATTTACTGAACAATATGTTATGAATGAATTGGACCCCAAAACAAAATAAATGTGATTATTGTGGAGAAATGTGGTGTTAAAGCTTTAGGACGAGGACTGGAACAATACGGCGGCAACAAATTTGATGCATCTCCTTTTTAAAAGCGACTAAAATGTGTGCTAAAGGCGTACAGGTCTGAGTCACTTTTGCCGTTAGAGCTCCCCCTACTGTTCTATGTGAGAAGACTGATGCATAAGCTTTTTTGTGAAGTAACGAAAGTATGATTCACGCATCACACATCATTTAACGTGGTCAAATGAAATAAAACCAAAAAAAAGAGCGAGGGTTTCTCAGGAGAGTTTGCCCATGTCAAAGGCTGGTTTTCCGCACAGAGAATAATCTGTCGATGGGTCGTGTTTTTTGTCGATAAAACCCTAAAAAGTCAACGACTCCTGAATACTTTGTCCCTCCGTTTCGAGACGTTTCTGTCCCGTTTCCCGCAGATACGGACGGTCTGATCAGCCAGGCGCTGCTGGTGGGGAACTTCGACGGCGCCGTGGACCTGTGTCTGAACGACGGCCGATACGCCGAGGCCATCCTGTTGGCGATCAGCGGCGGCGAAGAGCTGCTGAAGAAGACCCAGCAGAAGTATCTGAGCAAACAGAAGAACAGCGTTTCAATGGTGAGCAAGAGCCGGAAATACAACGGTTTTTAGCGCAATTCAAAGGGTTAAACGGTTAAATCGACGGGTGTTGTTGGTGGCGAAGGACCGATCGTTTCAGACTGTGTCCCGGCCCTCTCCCGTGATGCTACGTGTTCATGAACCCTTCTCTGTCCACGTCCTCAGCTGATCTCGTCCGTGGTCACCCAGAATTGGCGGGACATTGTGGAAAGCTGCGAGCTGGACAACTGGAAGGAGGCTCTGGCCGCTCTGCTGACCTACGCACACCCGGAGGACTTCGCTCACCTCTGCGGTACTACCTTAAACTAAGATTGCCAGTGGAAGTATAAAATATCTTGTTTTACTAAAAATAAGAACAAGACGAGTGTTTTCTCACTTGAAATGAGAAAAAAATGCTACTACACTTTAAATAAGAACAAAACTCACTTATTTTATAAAAGCCATCTTGGAAGAGCAACAATCTAATAGAAAATAATATAAAAACAGGACCAAGATGTTTTTTTTTTGTTTTTTTATTATAATTATTTATATTTCATTATGTATTATTTCTTTGTTCGTTTATTATTTATCATATAACAAATTGGGTCAAATTGGAAGTAAGAATTTAGGACGAGAAGACATAAATTTTTCACATTTTTTTAATGAAGCATAAGCATCAAATTCTATATATTTCTAGAGATTACAACCTGTTTAAAATAATAATAAAATCAATGTTTTAGAATTCACATTTACATATCGTTTTCTTTTATTGTTTTATAATCAAACAGAACAAACAAGAACAACATAAATCTAAACGGAACAGGTCACGATTCGCAACGTGACAAACCACAAACTGAAATGATATTTTTATTCATAATAATACATTCTGAAACTGTCGGATTGTTTTTTCTTTTTTATTGACAAAATGAAAATTCACCTTCAAAGCGCTTTTCACTTTTCCATATTTTTAGCAGAATTTGTGTCAATTCACCAAATGGGCCCAACCACTAATAATTATATTTAGATATTTCTTCACCTGTTGCTTTAATAGAAGAACTTACCGTATTACCCCGACTATGAGCTTTAGATAACGTCCAGATATGAAAGAAAAAGTAAATTTATCATCTACTGGTGATGAACCGTGAGCTGGTTTTTGTTTTAACAATAATGCTGTTTGTTTGTTTGTTTGTTTGTGTGTGTGTTTGTTTGTGTGCTCAGACACTCTGGGCGCTCGTCTGGAGGTGGAGCAGTCGGAGAAGCGCTGTCTTCAGGCTTGTCTCTGTTACATTTGCTCCGGAAACATCGAGAAGCTGGTTGAGTGTTGGGCGCAGCACCGAGACTGCTCCTCTCCTCTGGGTCTGGAGGTGAGAGCCTTTTATTTCTCTTTTATTCACACACTTCAACCTGTGTCTGCAACGTCTACTAAAGCATGTATACTTTCTTTATGTGTGATCTCACTCAAGTAATACAGAACTGTAAATATATACTACAAATTATGTCGTAAATGTCATTATATTTTAGGCGAGACGCTGCAGGTGAAGAGGGAATAATCTTGAATTTAGAAATATCAATATGAAACTTTTCCTGCAGTTAAAGCACATAAAACATTCTATAAAAACATTCTATAAAAACATTATATTAAAACATTCTATTAAAACATTTAAACGGAGACGTTTAAATCTGAAGAATTGACAGGACCAGGTTTAATTTTTCTTGCTTATTTTTGTTGACATAATAGATACAGAAAAAGCATTTACAGAGGTAATTTTTTTATTTATTATTATTACTATTAGTTTTTTTAAGCAAACTAGATCCGCTGTAAATTGGCCTAAAATTGTACTTTTGTTCCTTTTTTTTTTAATGCAATTGCTGTGGTTGCTATGGTTATTGTAACTTTATTCATACATACGTTTTGATGGATCTGTGTTTTTCTTTAAATAAAAAAAAGTAAGCAATAAAAGTAAGTAAAGAAAATTGGCCTTAAATTATATAAATTATATGTTGAGAGAGCAAACCGTCCTTTCATTTCACTGGTGTTTTGTTTTATGAATAAACCTTAAGTTGTAATAATAATGACTCAACATGACGTGGTCGTGCACCGCCCTTTGATCAAACGCGCGCCTCGTCTAAGAGTTTTATCGGCTTCTTCTAAAACGCCGGCTTCTTCTGGCAGGACCTGGTGGAGAAGGTGATGATGCTGCGCAAGTCCATCGAGCGCCTCAGGAACGGCCAGGTCTCCGTCCAGAGCCCCATTCTGGCGGACAAGCTCACGCGCTACGCCGGCATCCTGGCAGCAGAGGGCAGTCTCTCCATCGCCAACGCCTACCTGCCCGAGGACTCTGAGGAGGTGAAGGGCGCAAACCTGTCTGTGAATGTCCCGGGGCGATTATGCAAAAACACAGAAACGCAACCATACAACAGATAGATTTGATAAACGTCGTACTATTAGAATATTCCGAGGAGAGTCACAAATAACCAGAGTAGTACTATATTTAGTTAAGTAACGTTTTTGAGAAATTGTACTCATTTTTTGAGTAAAAGTGTAAATGTACAAGCGATAAAATCTTTACGTAGACAATACTACTGTATTTTCCAGAGTATAAGTCGCACCAGCCAAAAAATGCATAATAGAGAAGAAAAACACATATATAAGTCGCACTGGAGTATAAGTCGCACCAGCCAAAAAGTGCATAAGAGAGAAGAATATATAAGTCGCACTGGAGTATAAAGCATCAGTTTTACCCCAAATCACTAAATCCATTGAATTCTTCTTCCTCTGTGTCACTTCTAAACAACTCCACAAACTCCAGAGGAAGAGGAAGTACAGATTCTTCTTCTGCGTCGCTTAGAGCCTAGAGCGCCCTCTTGTGGTTGTCAGTGTGAAAATAACAAATAATATCACACATAAGTCGCTCTGGAGTATAAGTCGCACCCCGGACAAAACTATGAAAAAAGTGTGACTTATAATCTAGAAAATATAGTAAATTAATTGAACATTTGTGTTTCTGGCACAGTTTTTCTTATTTTTTTGTCTGTCTTTTGAAAATACCAGATGTTGTGCTTTTGTTTGAATAAAACATCCAATTACGTACATGAACCTCAAAGTATGAATCAGATGTTACGGCCCAGACAAGTTACTCGTACGTAATACTTTGTACTTGTGTGTAGTACATGTTTTGGCGTCTCTTCCGAGTCACGCCACAGTGTTTCCATGTTTCCCGTGGCGTTTGACCTTCCTGACCTTCTCCCTCCTCGTGTTCCTCCTCAGACCAGTATCCGGATGCTGAAGGACCGTCTGTTCCACGCTCAGGGAGAAGGAACGGCGAGCTGCGCCCTGCGCCCCGACCAGAGCGCCGCAAAAGCTGCTGCTGCCGCCGTCGCCACTGCCGCCGCTGCTGCGCCTCAGCCGACTGCGCCTCAGCCGACTGCGCCCGCCGCACAGATCATGGTAACGTCACGCTTTAGAGCCCGCCGCACAGATCATGGTAACGTCAGGCTTTAGAGCCCGCCTCACAGATCATGGTAACGTCACGCTTTAGAGCCCGCCGCACAGATCATGGTAACGTCACGCTTTAGAGCCCGCCGCACAGATCATGGTAACGTCAGGCTTTAGAGCCCGCCTCACAGATCATGGTAACGTCACGCTTTAGAGCCCGCCGCACAGATCATGGTAACGTCAGGCTTTAGAGCCCGCCTCACAGATCATGGTAACGTCACGCTTTAGAGCCCGCCTCACAGATCATGGTAACGTCACGCTTTAGAGCCCGCCGCACAGATCACGGTAACGTCACGCTTTAGAGCCCGCTGCACGGATCACGGTAACGTCACGCTTTAGAGCCCGCTGCACAGATCATGGTAACGTCACGCTTTAGAGCCCGCTGCACAGATCACGGTAACGTCACGCTTTAGAGCCCGCTGCACAGATCATGGTAACGTCAGGCTTTAGAGCCCGCCTCACAGATCATGGTAACGTCACGCTTTAGAGCCCGCCTCACAGATCATGGTAACGTCACGCTTTAGAGCCCGCCGCACAGATCACGGTAACGTCACGCTTTAGAGCCCGCTGCACAGATCACGGTAACGTCACGCTTTAGAGCCCGCTGCACAGATCATGGTAACGTCACGCTTTAGAGCCACGGCACAGATCATGGTAAAGTCACGCTTTAGAGCCCGCTGCACAGATCATGGTAACGTCACGCTTTAGAGCCCGCTGCACCGATCACGGTAACGTCACGCTTTAGAGCCCGCCGCACAGATCATGGTAACGTCACGCTTTAGAGCCCGCCGCACAGATCATGAGCCCGCCGCACAGATCATGGTAACGTCACGCTTTAGAGCCACGGCACAGATCGTGGTAACGTCACGGTTTAGAGCCCGCCGCACAGATCTTGGTAACGTCACGCTTTAGAGCCCGCCGCACAGATCATGGTAACGTCACGCTTTAGAGCCCGCCGCACAGATCATGGTAACGTCACGCTTTAGAGCCCGCCGCACAGATCATGAGCCCGCTGCACAGATCGTGGTAACGTCACGCTTTAGAACCCGCCGCACAGATCATGGTAACGTCACGCTTTAGAGCCCGCCGCACAGATTATTGTAACGTCACGCTTTAGAGCCCGCCGCACAGATCATGGTAACGTCACTTTTTAGAGCCCGCCGCACAGATCATGGTAACGTCACGCTTTAGAGCCCGCCGCACAGATCATGGTAACGTCACGCTTTAGAGCCCGCCTCACAGATCATGGTAACGTCACGCTTTAGAGCCCGCCTCACAGATCATGGTAACGTCACGCTTTAGAGCCCGCCGCACAGATCACGGTAACGTCACGCTTTAGAGCCACGGCACAGATCATGGTAACGTCACGCTTTAGAGCCTGCCGCACAGATCACAGTAACGTCACGCTTTAGAGCCCGCTGCACAGATCATGGTAACGTCACGCTTTAGAGCCCACCGCACAGATCACGGTAACGTCACGCTTTAGAGCCACAGCACAGATCATGGTAACGTCACGCTTTAGAGCCCGCCGCACAGATCACGGTAACGTCACGCTTTAGAGCCCGCTGCACCGATCACGGTAACGTCACGCTTTAGAGCCCGCCGCACAGATCATGGTAACGTCACGCTTTAGAGCCCGCCGCACAGATCATGAGCCCGCCGCACAGATCATGGTAACGTCACGCTTTAGAGCCACGGCACAGATCGTGGTAACGTCACGCTTTAGAGCCCGCCGCACAGATCATGGTAACGTCACGCTTTAGAGCCCGCCGCACAGATCATGGTAACGTCACGCTTTAGAGCCCGCCGCACAGATCATGAGCCCGCTGCACAGATCGTGGTAACGTCACGCTTTAGAGCCCGCCGCACAGATCATGGTAACGTCACGCTTTAGAGCCCGCCGCACAGATCATGGTAACGTCACGCTTTAGAGCCCGCCGCACAGATCATGGTAACGTCACGCTTTAGAGCCCGCCGCACAGATCATGGTAACGTCACGCTTTAGAGCCCGCCGCACAGATCATGGTAACGTCACGCTTTAGAGCCCGCCACACAGATCATGGTAACGTCACGCTTTAGAGCCCGCTGCACAGATCACGGTAACGCCACGCTTTAGAGCCCGCCGCACAGATCACGGTAACGTCACGCTTTAGAGCCCGCTGCACAGATCATGGTAATGTCACGCTTTAGAGCCACGGCACAGATCATGGTAACGTCACGCTTTAGAGCCGCGGCACAGATCATGGTAACGTCACGCTTTAGAGCCCGCCGCACAGATCACTGTAACGTCACGCTTTAGAGCCCGCTGCACAGATCATGGTAACGTCACGCTTTAGAGCCCGCCGCACAGATCACGGTAACGTCACGCTTTAGAGCCCGCCGCACAGATCACGGTAACGTCACGCTTTAGAGCCCGCCGCACAGATCACGGTAACGTCACGCTTTAGAGCCCGCTGCACAGATCATGATAACGTCACGCTTTAGAGCCCGCCGCACAGATAACGGTAACGTCACGCTTTAGAGCCCGCTGCACAGATCATGGTAACGTCACGCTTTAGAGCCCGCCGCACAGATCATGGTAACGTCACGCTTTAGAGCCCGCTGCACAGATCATGGTAACGTCACGCTTTAGAGCTACGGCACGGATATTGGTAACGTCACGCTTTAGAGCCACGGCACAGATCATGGTAACGTCACGCTTTAGAGCCTGCCGCACAGATCACAGTAACGTCACGCTTTAGAGCCCGCTGCACAGATCATGGTAACGTCACGCTTTAGAGCCCACCGCACAGATCACGGTAACGTCACGCTTTAGAGCCACAGCACAGATCATGGTAACGTCACGCTTTAGAGCCCGCCGCACAGATCACGGTAACGTCACGCTTTAGAGCCCGCTGCACCGATCACGGTAACGTCACGCTTTAGAGCCCGCCGCACAGATCATGGTAACGTCACGCTTTAGAGCCCGCCGCACAGATCATGAGCCCGCCGCACAGATCATGGTAACGTCACGCTTTAGAGCCACGGCACAGATCGTGGTAACGTCACGCTTTAGAGCCCGCCGCACAGATCATGGTAACGTCACGCTTTAGAGCCCGCCGCACAGATCATGGTAACGTCACGCTTTAGAGCCCGCCGCACAGATCATGAGCCCGCTGCACAGATCGTGGTAACGTCACGCTTTAGAGCCCGCCGCACAGATCATGGTAACGTCACGCTTTAGAGCCCGCCGCACAGATCATGGTAACGTCACGCTTTAGAGCCCGCCGCACAGATCATGGTAACGTCACGCTTTAGAGCCCGCCGCACAGATCATGGTAACGTCACGCTTTAGAGCCCGCCGCACAGATCATGGTAACGTCACGCTTTAGAGCCCGCCGCTCAGATCATGGTAACGTCACGCTTTAGAGCCCGCTGCACAGATCACGGTAACGCCACGCTTTAGAGCCCGCCGCACAGATCACGGTAACGTCACGCTTTAGAGCCCGCTGCACAGATCATGGTAATGTCACCCTTTAGAGCCACGGCACAGATCATGGTAACGTCACGCTTTAGAGCCGCGGCACAGATCATGGTAACGTCACGCTTTAGAGCCCGCCGCACAGATCACGGTAACGTCACGCTTTAGAGCCCGCCGCACAGATCATGGTAACGTCACGCTTTAGAGCCCGCTGCACAGATCATGATAACGTCACGCTTTAGAGCCCGCCTCACAGATCATGGTAACGTCACGCTTTAGAGCCCGCCGCACAGATCATGGTAGCATCACGCTTTAGAGACACGGCACAGATCATGGTAACGTCACGCTTTAGAGCCTGCCGCACAGATCACGGTAACGTCACGCTTTAGAGCCACGGCACAGATCACGGTAACGTCACGCTTTAGAGCCCGCTGCACAGATCATGGTAACGTCACGCTTTAGAGCCCGCCGCACAGATCACGGTAACGTCACGCTTTAGAGCCACGGCACAGATCATGGTAACGTCACGCTTTAGAGCCCGCTGCACAGATCATGGTAACGTCACGCTTTAGAGCCCGCTGCACGATCACGGTAACGTCACGCTTTAGAGCCCGCCGCACAGATCATGGTAACGTCACGCTTTAGAGCCCGCCGCACAGATCATGGTAACGTCACGCTTTAGAGCCCGCTGCACAGATCATGGTAACGTCACGCTTTAGAGCCACGGCACAGATCTTGGTAACGTCACGCTTTAGAGCCCGCCGCACAGATCACGGTAACGTCACGCTTTAGAGCCCGCTGCACAGATCACGGTAACGTCACGCTTCAGAGCCCGCCGCACAGATCACGGTAACGTCACGCTTTAGAGCCCGCCGCACAGATCATGGTAACGTCACGCTTTAGAGGCCCGCCGCACAGATCACGGTAACGTCACGCTTTAGAGCCACGGCACAGATCATGGTAACGTCACGCTTTAGAGTCCGCCGCACAGATCATGGTAATGTCACGCTTTAGAGCCCGCCGCACAGATCATGGTAACGTCACGCTTTAGAGCCCGCCGCACAGATCATGGTAACGTCACGCTTTACAGCCCGCCGCACAGATCATGGTAACGTCACGCTTTAGAGCCCGCCGCACAGATCATGTTAACGTCACGCTTTAGAGCCATGGCACAGATCTTGGTAACGTCACGCTTTACAGCCCGCCGCACAGGTCATGGTAACGTCACGCTTTAGAGCCACGGCACAGATCATGGTAACGTCACGCTTTAGAGCCCGCCCCACAGATCATGGTAACGTCACGCTTTAGAGCCACGGCACAGATCGTGATAACGTCACGCTTTAGAGCCACGGCACAGATCGTGGTAACGTCACGCTTTAGAGCCACGGCACAGATCATGGTAACGTCACGCTTTAGAGCCCGCCGCACAGATCATGGTAACGTCACGCTTTAGAGCCCGCCTCACAGATCATGGTAACGTCACGCTTTAGAGCCACGGCACAGATCTTCGTAACGTCACGCTTTAGAGCCCGCCGCACAGATCACGGTAACGTCACGCTTTAGAGCCCGCCGCACAGATCACGGTAACGTCACGCTTCAGAGGCCGCCGCACAGATCATGGTAACGTCACGCTTTAGAGCCCGCCGCACAGATCATGGTAATGTCACGCTTTAGAGGCCCGCCGCACAGATCACGGTAACGTCACGCTTTAGAGCCATGGCACAGATCTTGGTAACGTCACGCTTTACAGCCCGCCGCACAGGTCATGGTAACGTCACGCTTTAGAGCCACGGCACAGATCATGGTAACGTCACGTTTTAGAGCCCGCCGCACAGATCATGGTAACGTCACGCTTTAGAGCCCGCCGCACAGATCATGGTAACGTCACGCTTTAGAGCCCGCCGCACAGATCATGGTAACGTCATGCTTTACAGCCCGCCGCACAGATCATGGTAACGTCACGCTTTAGAGCCCGCCGCACAGATCATGGTAACGTCACGCTTTAGAGCCCGCCGCACAGATCATGGTAACATCACGCTTTAGAGCCCGCCGCACAGATCATGGTAACGTCACGCTTTAGAGCCCGCCTCACAGATCATGGTAACGTCACGCTTTAGAGCCACGGCACAGATCATGGTAACGTCACGCTTTAGAGCCCGCCGCACAGGTCATGGTAACGTCGCGCTTTAGAGCCACGGCACAGATCATGGTAACGTCACGCTTTAGAGCCCGCCGCACAGATCATGGTAACGTCACGCTTTAGAGCCACGGCACAGATCATGAGCCCGCCTCACAGATCACGGTAACGTCACGCTTTAGAGCCCGCCTCACAAATCATGGTAACGTCACGCTTTAGAGCCGCCGCACAGATCACGGTAACATCACGCTTTAGAGCCCGCCGCACAGATCATGGTAACGTCACGCTTTAGAGCCGGTTTTATTCTAAAATTTTAAACGGCAACATCCTTAGTCCTAGTTGTTATTTTGTGGTGATGTGACCAGCATTGATGCAAATATTCCACGTTAAAATGAAAATGAATATAGCAATTTATGTCCTTATTTATATTTATATGACATGTTCAAATAAAATCACAAACAAAAAATCGCATTCTCGTGATACTTCTGCTTTCAAAATTTTTAAAACGCATTCAAAAACACCTTTTATAACAAAGACGGCTGCGTTATACAAGCAAAATATAAACGCTCCAAAAACTCTTTCAGAAAACTCAATTTGCTGACCTCTTAATAAAAATGTGAAATAATCCGCTCTTGTTTTGACGTCCTTGACTCTCTGATCCAGGGCCAGTACCAGCCGCCGGCCACGCAGATGCCACTGATGCCCCAGATGCCCTCCCTCTTCACTCCACAGTCTCCTCCAGCCAGTGCCGGCCCCGGTCTGCCCCCTGCAGGCCTCGGGAGGAACCCCGCGGGACCCAGGCAGATGAGGCCGCCGTACGCCCAGCACCCGCCCGCTCCAGGTGGGACAGGAACCACTTTAACGAGCTTTTAACCACAATTGTGATGGTTTTATGTCATCGTTAGTTTATGAAGACACTAAATTAATAAAGAGGGACAAGAAAATGATTGATAAATACGGCTAAAACAAGATGTAATTTTCATTTCATCCCCTGAACACAGTAAAAGTGACTGGAATATTAGTCAGTGCACCTAAAAGATCTTTGTTTTCTTGTGTGTCATTGTGTGTTCTACTTAAATCTCCCTTTTTAAATATATTTTATGTGGCTCTGATAACGAAATCAAAGTTTTAATTACTATAACTGACGAGAGACAGAGGGACATGTGGTCACTCTATTAAGGTTTAATAAGAAATAGATCTTAATAGTTCCTAATATTTACCTTGCTGTACTTTTTGAGCTTCACAGCGCTTCTGATTAAAAGCCGCGCAACGTGACATTTACGAGGGAAATGGAGCTTGTCCATATACGGGCCGCATCTGACAGTAAACAGCAGCTGCCCACATTGTAACACGAGATATTTACACATAAATATGGTCCATGTTAGTGATGCAGGGGGCGGGGCGGGCCAAGGAAGTCTCATTTCACTGCGTCAGGTTCTAATCTTCAGATCGCCGTATATCACATGTCCAGGCGTCTAGAGTTACTTCCTCATTAGACTCATTTCTCAGTGAATATGAGTCTGATGTAATAAAACACACAAACTATAGAAACCGATGTGTCCACTGACATCGTCTTCTACTGTGTGTCAAATGCTTGCACTTCCTGCTACAGTGCCCCCCAGTGGCCAGTAAAATCTATCAAAAAGGGGGGGAAGTAGCAGCTTAAAGTTTGTAAAGTATGTTTCTTTGCAGTCAAATAATAGACATTTTCCTCTTTCACAGGTTTCATTCCTCAGCCGCCGTTCCAGCCTCAGCCCATGGGCGCTCCTTCCGCCTTCCCGCCTCCTCCGGGTCCCTCCATCCCCTCGTCGCTCTCCGGACCCCCCTCGTCCATGTCCATGCCCCCCTCCTCCATGTCCGGCCCTCTGCAGCCCCCCGGCGTCCCCCCCACCAGCTTCATGCCCTCCACGTCTCTGCCCTCTGCGCCCCCTAGCTCTCAGCCCGGAGCGCCCGTCCCCATGTACCCGGGGGCCCTCCACTCCCAGTGTCCAGCCCCTGCCATGCCCGGCGGGCCCTACAGCCCAATAGGAGCGGGGTACCCACAGGGGGGGCCCGGAGCACCCGCCGTGAAGCCTTTCTCCGCAGCGCCGGCGCCTCCTCCGCCCACAGGTCAGTCTGACGTCTGGAGCTTTATCCCGACATTAATGTACCACGCAACTGTACCGCTCGTCTCCATGGAGATGACGCCGCTTGTCTCCATGGAGATGTCGCCGCTTGTCTCCATGGAGATGTCACCGCTCTCCCTTGACTCTTGACACTTGCAGAGTCCGTTTAATCCAGATAACGACTAGAACCGTCAGAATAACGTGTTTTTTATAGACGTTTTATGTAGATCGCAGCGCTCACTTCATCTCTGGCTTTTCCATGACTTAAACTCTGTTGCACTTTTCACTTTCAGGGGCGTTTCCGTGGCTCGGGGGCTCCTCCTCCTCGACAGGTGACAGACGGGTTTAGAACGTGAAAAACACACTAAGTGACCCAACGACACCGGGAAAATTGGTCGAACTGGCACGAAACACGAGCCAAATGCCTGTCCCGTGTGGCGTTGCGGGTCATCTTAGCGTGTGCGGGGAACGTGCTTGAGTCGCATCTGCTTGGGCGGGACCCTCTTTGCGTCCCGCGGGCGCTGGCGAGTTTCTGGGGCTGTTTTTGTTTGCTCGTTTTGTGCATTTTCGAAGTCGTTTCCGCCTCTCGACTCTGAAGCCTTCATTTTGTGTCGTTAAAAAAAGAAAATTTGTGTTTGACTTCAGGGCCTCAAGAAGGATGGAACGACCCGCCGGCTGTGAGAGGAGGGCCGAGGAAGAAGAAGGTACGACCGCGCCAACGCTTTTACTGTAGCGAGTCGTGCGGGAACTCGGTCGATACGCAATAAATAAACGCACAAGACGCAATAGAAACACAAAAACTATCATAGAAAAAGGAGTATTATGTTTAAAATGTACAAAATGTGCAGCTAGTTATGGGTCATTTTATGAGACACTGACACAAGGTCCTAGAAACATTTACTTTTCTTATATTTGGTGCTAAATTTTAAGTCTTTATGCTTTTTTTTTTGTAGTAAAAGTACTAATTTTGGTGGTATAGAACTTTTTTGTAAATATTTAAACGCAGTATTTCAGATCTGACTAAACATTTTGCCCGTTTGTCCCAGTTTGAACCATTTTTGTGAAGTTTATACTTGTACTTCCTGGTTGGACATAAGTAGAGGTGATTCCACAGCTGTTACCATAGCAACCAGACTGTAAACAAGAGCCAAACTCCACATAAATGACACAACAGTTCTGATCTGACACAATAACACCATAAAACACCTTTATTTAGGCCAACCATGGTTTAAACTGTCTCTGTGTCGCACACTGATGACATCACAGAGGGATTCAGCTCCACTTCCTGTCTTTTTAAACTTGTATTTTTCATCACAAACTGTAACTTAACGACAGTAAAACTGTGATAAATATTTACCACAGGTTCTACACCATTAAACTAAGTCAGAATTATAAAAACAGCAGAACCTTTAATTTGGACTTTTAGACCTTTAGTCACATGTTTTGTGATAATATCGTTACCGAGACGATGTGTTTTTGTCCACGTCGCTCTTAAATCTGAGTTGTGTCCGTGTTGTCCTCCAGGTCCCAGATAACTACACTCCCCCGGCCCCGATCACTGCCCCGGTGATGGGCTACGCCGAGGCCCCTCAGCCCCAGGACCGCCGCGCTCAGGTGCCTCCAGGGGCCCCGCAGGAGCCCAGCGTTCAGCTCCTGCAGCAGCTGCCGGCCGAGCGCGTGGAGCAGAAGGAGATCCCGGCCGAGCATTTGGTCCTGAAGTCCACGTTCGACAGTTTGGTCCAGAGGTGTCAGCTGGCGGCAGGAGACCCGGTAAGAGCGGGCCCCGAAAACATATGAGAGAAAAGACCCCCGCGCCAGGTGAAGTAACCAGTGTGTTCTGGATCACAGCAAACCAAGAGGAAGCTGGAGGACGCCGCCAAACGCCTGGGATCGCTCTACGACAAGCTCAGGGATCAGGCGGTAAGAGGCTTTAGGGCGGGGCTGGGGAAAAGGGGCGGTGCCGGGTAAAGCGTGGGATGCTAGTTAAAGCGGGCTAAGCTGGGTAAAAGGGGCGGTGCTAGTTAAAGCGTCGCGCCGGGTAAAAGGGGCGGTGCTAGTTAAAGCAGGCGGTGCTAGTTAAAGCGGGCGGCGCTTGTTAAAGCGGGCGTTGCTTGTTAAAGCGGGCGGCGCTAGTTAAAGCGGGCGGTGCTAGTTAAAGCGGGCGTTGCTTGTTAAAGCGGGCGGCGCTAGTTAAAGCGGGCGGTGCTTGTTAAAGCGGGCGGCGCTAGTTAAAGCGGGCGGCGCTAGTTAAAGCGGGCGGTGCTTGTTAAAGCGGGCGGTGCTTGTTAAAGCGGGCGGCGCTAGTTAAAGCGGGCGGTGCTAGTTAAAGCGGGCGGTGCTTGTTAAAGCGGGCGGCGCTAGTTAAAACGGGCGGTGCTAGTTAAAGCGGGCGGTGCTTGTTAAAGCAGGCGGTGCTAGTTAAAGCGGGCGGTGCTAGTTAAAGCGGGCGTTGCTTGTTAAAGCGGGCGGTGCTAGTTAAAGCGGGCGGTGCTAGTTAAAGCGGGCGGTGCTTGTTAAAGCAGGCGGTGCTAGTTAAAGCGGGCGCGGGCGGTGCTAGTTAAAGCGGGCGGTAAAGGGGGCGGAGGGGGAGCGCTGGGGGAACATTAGACGTCTAATGTCGATGTGTTGACCTTGTCCCTCTGCGCTCGCCGTAGTTCTCCGCTCGCGTCTCACCGCACGTCTTAACGCTCATAAGTGTTGACTTTGTCCCTCTTGGCTGGCCGTAGCTCTCCGCCCACATCCTGGGCGGCCTGCACGAGATCAGCCGCTGCGTGGCGGGGCAGCAGTACCAGCGCGGCCTGGAGGTCCACACACAGATCGTCAGCAGCAGCAACTTCAGCGAGATCTCGGGCTTCATGCCCATCCTCAAGATGCTCATGACCATCGGCACGCGCCTCGGGGTCTGACACCAGGGGGCGGGGTCTGACACCAGGGGGCGGGGTCTGACACCAGGGGGCGGGGTCTGACACCAGGGGGCGCCGTTCAGCCACGTTTCCTGTATATTTATTATGATCATGTTCTTTTTCTTATTTTTGAGCCGGCGATGTCGCGCTTTCGTGGATCGTCGGTTTGAAACACTCCGGAATAAATATATATGTATAAAATAGAGTTAAAATGACTTGAATTCATAATATTAGTCTCGATTTTAATTGGTTTATTTACTTGTTGAACATGCCATTTCTGACCTGTATTATGTCGTTTTCAATTTATTTTTTAAAAAGACTTGATCTGCCTGTGAAACAATATGAACTTGGAATAAAACCTGCAAGAATTTTTTGGTTATTTTTAGTTTAATTGTTGATAAAATGTCACAGGAGGAAATACCTTTTATAACAAAGACGGACATTATTCAATCAAAATGTCACAAATTCATTTTTTTGTCAATAATTCAATTTATTTGTAATGATTCTCTCTATAAGCTTCAGTCTGCACATTTCAACTGTTTTTAAGTTTAAAATGGGTTTATATTCGAGGTGTTTTCGTCTCAAAATATTGTATTCATTATTTTACACAAAGTTGAATTACAGCAAACCTTTAAATTAAAATCTCTTGGTTTGAAGATTGTTTTGAAACACGTTTAACGCCTTTTTAAGAGTATAAACGTCTCTAAACTTAACTTAAAAATATATACAAGTTTGTGTTGTTATTTCAACATTGAGACTTATTTTAGAGCCACAAACTCCATCTTTTATAAACGCACTGGTGAAATATTGACTTAAACTTGTGCTCGACTCGATTTTGATATATTTTAGTGCGATTCTGCTCATTTCTGTCACATTCATGAAAAGGGATCCCACAGGTAAATGGCTTTGCCCCTCAAATATTGTGAAGCCCAAATCAGGTTTTACTGCAAATTTCAAGATATATTTACATGAATCTACACAAAACATCTGACTTATCTTGTTTTAAGACATTTCTACTAAATAAATGCAACTTAAATACAATAATTAAGCTTTTTTCAAGGATATTTTTGCCTAAAACGAGTGTATTTTTCTCATTTTAAAGTGTTATTTCTGTTTAGTTCTCTTCAAACCGCCTGTAAACTAGTTAAAGCTGCTCAAGATTAAAATTCTGAATTCAAAAGGGACTTTAACTTATGTATTTTGATGTTTTTTTTGTCTTTGTTGGTGTCAAAGACGAGTGTTTAGAAGCGTTTATTCACATTTAGAAGAGTTTATTCACATTTAGTCTGACAAATGTTGGAAAAGCAAACGGAACACAAAAACAGCCACTTCAATCCAAATATACGACTGTTTATCGTGATTGTTTCTGGACAAAACGACTCTAAAACACAAACAAAAAGACTTATAACGACATTATTTAATACAAATATTAAAAAGAGAATAAACATTTCAGATTCTATTCAATAAAACTCTAAATATTCTCTATTTTGAAACTTTTATTCACCATATTTCAGCTTCTTTTTTTGTTTTTTGTATGTCAAAAGTCTTAATGTACAATAGAAATGCTCAAATAATTGTTAATTGCAACTCTAATTATAAAAAAAGTAACAAATGTAACAATTTAAACGTTTTTTAAAGGATTGTTAATTAAGTGAAAATACCACTTTAAGATAAATGATTAGGTTAATTTTGGCTTTTTAAGTCTGTGTTTGTCACAAAACATCCTCAGTGATCGGCTTATGGAGTTCAGCATTAGTTTAAGTCGGATGCCCTTCCTGTTTGTTCAATTCTGTTCATTTGTTCATTTTTGGTGCTGAAATAATTAATATAAAGTCTTAACGACACAAAACAATAGAAATCTTAACCGCTTTTCTGCTGCCTTGAATCCTTAACATTTTCATTCAAATTTTCAGTCTATTTCGTGCAGTTTTTCTTTCGGATGCCCTGCCAGGCACATTCCTGTCCATTGCACAGCCTCATACAGTCGCCATGGTTACAGTTTGAAAAGAGAACCACATTCTGTCACGATTTGTTGAATTAAAATGACATTTAAGTATCAAGTTTTCTCATTGAACGAGCTCTGAAAAGGAAAATGTCAGTTTAATGGAAAAAAGTCGAATTAAAGCAGATTTAAAGTTCTTTTACGTTATGGGAGCGCGGGTGGAATTGTACATTGTCGACAAAGTTTATTCTACGTTGTCATTTTTCTAATAAAAGTTGATTTGCAAAAACTTTTTAACGTCCAGCGGAAGTTTGAATGTGATTTCTGTCAAATGTTGGTGAATGAGAGTATTTATTGTAACATAGTGAATTTGTTCTTTTAATGTCCTCGGCTTTTACTGGTTTAAGTTGTTATTTTTTGCCAAATTAATGAATAAATGAATTTACAGCAGTGTTTCAGTTCAATAGAGTTCATTTAGACCTGGTTTAGTCTCGATTTTTCCAGGATTATTCACAACTTTCAGAATGAAACTAACGGTCCTGATTTAGTCCTGGTTTAGCCCTGGATTTAGTCCTGGTTTCGACCTGGTTTAGTCCTGGTTTAGCCCTGGATTTAGTCCTGGTTTCGACCTGGTTTAGTCCTGGTTTAGCTCTGGTTTAGAACTTTTTTCAAATAAAATCTTACTTCATATCTCTCTCTGTCTTTTCTTTTTTTTATTATTATCTTGAGCCAACACATTTATACATTGTTTGGATTAATTCAATAAGTTAAGATTGTGCCTTCTGTTTGTGCGATGATGTGAAATAATAAAAAGAAACGTCTGAAACTGATCGATTCTTCACCAATGCAAGTATTTTCAAGCTATATTAGACCTGGTTTAGTCCTGATTTAGACCTGGTTTAGCCCTGGTTAAGTCCTGGTTTAGTCCTGGTTTTAGTCCTGGTTAAGTCCTGGTGTAGACCTGGTTTAGTCCTGGTTTAGTCCTGGTGTAGACCTGGTTTACTCCTGGTTTTAGACCTGGTTTAGTCTTGGTTTTAGTCCTGGTTTAGTCCTGGTTTAGCCCCGGTTTAGTCCTGGTTTTAGACCTGGTTTAGCCCTGGTTTTGTCCTGGTTTTAGACCTGGTTTAGTCCTGGTTTTAGTCCTGGTTTTAGACCTGGTTTAGTCCTGGTTTTAGACCTGGTTTAGTCCTGGTTTAGCTCTGGTTTAGCTCTGGTTTAGTCCTTGTTGAGTCCTGGTTTAGTTATATAGCGTTTTTATGACACTGGTTATGAAAGAGTGCGTTGCCTCCTCAGACCAGCAGAGGGCGCTGTCCTCTTCGTCTCTAACGCGCTAGATCTGGATTTTTAATGTGCGTTTTTTTTTAACGTGCGTTTTTATGATTTTCTCACAGTGACTTGATCGTGTGGAGCGACACTTGCTCTCAACATAAATGACACTTTCAGACGAAACGAGCCGCGGTTTGTCAAGAAAAGTGGAAATACGTATTGAAAATAACAGGAAGTAACGGCGAGATCAAACAAACACATTTGTTTGTGTCAAACGTCGCGCGCGCGGGGGTTTCACCTCCGGGAAGTAGAAGAATAAACCTTTAGAAATGCCAAGGTAAATAAATAACGTGTTTGCAAATTATATATTTAAAAACAAACGTGTTACTAACTCGCTTTCTCAACACTCACAGTAAAATAAATGTATACAAAATATATCTATAACAATTCAGGCCTGTTTGAGAAAGCTAAATTAAAACTGCTTCGTCGCAACAGAATATTGCCGTGGCAACCTGTAAAGCGTTAGCTCCGCATCTGGCTAGCATAGCATCGCACGATCTTTTTTTTTTTCTTTAATATATATATATATATATATTTTTTTTTACATTTTTAACACATTTCTCCATAAAACACCACGTATTTCGTCAGTATAATTCTCATGAAACGTTTTAAATCGTTAATTGTGTCTTTAATCATCAAACTGATCCGCGGATGTGTTAAAGTCACGCCCCCTGAACAGCCGCTGTCCCCCGCTGCGCTCCGATTGGCCCGCGGCGCATCACGAGGCTCCGGGGCCGCGCTGTGATTGGCCGGGCCCGTGTCAGACGCTGTGGCCGCTCCGGGCGCGTCTGTTGTCGGCATGTGAACCCCAGTGACCCCGCGGGGAGGCGCTGGACCCCGCGGGGAGGCGCAGGAGCGGGTGGAGGTGGTGCTGGAGGCTCGGCTGGTGGAGGCTCGGGTGATGCGGGTGATGTAACCCCGGACCACATCACGCCAGTTGCCGTGATCGTGTGACGCGCCGTGGAAGTGGAGCGCACGCGGTGGTTTTTTGGAAGACGCGATCACGTGATGCAAACGGAGACGTCCCGGTCCTGACTAACTTCACTGACCTCCTAAAGTTAGAGCGGGCTAGATTTTTATAAGATCATCTCCTCCTCCTGCTCCTTCTTTTCCTTCTCCCCCTTCTGCTCCTTCTTCTGCACCTCCTCCTTTTGCTCCTTCTTCTACCCCTTCATCTTCGCCTCCTTCTTCTTCTTCTTCTCCTTCTTTTCTTCTTCTTCCTCTTCTTCTTCTTCTGCTCCTTCTTCTGTTCTTTTCTCATTGTGATGGTGATTTTATGCTTATTTCAATCACAAATAAACAATAATCATTTATGTCCTTTTTTGTCTCACTTTTTCACTGGAGCCACGTGACTGTGACTTAAATAAAACTGTGATATTTATCATAGAATCAAATATACAAACATATTATGTCACAGTGACAAATTCAAACTAAATGTATTTTTTGAGTGAGAAAAGTCTTCAAACTATAATATATAATGTAGAGTGCAGTTTATAAACCACTCCCCCCTGCTCCTCCCTGCTTAGTCCTGATTCAGTCCCTGGGAGTAGGGCCTGTAGTTCTCCCTCACAGGTCTGTAGTTCTCCCTCACAGGTCTGTAGTTCTCCCTCACAGGTTTGTAGTTCTCCCTCACAGGTCTGTATCACAGGTCTGTAGTTCTCCCTCACAGGTCTGTAGTTCTCCCTCACAGGTTTGTAGTTCTCCCTCGCAGGTTTGTAGTTCTCCCTCACAGGTTTGTAGTTCTCCCTCACAGGTCTGTAGTTCTCCCTCACAGGTCTGTAGTTCTCCCTCACATGTTTGTAGTTCTCCCTCACAGGTCTGTAGTTCTCCCTCACAGGTTTGTAGTTCTCCCTCACAGGTCTGTAGTTCTCCCTCACAGGTCTGTAGTTCTCCCTCACAGGTCTGTAGTTCTCCCTCACAGGTCTGTAGTTCTCCCTCACAGGTCTGTAGTTCTCCCTCACAGGTTTGTAGTTCTCCCTCACAGGCCTGTAGTTCTCCCTCACATGTTTGTAGTTCTCTCTCACAGGTCTGTAGTTCTCCCTCACATGTTTGTAGTTCTCCCTCACAGGTCTGTAGTTCTCCCTCACATGTTTGTAGTTCTCCCTCACAGGTCTGTAGTTCTCCCTCACATGTTTGTAGTTCTCCCTCACAGGTCTGTAGTTCTCCCTCACAGGTCTGTAGTTCTCCCTCACAGGTTTGTAGTTCTCCCTCACACGTTTGGAGTTCTCCCTCACAGGTTTGTAGTTCTCCCTCTCAGGTCTGTAGTTCTCCCTCACAGGTCTGTAGTTCTCCCTCGCAGGTTTGTAGTTCTCCCTCACAGGTCTATAGTTCTCCCTCACAGGTCTGTAGTTCTCCCTCGCAGGTTTGTAGTTCTTCCTCACAGGTCTGTAGTTCTCCTCACAGGTTTGTAGTTCTTCCTCACAGGCCTGTAGTTCTCCCTCACAGGCCTGTAGTTCTCCCTCACAGGTTTGTAGTTCTCCCTCACAGGTTTGTAGTTCTCCCTCACAGGTCTGTAGTTCTCCCTCACAGG
This sequence comes from Eucyclogobius newberryi, assembly GCF_026437365.1. Taxonomy (NCBI): domain Eukaryota; kingdom Metazoa; phylum Chordata; class Actinopteri; order Gobiiformes; family Gobiidae; genus Eucyclogobius; species Eucyclogobius newberryi. The sequence goes on along the minus strand of NW_027315835.1, from coordinate 5,398,541 downwards.
TCTGTAGTTCTCCCTCACAGGTTTGTAGTTCTCCCTCACAGGTTTGTAGTTCTCCCTCACAGGCCTGTAGTTCTCCCCTCACAGGTCTGTAGTTCTCCCTCACAGGCCTGTAGTTCTCCCTCACAGGTTTGCAGTTCTCCTTCACAGGTCTGTAGTTCTCCCTCACATGTTTGTAGTTCTCCCTCACAGGTCTGTAGTTCTCCCTCACAGGTCTGTAGTTCTCCCTCACAGATTTGTAGTTCTCCCTCACATGTTTGTAGTTCTCCCTCACAGGTTTGTAGTTCTCCCTCACAGGCCTGTAGTTCTCCCTCACAGGTCTGTAGTTCTCCCTCACAGGCCTGTAGTTCTCCCTCACAGGTTTTTTAGTTCTCCCTCACAGGTCTGTAGTTCTCCCTCACATGTTTGTAGTTCTCCCTCACAGGTTTGTAGTTCTCCCTCACAGGCCTGTAGTTCTCCCTCACATGTTTGTAGTTCTCCCTAACAGGTTTGTAGTTCTCCCTCACATGTTTGTAGTTCTCCCTCACAGGTTTGTAGTTCTCCCTCACAGGCCTGTAGTTCTCCCTCACATGTTTGTAGTTCTCCCTAACAGGTTTGTAGTTCTCCCTCACAGGTCTGTAGTTCTCCCTCACATGTTTGTAGTTCTCCCTCACAGGTCTGTAGTTCTCCCTCACAGGTCTGTAGTTCTCCCTCACAGGTTTGTAGTTCTCACTCACATGTTTGTAGTTCTCCCTCACAGGTTTGTAGTTCTCCCTCTCAGGTCTGTAGTTCTCCCTCACAGGTCTGTAGTTCTCCCTCGCAGGTTTGTAGTTCTCCCTCACAGGTTTGTAGTTCTCCCTCACAGGTCTGTAGTTCTCCCTCACAGGTCTGTAGTTCTCCCTCACAGGACTGTAGTTCTCCCTCACATGTGTGTAGTTCTCCCTCACACGTCTGTAGTTCTCCCTCACAGGTCTGTAGTTCTCCCTCACAGGTTTGTAGTTCTCCCTCACAGGCCTGTAGTTCTAACTGTAGTTCTCCCTCGCAGGTTTGTAGTTCTCCCTCACAAGTTTGTAGTTCTCCCTCACAGGTCTGTAGTTCTCCCTGTAGTTCTCCCTCACAGGTTTGTAGTTCTCCCTCACAAGTTTGTAGTTCTCCCTCACAGGTTTGTAGTTCTCCCTCACAGGTTTGCAGTTCTCCCTAACAGGTTTGTAGTTCTTCCTCACATGTTTGTAGTTCTCCCTCACAGGTTTGTAGTTCTCCCTCAAAGGCCTGTAGTTCTCCCTCACAGGTCTGTAGTTCTCCCTCACAGGTCTGTAGTTCTCCCTCACTTGTTTGTAGTTCTCCCTCACAGGTCTGCAGTTCTCCCTCACAGGTTTGTAGTTCTTCCTCACAGGCCTGTAGTTCTCCTCACAGGTTTGTAGTTCTTCCTCACAGGCCTGTAGTTCTCCCTCACAGGCCTGTAGTTCTCCCTCACAGGTTGGAAGTTCTCCCTCACAGGTTTGTAGTTCTCCCTCACAGGTCTGTAGATCTCCCTCACAGGTCTGTAGTTCTCCCTCACAGGTTTGTAGTTCTCCCTCACAGGTTTGTAGTTCTCCCTCACAGGTCTGTAGTTCTCCCTCACAGGTTTGTAGTTCTCCCTCACACGTTTGGAGTTCTCCCTCACAGGTTTGTAGTTCTCCCTCTCAGGTCTGTAGTTCTCCCTCACAGGTCTGTAGTTCTCCCTCGCAGGTTTGTAGTTCTCCCTCACAGGTTTGCAGTTCTCCCTCACAGGTCTGTAGTTCTCCCTCACAGGTCTGTAGTTCTCCCTCGCAGGTTTGTAGTTCTTCCTCACAGGTCTGTAGTTCTCCTCACAGGTTTGTAGTTCTTCCTCACAGGCCTGTAGTTCTCCCTCACAGGCCTGTAGTTCTCCCTCACAGGTTTGTAGTTCTCCCTCACAGGTTTGTAGTTCTCCCTCACAGGTCTGTAGTTCTCCCTCACAGGTCTGTAGTTCTCCCTCACAGGTTTGTAGTTCTCCCTCACAGGTTTGTAGTTCTCCCTCACAGGCCTGTAGTTCTCCCCTCACAGGTCTGTAGTTCTCCCTCACAGGCCTGTAGTTCTCCCTCACAGGTTTGTAGTTCTCCCTCACAGGTTTGCAGTTCTCCTTCACAGGTCTGTAGTTCTCCCTCACATGTTTGTAGTTCTTCCTCACAGGTCTGTAGTTCTCCCTCACAGGTCTGTAGTTCTCCCTCACAGATTTGTAGTTCTCCCTCACATGTTTGTAGTTCTCCCTCACAGGTTTGTAGTTCTCCCTCACAGGCCTGTAGTTCTCCCTCACAGGTCTGTAGTTCTCCCTCACAGGCCTGTAGTTCTCCCTCACAGGTTTTTTAGTTCTCCCTCACAGGTCTGTAGTTCTCCCTCACATGTTTGTAGTTCTCCCTCACAGGTTTGTAGTTCTACCTCACAGGCCTGTAGTTCTCCCTCACATGTTTGTAGTTCTCCCTAACAGGTTTGTAGTTCTCCCTAAAATGTTTGTAGTTCTCCCTCACAGGTTTGTAGTTCTCCCTCACAGGCCTGTAGTTCTCCCTCACATGTTTGTAGTTCTCCCTAACAGGTTTGTAGTTCTCCCTCACAGGTCTATAGTTCTCCCTCACATGTTTGTAGTTCTCCCTCACAGGTCTGTAGTTCTCCCTCACATGTTTGTAGTTCTCCCTCACAGGTCTGTAGTTCTCCCTCATGGGTTTGTAGTTCTCCCCCACATGTTTGTAGTTCTCCCTCACAGGTTTGTAGTTCTCTCTCACAGGCCTGTAGTTCTCCCTCACAGGTCTATAGTTCTCCCTCACAGGTTTGTAGTTCTCCCTCACATGTTTGTAGTTCTCCCTCACAGGTTTTTAGTTCTCCCTCTCAGGTCTGTAGTTCTCCCTCACAGGTCTGTAGTTCTCCCTCGCAGGTTTGTAGTTCTCCCTCACAGGTCTGTAGTTCTCCCTCACAGGTCTGTAGTTCTCCCTCACATGTTTGTAGTTCTCCCTCACAGGTTTGTAGTTCTCCCTCACAGGTTTGTAGTTCTTCCTCACAGGTTTGTAATTCTCCCTCACAGGTCTGTAGTTCTCCCTCTCAGGCCTGTAGTTCTCCCTCAGAGGCCTGTAGTTCTCCCTCACAGGTTTGTAGCTCTCCCTCACAGGTTTGCAGTTCTCCCTCACAGATCTGTAGTTCTCCCTCAAATGTTTGTAGTTCTCCCTCACAGGTCTGTAGTTCTCCCTCACAGGTCTGTAGTTCTCCCTCACAGGTTTGTAGTTCTCCCTCACATGTTTGTAGTTCTCCCTCACAGGTTTGTAGTTCTCCCTCACAGGCCTGTAGTTCTCCCTCACAGGTCTGTAGTTCTCCCTCACATGTTTTGTAGTTCTCTCTCACAGGTCTGTAGTTCTCCCTCACAGGTTTGTAGTTCTTCCTCACAGGCCTGTAGTTCTCCTCACAGGTTTGTAGTTCTTCCTCACAGGCCTGTAGTTCTCCCTCACAGGCCTGTGGTTCTCCCTCACAGGCCTTTAGTTCTCCCTCACAGGTTTGTAGTTCTCCCTCACAGGTCTGTAGTTCTCACTCTCAGGTCTGTAGTTCTCCCTCACAGGTTTGTAGTTCTCCCTCAAAGGTTTGTAGTTCTCCCTCACAGGCCTGTAGTTCTACCTCACAGGTCTGTAGTTCTCCCTCACAGGCCTGTAGTTCTCCCTCAAAGGTTTGTAGTTCTCCCTCACAGGCCTGTAGTTCTACCTCACAGGTCTGTAGTTCTCCCTCACAGGCCTGTAGTTCTCCCTCAAAGGTTTGTAGTTCTCCCTCACAGGCCTGTAGTTCTACCTCACAGGTCTGTAGTTCTACCTCACAGGCCTGTAGTTCTCCCTCACAGGTTTGTAGTTCTCCCTCACAAGTCTGTAGTTCTCCCTCACATGTTTGTAGTTCTCCCTCACAGGTCTTTAGTTCTCCCTCACAGGTCTGTAGTTCTACCTGTAGTTCTCCCTCGCAGGTTTGTAGTTCTCCCTCACAAGTTTGTAGTTCTCCCTCACAGGTCTGTAGTTCTCCCTGTAGTTCTCCCTCGCAGGTTTGTAGTTCTCCCTCACAAGTTTGTAGTTCTCCCTCACAGGTCTGTAGTTCTCCCTAACAGGTTTGTAGTTCTTCCTCACATGTTTGTAGTTCTCCCTCACAGGTTTGTAGTTCTCCCTCACAGGCCTGTAGTTCTCCCTCACAGGTCTGTAGTTCTCCCTCACAGGTCTGTAGTTCTCCCTCACTTGTTTGTAGTTCTCCCTCACAGGTCTGCAGTTCTCCCTCACAGGTTTGTAGTTCTTCCTCACAGGCCTGTAGTTCTCCTCACAGGTTTGTAGTTCTTCCTCACAGGCCTATAGTTCTCCCTCACAGGCCTGTAGTTCTCCCTCACAGGTTTGAAGTTCTCCCTCTCAGGTCTGTAGTTCTCCCTCACAGGTCTGTAGTTCTCCCTCGCAGGTTTGTAGTTCTCCCTCACAGGTTTGTAGTTCTCCCTCACATGTTTGTAGTTCTCCCTCACAGGTTTGTAGTTCTCCCTCTCAGGTCTGTAGTTCTCCCTCACAGTTCTGTAGTTCTCCCTCGCAGGTTTGTAGTTCTCCCTCACAGGTTTGTAGTTCTCCCTCACAGGTTTGTAGTTCTTCCTCACAGGTTTGTAATTCTCCCTCACAGGTCTGTAGTTCTCCCTCTCAGGCCTGTAGTTCTCCCTCAGAGGCCTGTAGTTCTCCCTCACAGGTTTGTAGCTCTCCCTCACAGGTTTGCAGTTCTCCCTCACAGATCTGTAGTTCTCCCTCAAATGTTTGTAGTTCTCCCTCACAGGTCTGTAGTTCTCCCTCACAGGTCTGTAGTTCTCCCTCACAGGTTTGTAGTTCTCCCTCACATGTTTGTAGTTCTCCCTCACAGGTTTGTAGTTCTCCCTCACAGGCCTGTAGTTCTCCCTCACAGGTCTGTAGTTCTCCCTCACATGTTTTGTAGTTCTCTCTCACAGGTCTGTAGTTCTCCCTCACAGGTTTGTAGTTCTTCCTCACAGGCCTGTAGTTCTCCTCACAGGTTTGTAGTTCTTCCTCACAGGCCTGTAGTTCTCCCTCACAGGCCTGTGGTTCTCCCTCACAGGCCTTTAGTTCTCCCTCACAGGTTTGTAGTTCTCCCTCACAGGTCTGTAGTTCTCACTCTCAGGTCTGTAGTTCTCCCTCACAGGTTTGTAGTTCTCCCTCAAAGGTTTGTAGTTCTCCCTCACAGGCCTGTAGTTCTACCTCACAGGTCTGTAGTTCTCCCTCACAGGCCTGTAGTTCTCCCTCAAAGGTTTGTAGTTCTCCCTCACAGGCCTGTAGTTCTACCTCACAGGTCTGTAGTTCTCCCTCACAGGCCTGTAGTTCTCCCTCAAAGGTTTGTAGTTCTCCCTCACAGGCCTGTAGTTCTACCTCACAGGTCTGTAGTTCTCCCTCACAGGCCTGTAGTTCTCCCTCACAGGTTTGTAGTTCTCCCTCACAAGTCTGTAGTTCTCCCTCACATGTTTGTAGTTCTCCCTCACAGGTCTTTAGTTCTCCCTCACAGGTCTGTAGTTCTACCTGTAGTTCTCCCTCGCAGGTTTGTAGTTCTCCCTCACAAGTTTGTAGTTCTCCCTCACAGGTCTGTAGTTCTCCCTGTAGTTCTCCCTCGCAGGTTTGTAGTTCTCCCTCACAAGTTTGTAGTTCTCCCTCACAGGTCTGTAGTTCTCCCTAACAGGTTTGTAGTTCTTCCTCACATGTTTGTAGTTCTCCCTCACAGGTTTGTAGTTCTCCCTCACAGGCCTGTAGTTCTCCCTCACAGGTTTGTAGTTCTCCCTCACAGGTCTGTAGTTCTCACTCTCAGGTCTGTAGTTCTCCCTCACAGGTTTGTAGTTCTCCCTCAAAGGTTTGTAGTTCTCCCTCACAGGCCTGTAGTTCTACCTCACAGGTCTGTAGTTCTCCCTCACAGGCCTGTAGTTCTCCCTCAAAGGTTTGTAGTTCTCCCTCACAGGCCTGTAGTTCTACCTCACAGGTCTGTAGTTCTCCCTCACAGGCCTGTAGTTCTCCCTCAAAGGTTTGTAGTTCTCCCTCACAGGCCTGTAGTTCTACCTCACAGGTCTGTAGTTCTACCTCACAGGCCTGTAGTTCTCCCTCACAGGTTTGTAGTTCTCCCTCACAAGTCTGTAGTTCTCCCTCACATGTTTGTAGTTCTCCCTCACAGGTCTTTAGTTCTCCCTCACAGGTCTGTAGTTCTACCTGTAGTTCTCCCTCGCAGGTTTGTAGTTCTCCCTCACAAGTTTGTAGTTCTCCCTCACAGGTCTGTAGTTCTCCCTGTAGTTCTCCCTCGCAGGTTTGTAGTTCTCCCTCACAAGTTTGTAGTTCTCCCTCACAGGTCTGTAGTTCTCCCTAACAGGTTTGTAGTTCTTCCTCACATGTTTGTAGTTCTCCCTCACAGGTTTGTAGTTCTCCCTCACAGGCCTGTAGTTCTCCCTCACAGGTCTGTAGTTCTCCCTCACAGGTCTGTAGTTCTCCCTCACTTGTTTGTAGTTCTCCCTCACAGGTCTGCAGTTCTCCCTCACAGGTTTGTAGTTCTTCCTCACAGGCCTGTAGTTCTCCTCACAGGTTTGTAGTTCTTCCTCACAGGCCTGTAGTTCTCCCTCACAGGCCTGTAGTTCTCCCTCACAGGTTTGAAGTTCTCCCTCTCAGGTCTGTAGTTCTCCCTCACAGGTCTGTAGTTCTCCCTCGCAGGTTTGTAGTTCTCCCTCACAGGTTTGTAGTTCTCCCTCACATGTTTGTAGTTCTCCCTCACAGGTTTGTAGTTCTCCCTCTCAGGTCTGTAGTTCTCCCTCACAGTTCTGTAGTTCTCCCTCGCAGGTTTGTAGTTCTCCCTCACAGGTTTGTAGTTCTCCCTCACAGGTTTGTAGTTCTTCCTCACAGGTTTGTAATTCTCCCTCACAGGTCTGTAGTTCTCCCTCTCAGGCCTGTAGTTCTCCCTCAGAGGCCTGTAGTTCTCCCTCACAGGTTTGTAGCTCTCCCTCACAGGTTTGCAGTTCTCCCTCACAGATCTGTAGTTCTCCCTCAAATGTTTGTAGTTCTCCCTCACAGGTCTGTAGTTCTCCCTCACAGGTCTGTAGTTCTCCCTCACAGGTTTGTAGTTCTCCCTCACATGTTTGTAGTTCTCCCTCACAGGTTTGTAGTTCTCCCTCACAGGCCTGTAGTTCTCCCTCACAGGTCTGTAGTTCTCCCTCACATGTTTTGTAGTTCTCTCTCACAGGTCTGTAGTTCTCCCTCACAGGTTTGTAGTTCTTCCTCACAGGCCTGTAGTTCTCCTCACAGGTTTGTAGTTCTTCCTCACAGGCCTGTAGTTCTCCCTCACAGGCCTGTGGTTCTCCCTCACAGGCCTTTAGTTCTCCCTCACAGGTTTGTAGTTCTCCCTCACAGGTCTGTAGTTCTCACTCTCAGGTCTGTAGTTCTCCCTCACAGGTTTGTAGTTCTCCCTCAAAGGTTTGTAGTTCTCCCTCACAGGCCTGTAGTTGTACCTCACAGGTCTGTAGTTCTCCCTCACAGGCCTGTAGTTCTCCCTCAAAGGTTTGTAGTTCTCCCTCACAGGCCTGTAGTTCTACCTCACAGGTCTGTAGTTCTCCCTCACAGGCCTGTAGTTCTCCCTCAAAGGTTTGTAGTTCTCCCTCACAGGCCTGTAGTTCTACCTCACAGGTCTGTAGTTCTCCCTCACAGGCCTGTAGTTCTCCCTCACAGGTTTGTAGTTCTCCCTCACAAGTCTGTAGTTCTCCCTCACATGTTTGTAGTTCTCCCTCACAGGTCTTTAGTTCTCCCTCACAGGTCTGTAGTTCTGCCTGTAGTTCTCCCTCGCAGGTTTGTAGTTCTCCCTCACAAGTTTGTAGTTCTCCCTCACAGGTCTGTAGTTCTCCCTGTAGTTCTCCCTCGCAGGTTTGTAGTTCTCCCTCACAAGTTTGTAGTTCTCCCTCACAGGTCTGTAGTTCTCCCTAACAGGTTTGTAGTTCTTCCTCACATGTTTGTAGTTCTCCCTCACAGGTTTGTAGTTCTCCCTCACAGGCCTGTAGTTCTCCCTCACAGGTCTGTAGTTCTCCCTCACAGGTCTGTAGTTCTCCCTCACTTGTTTGTAGTTCTCCCTCACAGGTCTGCAGTTCTCCCTCACAGGTTTGTAGTTCTTCCTCACAGGCCTGTAGTTCTCCTCACAGGTTTGTAGTTCTTCCTCACAGGCCTGTAGTTCTCCCTCACAGGCCTGTAGTTCTCCCTCACAGGTTTGAAGTTCTCCCTCTCAGGTCTGTAGTTCTCCCTCACAGGTCTGTAGTTCTCCCTCGCAGGTTTGTAGTTCTCCCTCACAGGTCTGTAGTTCTCCCTCACAGGTTTGTAGTTCTCCCTCACATGTTTGTAGTTCTCCCTCACAGGTTTGTAGTTCTCCCTCTCAGGTCTGTAGTTCTCCCTCACAGTTCTGTAGTTCTCCCTCGCAGGTTTGTAGTTCTCCCTCACAGGTTTGTAGTTCTCCCTCACAGGTTTGTAGTTCTTCCTCACAGGTTTGTAGTTCTCCCTCACAGGTCTGTAGTTCTCCCTCTCAGGCCTGTAGTTCTCCCTCACAGGCCTGTAGTTCTCCCTCACAGGTTTGTAGCTCTCCCTCACAGGTTTGCAGTTCTCCCTCACAGGTTTGTAGTTCTCCCTCACAGGTTTGCAGTTCTCCCTCTCAGGTCTGTAGTTCTCCCTCACAGGTTTGTAGTTCTCCCTCACAGGTTTGCAGTTCTCCTTCACAGGTCTGTAGTTCTCCCTCACATGTTTGTAGTTCTCCCTCACAGGTCTGTAGTTCTCCCTCACAGGTCTGTAGTTCTCCCTCACAGATTTGTAGTTCTCCCTCACATGTTTGTAGTTCTCCCTCACAGGTTTGTAGTTCTCCCTCACAGGCCTGTAGTTCTCCCTCACAGGTCTGTAGTTCTCCCTCACAGGCCTGTAGTTCTCCCTCACAGGTTTGTAGTTCTCCCTCACAGGTCTGTAGTTCTCCCTCACATGTTTTTAGTTCTCCCTCACAGGTTTGTAGTTCTCCCTCACAGGCCTGTAGTTCTCCCTCACATGTTTGTAGTTCTCCCTAACAGGTTTGTAGTTCTCCCTCACATGTTTGTAGTTCTCCCTCACAGGTTTGTAGTTCTCCCTCACAGGCCTGTAGTTCTCCCTCACATGTTTGTAGTTCTCCCTAACAGGTTTGTAGTTCTCCCTCACAGGTCTGTAGTTCTCCCTCACATGTTTGTAGTTCTCCCTCACAGGTCTGTAGTTCTCCCTCACAGGTCTGTAGTTCTCCCTCACAGGTTTGTAGTTCTCCCTCACATGTTTGTAGTTCTCCCTCACAGGTTTGTAGTTCTCCCTCTGAGGTCTGTAGTTCTCCCTCACAGGTCTGTAGTTCTCCCTCGCAGGTTTGTAGTTCTCCCTCACAGGTTTGTAGTTCTCCCTCACAGGTCTGTAGTTCTCCCTCGCAGGTCTGTAGTTCTCCCTCACAGGACTGTAGTTCTCCCTCACATGTTTGTAGTTCTCCCTCACACGTCTGTAGTTCTCCCTCACAGGTCTGTAGTTCTCCCTCACAGGTTTGTAGTTCTCCCTCACAGGTCTGTAGTTCTCCCTCACATGTTTGTAGTTCTCCCTCACAGGTCTGTAGTTCTCCCTCATGGGTTTGTAGTTCTCCCCCACATGTTTGTAGTTCTCCCTCACAGGTTTGTAGTTCTCTCTCACAGGCCTGTAGTTCTCCCTCACAGGTCTGTAGTTCTCCCTCACAGGTTTGTAGTTCTCCCTCACATGTTTGTAGTTCTCCCTCACAGGTTTTTAGTTCTCCCTCTCAGGTCTGTAGTTCTCCCTCACAGGTCTGTAGTTCTCCCTCGCAGGTTTGTAGTTCTCCCTCACAGGTCTGTAGTTCTCCCTCACAGGTTTGTAGTTCTCCCTCACATGTTTGTAGTTTTCCCTCACAGGTTTGTAGTTCTCCCTCTCAGGTCTGTAGTTCTCCCTCACAGGTCTGTAGTTCTCCCTCGCAGGTTTGTAGTTCTCCCTCACAGGTTTGTAGTTCTCCCTCACAGGTTTGTAGTTCTTCCTCACAGGTTTGTAGTTCTCCCTCACAGGTTTGTAGTTCTCCCTCACAGGCCTGTAGTTCTCCCTCACACGTCTGTAGTTCTCCCTCACATGTTTTGTAGTTCTCTCTCACAGGTCTGTAGTTCTCCCTCACAGGTTTGTAGTTCTTCCTCACAGGCCTGTAGTTCTCCTCACAGGTTTGTAGTTCTTCCTCACAGGCCTGTAGTTCTCCCTCACAGGCCTGTGGTTCTCCCTCACAGGCCTTTAGTTCTCCCTCACAGGTTTGTAGTTCTCCCTCACAGGTCTGTAGTTCTCACTCTCAGGTCTGTAGTTCTCCCTCACAGGTTTGTAGTTCTCCCTCACAGGTTTGTAGTTCTCCCTCACAGGTTTGTAGTTCTCCCTCACAGGCCTGTAGTTCTACCTCACAGGTCTGTAGTTCTCCCTCACAGGCCTGTAGTTCTCCCTCACAGGTTTGTAGTTCTCCCTCACAAGTCTGTAGTTCTCCCTCACATGTTTGTAGTTCTCCCTCACAGGTCTTTAGTTCTCCCTCACAAGTTTGTAGTTCTCCCTCACAGGTCTGTAGTTCTCCCTGTAGTTCTCCCTCACAGGTTTGTAGTTCTCCCTCACAGGCTTGTAGTTCTCCCTCACAGGTCTGTAGTTCTCCCTCACAGGTTTGTAGTTCTCCCTCACAGGCTTGTAGTTCTCCCTCACAGGTTTGTAGTTCTCCCTCACAGGCCTGTAGTTCTCCCTCACATGTTTGTAGTTCTCCCTCACAGGTCTGTAGTTCTCCCTCACATGTTTGTAGTTCTCCCTCACAGGTCTGTAGTTCTCCCTCACAGGTCTGTAGTTCTCCCTCACAGGTTTGTAGTTCTCCCTCACATGTTTGGAGTTCTCCCCCACAGGTTTGTAGTTCTCCCTCTCAGGTCTGTAGTTCTCCCTCACAGGTCTGTAGTTCTCCCTCGCAGGTTTGTAGTTCTCCCTCACAGGTTTGTAGTTCTCCCTCACAGGTCTGTAGTTCTCCCTCACAGGTCTGTAGTTCTCCCTCGCAGGTTTGTAGTTCTTCCTCACAGGTCTGTAGTTCTCCTCACAGGTTTGTAGTTCTTCCTCACAGGCCTGTAGTTCTCCCTCACAGGTTTGTAGTTCTCCCTCACAGGTCTGTAGTTCTCCCTCACATGTTTGTAGTTCTCCCTCACAGGCCTGTAGTTCTCCCTCACATGTTTGTAGTTCTCCCTAACAGGTTTGTAGTTCTCCCTCACAGGTCTGTAGTACTCCCTCACATGTTTGTAGTTCTCCCTCACAGGTCTGTAGTTCTCCCTCACAGGTCTGTAGTTCTCCCTCACAGGTTTGTAGTTCTCCCTCACATGTTTGTAGTTCTCCCTCACAGGTTTGTAGTTCTCCCTCTGAGGTCTGTAGTTCTCCCTCACAGGTCTGTAGTTCTCCCTCGCAGGTTTGTAGTTCTCCCTCACAGGTTTGTAGTTCTCCCTCACAAGTCTCTAGTTCTCCCTCGCAGGTCTGTAGTTCTCCCTCACAGGACTGTAGTTCTCCCTCACATGTTTGTAGTTCTCCCTCACACGTCTGTAGTTCTCCCTCACAGGTCTGTAGTTCTCCCTCACAGGTTTGTAGTTCTCCCTCACAGGTCTGTAGTTCTCCCTCACATGTTTGTAGTTCTCCCTCACAGGTCTGTAGTTCTCCCTCATGGGTTTGTAGTTCTCCCCCACATGTTTGTAGTTCTCCCTCACAGGTTTGTAGTTCTCTCTCACAGGCCTGTAGTTCTCCCTCACAGGTCTGTAGTTCTCCCTCACAGGTTTGTAGTTCTCCCTCACATGTTTGTAGTTCTCCCTCACAGGTTTTTAGTTCTCCCTCTCAGGTCTGTAGTTCTCCCTCACAGGTCTGTAGTTCTCCCTCGCAGGTTTGTAGTTCTCCCTCACAGGTCTGTAGTTCTCCATCACAGGTTTGTAGTTCTCCCTCACATGTTTGTAGTTCTCCCTCACAGGTTTGTAGTTCTCCCTCTCAGGTCTGTAGTTCTCCCTCATAGGTCTGTAGTTCTCCCTCGCAGGTTTGTAGTTCTCCCTCACAGGTTTGTAGTTCTCCTTCACAGGTTTGTAGTTCTTCCTCACAGGTTTGTAGTTCTCCCTCACAGGTTTGTAGTTCTCCCTCACAGGCCTGTAATTCTCCCTCACAGGTCTGTAGTTCTCCCTCACATGTTTTGTAGTTCTCTCTCACAGGTCTGTAGTTCTCCCTCACAGGTTTGTAGTTCTTCCTCACAGGCCTGTAGTTCTCCTCACAGGTTTTTGGTTCTTCCTCACAGGCCTGTAGTTCTCCCTCACAGGCCTGTGGTTCTCCCTCACAGGCCTTTAGTTCTCACTCTCAGGTCTGTAGTTCTCCCTCACAGGTCTGTAGTTCTCCCTCAAAGGACTGTACTTCTCCCTCACATGTGTGTAGTTCTCCCTCACACGTCTGTAGTTCTCCCTCACAGGTCTGTAGTTCTCCCTCACAGGTTTGTAGTTCTCCCTCACAGGTCTGTAGTTCTCCCTCACATGTTTGTAGTTCTCCCTCACAGGTCTGTAGTTCTCCCTCATGGGTTTGTAGTTCTCCCCCACATGTTTGTAGTTCTCCCCCACATGTTTGTAGTTCTCCCTCACAGGTCTGTAGTTCTCCCTCACATGTTTGTAGTTCTCCCTCACAGGTCTGTAGTTCTCCCTCATGGGTTTGTAGTTCTCCCCCACATGTGTGTAGTTCTCCCTCACACGTCTGTAGTTCTCCCTCACAGGTCTGTAGTTCTCCCTCACAGGTCTATAGTTCTCCCTCACAGGTTTGTAGTTCTCCCTCACATGTTTGTAGTTCTCCCTCACAGGTTTTTAGTTCTCCCTCTCATGTCTGTAGTTCTCCCTCACAGGTCTGTAGTTCTCCCTCGCAGGTTTGTAGTTCTCCCTCACAGGTCTGTAGTTCTCCCTCACAGGTTTGTAGTTCTCCCTCACATGTTTGTAGTTCTCCCTCACAGGTTTGTAGTTCTCCCTCTCAGGTCTGTAGTTCTCCCTCACAGTTCTGTAGTTCTCCCTCGCAGGTTTGTAGTTCTCCCTCACAGGTTTGTAGTTCTCCCTCACAGGTTTGTAGTTCTTCCTCACAGGTTTGTAATTCTCCCTCACAGGTCTGTAGTTCTCCCTCTCAGGCTTGTAGTTCTCCCTCAGAGGCCTGTAGTTCTCCCTCACAGGTTTGTAGCTCTCCCTCACAGGTTTGCAGTTCTCCCTCACAGATCTTTAGTTCTCCCTCAAATGTTTGTAGTTCTCCCTCACAGGTCTGTAGTTCTCCCTCACAGGTCTGTAGTTCTCCCTCACAGGTTTGTAGTTCTCCCTCACATGTTTGTAGTTCTCCCTCACAGGTTTGTAGTTCTCCCTCACAGGCCTGTAGTTCTCCCTCACAGGTCTGTAGTTCTCCCTCACATGTTTTGTAGTTCTCTCTCACAGGTCTGTAGTTCTCCCTCACAGGTTTGTAGTTCTTCCTCACAGGCCTGTAGTTCTCCTCACAGGTTTGTAGTTCTTCCTCACAGGCCTGTAGTTCTCCCTCACAGGCCTGTGGTTCTCCCTCACAGGCCTTTAGTTCTCCCTCACAGGTTTGTAGTTCTCCCTCACAGGTCTGTAGTTCTCACTCTCAGGTCTGTAGTTCTCCCTCACAGGTTTGCAGTTCTCCCTCAAAGGTTTGTAGTTCTCCCTCACAGGCCTGTAGTTCTACCTCACAGGTCTGTAGTTCTCCCTCACAGGCCTGTAGTTCTCCCTCAAAGGTTTGTAGTTCTCCCTCACAGGCCTGTAGTTCTACCTCACAGGTCTGTAGTTCTCCCTCACAGGCCTGTAGTTCTCCCTCAAAGGTTTGTAGTTCTCCCTCACAGGCCTGTAGTTCTACCTCACAGGTCTGTAGTTCTCCCTCACAGGCCTGTAGTTCTCCCTCACAGGTTTGTAGTTCTCCCTCACAAGTCTGTAGTTCTCCCTCACATGTTTGTAGTTCTCCCTCACAGGTCTTTAGTTCTCCCTCACAGGTCTGTAGTTCTCCCTCACAGGTTTGTAGTTCTCCCTCATAGGCCTGTAGTTCTACCTGTAGTTCTCCCTCGCAGGTTTGTAGTTCTCCCTCACAAGTTTGTAGTTCTCCCTCACAGGTCTGTAGTTCTCCCTGTAGTTCTCCCTCGCAGGTTTGTAGTTCTCCCTCACAAGTTTGTAGTTCTCCCGCACAGGTCTGTAGTTCTCCCTAACAGGTTTGTAGTTCTCCCTCACAGGTCTGTAGTTCTCCCTCACAGGTTTGTAGTTCTCCCTCACAGGTTTGTAGTTCTCCCTCACAGGTTTGTAGTTCTCCCTCACAGGTCTATAGTTCTCCCTCACAGGTTTGTAGTTCTCTCTCACAGGTTTTTAGTTCTCCCTCACAGGTTTATAGTTCTCCCTCACATGTTTGTAGTTCTCCCTCACAGGTTTGCAGTTCTCCCTCACAGGTTTGTAGTTCTCCCTCACAGGTCTGTAGTTCTCCCTCACAGTTCTGCAGTTCTCCCTCACAGGTTTGTAGTTCTCCCTCACAGGTCTGTAGTTCTCCCTCTCAGGTCTGTAGTTCTCCCTCACAGGTTTGTAGTTCTCCCTCACAGGCCTGTAGTTCTCCCTCACAGGTCTGTAGTTCTCCCTCTCAGGTCTGTAGTTCTCCCTCACAGGTTTGTAGTTCTCCCTCACAGGTCTGTAGTTCTCCCTCACAGGTCTGTAGTTCTCCCTCTCAGGTCTGTAGTTCTCCCTCACAGGTCTGTAGTTCTCCCTCTCAGGCCTGTAGTTCTCTCTCACAGGTCTGTAGTTCTCCCTCACGGGTCTGTAGTTCTCCCTCACATGTTTGTAGTTCTCCCTCACAGGTCTGTAGTTCTCCCACACAAGTCTGTAGTTCTCCCTCACAGGCCTGTAGTTCTCCCTCACAGGTCTGTGGTTCTCCCTCACAGGTTTGTAGTTCTCCCTCACAGGCCTGTAGTTCTCCCTCACAGGTCTGTAGTTCTCCCTCACAGGTCTGTAGTTCTCCCTCACATGTTTGTAGTTCTCCCTCACAGGTCTGTAGTTCTCCCTCACAGGTCTATAGTTCTCCCTCGCAGGTTTGTAGTTCTTCCTCACAGGTTTGTAGTTCTTCCTCACAGGCCTGTAGTTCTCCTCACAGGTTTGTAGTTCTTCCTCACAGGCCTGTAGTTCTCCCTCACAGGCCTGTAGTTCTCCCTCACAGGTTTGTAGTTCTCCCTCACAGGTCTGTAGTTCTCCCTCACAGGTTTGTAGTTCTCCCTCACAGGTTTGTAGTTCTCCCTCACAGGTTTGTAGTTCTCCCTCACAGGTCTATAGTTCTCCCTCACAGGTTTGTAGTTCTCCCTCACAGGTTTGCAGTTCTCCCTCACAGGTTTATAGTTCTCCCTCACATGTTTGTAGTTCTCCCTCACAGGTTTGCAGTTCTCCCTCACAGGTTTGTAGTTCTCCCTCACAGGTCTGTAGTTCTCCCTCACAGTTCTGCAGTTCTCCCTCACAGGTTTGTAGTTCTCCCTCACAGGTTTGTAGTTCTCCCTCACAGGCCTGTAGTTCTCCCTCACAGGTCTGTAGTTCTCCCTCTCAGGTCTGTAGTTCTCCCTCACAGGTTTGTAGTTCTCCCTCACAGGTCTGTAGTTCTCCCTCACAGGTCTGTAGTTCTCCCTCTCAGGTCTGTAGTTCTCCCTCACAGGTCTGTAGTTCTCCCTCTCAGGCCTGTAGTTCTCCCTCTCAGGTCTGTAGTTCTCCCTCACAGGTCTGTAGTTCTCCCTCTCAGGTCTGTAGTTCTCCCTCACAGGTCTGTAGTTCTCCCTCACAGGTCTGTAGTTCTCCCTCTCAGGCCTGTAGTTCTCTCTCACAGGTCTGTAGTTCTCCCTCACAGGCCTGTAGTTCTCCCTCACTGGTTTGTAGTTTCAGCAGGAGGTGAACAGCATGCTGGGACATTTCTCCGTGTGCTTCATTTGCATAATATGACTCCGCCCTTCACACTGAGCTCTGCCACGTGAAAGAGTAACTACCAGAATGCAGTAACTCTAAAGTACTCTGTGTATTTGTTGGTACATGTACTTTACAGCTGCAGACGAGGTTTAAACACGTGAAGGTTCTCGTTTCTCTAATTATGACCTCTTTTGTTCCTGCGATGAACAATTATCATAGGTTTTCATCCGTCGAGTTGTAGTTTGTGAAGAAATTTTGATGAATAAAAGTTGAAAATTACAGGAAGTCGAGCTGAATCCCTCTGTGATGTCATCAAAAAGCGTCATTCCACCAATAATTCACACCTTTTTCAACAGTTTAAACACTTATTTGACTAAATAAATGTGTTTTCAGGTGTAATTATTTATGATTTAAAGGGATTTTGTCGCTTGTTTACAATCTGGTTGCTAAGTAACAGTTGTAGAATCACCTCTATGTCATATTTGCTGGCCGTGTCGAACCAGGAAGTGACATTATAAAAGCCAAATTGGAGAAAAACAGGCACATTTTTGAATCAAATGTGGTCTAATGTGTCACATGGACTTTAAATTGTAGTTCTATGAATATCAAGTATATTGTTTATAATAAAATATACTGCAAAAAAAGTTGAGTGAAACAAAAAATAAACACATGATTGTAAAGTGAGTCATTTTTGTACAGTGCGACCAAATACAAATGTTTTAGTGAATGATTTTGGTTTATTTCAGTTTTATTGAGGAGAAAATTACCTTGTGAGGCTTTTTTTGTCTCGTAAAAGTGAATAACTGATACTTCTGGGTTACACCTCTTCAGATATTCTTCAAATATTAAATGAAGTCCATCAAAACTCGCCAAAATCGCAGTTTATGACGTCAAAATCTGTCAGAAATCGATCAATAATTTAACTTTCTGCTTCTAACGTCACATAATCATAATACAAAAATAACAAAAATACCAGTGGATTTGAAAATATCGTGTAACTTTATTTATAACAGAATACAGTTCATTCAGACGGACAACCTCTCGACCCGGTTTCCCGCGCGATGCTAACGTTAGCTTAGCTTCAGTCGGAAACACATTCTTCGAGCACTTTTTCCGACTAAAAGTCTAAACCGTTTTGTGTTGTTGTGGACTTTTGTTGGCACGGTTACCGGGACAGTGTTTTCAGAGGCATGGTTTGTTTTTTTTACCTTTAATTATGATCAGAGGTGGATAACGAGCGCTGTGGCTAACGAGTGCTGTGGCTAACGAGCGCTGTGGCTAACGAGCGCCGTTTAGTTTTGAAATCATTGCACTTTTCAGTTTGTGGCGATTGTATCTTTCAAGGCCGTTATCAATAAGATTTAGTTGTACTTTTTGTTGCGTTATTGTGTGTTTTTGTCCGTCAGATTACATCACCACTGAAAAAATTACTTAAATATTTAATCATTCGCCTCCCGCAGTTGTATTTGAACCAAATCGAGTAATTACTTCTACACATTTTTACAGTTTTAGTCGTGTTTTCCCGATTCTTTCATACATTTCCGTACTTAAAGCAGCACTGTGTAACTTTCCTCCAGCGTTAACCTTCTCTTGTCGCCACGGAGACGGCGCGTTTGGGCCGCCTCCGGGTTCAGTCACGGCTCCACTCTGCGGCGAGGCGAGCCCGCTCACGCCGGAATGCATGTTTTTCGAGGCAGTTTTATTTCATTTTTTGCAATTAAAAAACGCTATAGACGTTCAGGTTTAATGCCGCGCTGTGGAACATTTCAGCACTGGAGGTGGAGGTGTGAGCGGGAGGTGGAGACACGTGACACAGTGCAGCTTTCACTTTGACGGCGCGGTAAATGTGTAGTTTTTATATCATAACCATGAAAATGCAAACTAAATGTGCCTAAATTTACTGCTTTTTCAATGATTTCAATGTTCTTGTTTTACAGCTGACATTTTGAGGACTTTGAACCATTCGATTTAACGTAATATTTAGTTTTGAATTGTTATTTACTCCAATAACTGTCTCGTCACCTCGAACCCGATGCTAGGTACTGACGCTAGCTGTACGTTAGCGCTTTTTGTACTTAAAACCTATGGTACTCCTAAATGAGTCCTCTGCACCCACCTCCGACTTTGTTATTACCGTATTTTCTGGACTACAAGTCGCACCTTTTTCATAGTTTTGGCCGGGCTGCGACTTATACTTATATACCTATACTTATACCCTGGAGCTACTTGTATGCGATATTATTTGTTATTTTTACAACTGCATTTCATACTCCAGTGCAACTTGTGTTTTTTCTTCTCTATTATGCATTTTTTTTTGCTGGTGCGACTTATACTCCAGTGCCACTTATAGTCCGGAAAATACGGTAATCACGTGTGTTTTGAATTACTTTACCTACACGTTTGGTGGCGCTACGGTCGCCTTTAGCGGAGAGGAGATCGGAAACGTGGTCATAAGGCATTGGGTTTACGTCTTGACGAATGGGAGGAAAGACGAGAGAAGACACGCCCACTTCCGCCGCAAACCAATGGGAAAACGGATCGTCGGCGTGTACGATAGAACTCTTTTTTTTTACGCGTTTCAAAAGTTTTCGGAGCAGATCTGATTCAAACTTCTGTCGAAAAATGCGCCCGCAGTTACGCGTTTTCGCCACCGGTTGTTCGGCGATACGGGTAAACGAAAGCTTCCCATTGGTTCCCGGTCGGTCGAAGGGCGTGGCTTTCTCTTCTTACTTGATATTCAGCTCGTTCAAATTACCCAACCTTTTAAACGCAGCAGTCAGAGGCCATTTGAAGAAACATTAAATAACAAAACGACATAAATCATCCGTAAAACACACTCAAAAAGTTTGTTATGTTGGCAAAAGGTTAAAGGTTAAAGGGACTCCAGACCGGCGCCGAAACAATGACTTTCCCCCCAAAAAATGTATTCAAAACCACAATTTCTTTATTCAAATTGAACAAATGTTTTTTTTCTTTTCTCATTATGACATCTACAACAAAGTATTCACGGTCGAATCGTAACCCAATTCTCAAAAGAAACAAATCGATTCAAAATGAAGCCGTATTTTCTGCACTGGTTTGAGTTTTGGCACGAAATGTCAAAAAAAAAAACAGAAATTGTCCTTTTTTTTTCGTTTGTGGCAGTTTTAATTGTTGACAATGTCCCAAGAATGCAACGGAAATGTAGCCACGGATCGTCCAAAAAAGATCAAATTACGACTAATTTAACTAAAATAAATTTTCACTGTTGGCAAAAAAAAAAAAAAAAAAACATTTGAATAACTTTGCTTTAAAAAAAAATGACAATTGTTTCTAAACATTTGTCATTTTTGCCTAATTTGAAAACGTTGCTCTCTGTAATTTTGCCGTTTTTCCCCCCTCGCTGGTCGCTACGGAAATTTGCCCGTTTTGCGTGGAATGTTCCAGAATGTGGCATTAAACACGAGAAAAGTTACACAAAACATTGAAAATTCAATATATATACCTTTCGACGCATCACTATCCGAACAATTGCACTTTTACGACACAATAGTATAAGCGTGAGCACTACGTAAGATTGTGCGTCCGTGACGATGTCGTGGTCGTTTGGGCCGGTTCTTGTGGGCTCGGTCTGGCGCCCCTTTTGTCCCACGTTATGTGCCTTTTTATGTCTTTAAAACGCCGGCGATTTCTGAACCACCTCTTTGTAAAAACTCTGTAAAACGGCGATGTTTGTGGAACGCCCCCTTCAAACCGGGCGTCGCCATCCAGCGCCGGTTAAGACACGTGTGACCGGAACCGACGGGACCACCGGAATAAACAGAACCGACGGAACCAATGGAACCGACGGGAATCAATGGAACCGACGGGAATCAATGGAACCGACGGGAATCAATGGAATCGACGGGACCAATGGAATCGACGGGACCAATGGAACCGACGGGACCAATGGAACCGACGGGACCAATGGAACCGACGGGAATCAATGGAACCGACGGGAATCAATGGAACCGACGGGAATCAATGGAACCGACGGGACCAATGGAACCGACGGGAATCAATGGAACCGACGGGACCAATGGAACCGACGGGAATCAATGGAACCGACGGGACCAATGGAACCGACGGGAATCAATGGAACCGACGGGACCAATGGAACCGACGGGAATCAATGGAATCGACGAGACCAATGGAACCGACGGGAATCAATGGAACCGACGGGAATCAATGGAACCGACGGGACCAATGGAACCGATGGGACCAATGGAACCGACGGGAATCAATGGAACCGACGGGAATCAATGGAACCGACGGGAATCAATGGAACCGACGGGACCAATGGAACCGACGGGAATCAATGGAACCGACGGGACCAATGGAACCGACGGGAATCAATGGAACCGACGGGACCAATGGAACCGACGGGAATCAATGGAACCGACGGGACCAATGGAACCGACGGGAATCAATGGAACCGACGGGAATCAATGGAACCGACGGGAATCAATGGAACCGACGGGAATCAATGGAACCGACGGGACCAATGGAACCGACGGGACCAATGGAACCAACGGAACAAATTAACGGAACCAAATTAACGGAACCAATGGAAACAGACAGAACCAAAGCTCGGGTTCTCACCAGCTTTTACTGTTCTGGCTCTGAAGCGCGATTACATTTTATAACAGTGTTTTTGTTCATTATAAAAGTTTATTTACGCGGCTTGGAAATTATTAACATTACTACTACTAATAATAATAATAAAAACAAAATGATAATGATAAAATTATAATAAAAATAATAATAAAAATAATAGTAGTAATAATTGCTAATGAAAAAAAGTATAATGATAAAATATAATAATAGTAATAATAATAATTTTAGTATTTTTCAGATTCGAAGACTGGTCAAAAACAATTTTTTCTATTGCAAATTGAGACGTTTAAAATACAGTATCATTTAAATAACGGCTGAAATGTGTCGACTGAAAGTTTCTGGATAGAGAATATTTATGAATAATATGTGTTGAGAAAAATCTATTTTTATTATTATATTTCTATTTTGATTTAATCATTATACCACTCTGTTATTATAAAAGTTATCTTTATAGTCCGGATTACGATCAAAATATGAATACGATTATTTCTTCTTGTCGATTAATCGCTGTAGTCAAGAGGAAAATAAAGCTATAATAATCTGACTGTCAAAGTGATTGTAATGTATTTGGCTTAGGATTTTTAAATATATTTGGTCCACATTGGCTCAATATGAAAGCCTCTCCTCATACTACTACCACTACTACTACTACTACTACCACTACTACTACTACTACTACTACTACTGATGTAATTCACTTTTTATTGTATATCTTAGGAGGTTTTTCGATCAGTATATTTTTCTCTTAACTTTCATTTAATTTATGTTCAAACGTGGACAATATTGAGAAAAAGGAATATCGTGATGGTTTTTCTTGCATCATCTCGTGACAGATATTTAAACCATGTAAATATATTAAACGAACGCGTCAGAAATGTCGTAACTGAGATTCAAGTGTCGCACAGAAAGTAAACGGACCATAAAGCTAACAACAAAAGGGCAGAAATGTCACTTTTTAACAGTTTTAATAGTTCCAGTGCTAATTTTGCACGTCTCTACAACAACAATTGCAATATTATATATTTTTTAATATATATATATCCTGTACTAATGTAGATATTTTTGCACTGGCACACTGATTTTATAACTTAATTTAGTTTCTCTGTGTGAAAAAGTGCAACTCGCTGACCATTTAAACGCTTGGATTCACGAATGACCCGAGCTAAAACGACGTGTAAATGGACTTCTTCCTTTATTAGAACATTAAATATCATAAAACTGCCCATTTGACTATTGGATGGTGTGATTTCCCGGGTTTGAAGGGGGCCCTGAAGGCAACAGTCAAGTCTCCGATCGCTGTCGAACGAACTCCCGCTTCCTCCGCTTGTGTCTCCGCCCACCCCCCCCACGACGTCTTGAAGTTTGAATATTAGTCGAGTATAATACTTACAGAAAATGGTTGGCTACGTGACTGAATTTTGCGCGGAAGAAAATTGCACACCGAATAAAAAAAGCGAAAAAGGCGGAAGTTAAATGACTGCGAAAAAACCTAAAACGTCCCGCTAGCATGTCGTAGCGCGCGACGCTAACGCCCCCTTTGGATCCGAGCCCTTGCGCTTCGCACCTCGACGACGAAAAGGCCGAGGACTTCGCCGAATGTACGACTTTCTCTCGCTCGAGTTACGACTACGAAAAAACCACAAATAAACAAGCGAAATGTGGTCAAATAAACCCTGGCGGAGTCTGCGATTAATTTCCCCCCTCGCCGCGGGATCAACAAACATCTTAAAAGAATTGATAGTTTTCGGTCACGCGGGGAGGTCAGTCACCATGGCGACACGTTACACTCATACCACATAAGCTTTTGGATACAAAATGGGGGGAGCGTCCGTTATCCCGTTGTAGGTTGTTTATTTTTTTTCTCTATATAAAAAGGTAAGTGACTAGCTGCAGAAACGACAGCTGGCTAACGCTAGCCCGCGAGTTTGATGTTAGCGTAAGTTTGTAGATCAATAATTGAAGATCAATACACATTTAATGGCGCTCGCGATCAATACGAGCGCCCGTTGTCCCGTTTTAGCTGTTATTTTTGTGTCATTAACTGAAAAAAGGTTACAGTTGGCTAGCACTAGACTTGATGTTAGCCTCCACGTTTTTTGATTTTCAATAAAAAATTACAAATGGAAAAAAAAAAATAGACATTTTATGGAGTTTGTGAACGTTGTAATCCTCCGTTGTCCCGTTTTTAACTGTTTGTTTTTCAGTATAAAAAGGCAAAGGTCTGACTAGCTGATGAAACTACAGTTGGCTAACGCTAATAGATCAGTCGGCTAACGCTAGCTGGCGCGTTTAGTGTTCTTTTTGAGTGTTATTTTAGCAGAAATCAGCTCTCTTGTTCCAACTAGTATTGAAAGTCATTTAAAAAGGAAGTGAAACTGAAAATAATCACATAAACAGGACAAAGTTGGACCTTTAATGAACAGTTTTCGAGCGGTCTTGAGCTCAGAACCACATGGTGCGATTAAAGGTCGGGTATGAACGATTTGTGTTTAAAATTTGGTAAATATGGGTTTATAGTTTAGTTCTCAGGACATTGATCAGAAAGCAGACGCGCGCGCTACATAACCTCTTTAAGAAACTAGTGTTATTTTGTGTTACATTCTTTTGTCTAAAAAAAGTGTCTGTTATCATTGTCGTATAAAAATTTGCTTTGTAGCCTTTTTTTTTCTCTGTATCGAAACCGCTTCGCCCGCCCCAGTGTCGCCATGGAAATTTGACCTCCGCTGAAACGCCGCGCGATGCCCAATGAAAACTACCAATGTGTTGCTTATTTTGTGTTTTTGTCTTTTTTCTTTTTTACGCCCTCTCCAAATTGGCCGCCGCGGGGTGGGACAGTCTCTCAGCCACGGTGCGTCCCGTCCCCGGTGCGCTGTATCCGGGTGTGGATGAGTTCCCGGGACACGCGCTTGGCGTCGGAAGCCAGGCCCAGCCGGCACATGGTGTCTATGAAGAAGGTGGTCAGGTTCACCCGGCAGCCGAACTCGCTGGTGGCGTAGTCGTACGGGAACGTGTGGTGGTAGTTGTGGAAACCCTCGCCTGGGGAAAGACACGAGAGGCAGAGAGTCAGAGAGTCAGAGGGATCGAGCGACGCAAAAAACGCTCGACTCGGCGGACGGCCAGCGCGGTATTTGACACTTCGCACTAAACGCCACGCCTCTTTAAAAGGCTTTAAATTAACGCTCGAGGCGCTTCAAACCGCGCCGCGCCCCGACACGTCTGAGCTTCAGGTGCACGCTTATAGACGGTGATGCAGGCGTTCTGGTGCGATGGCCTCGAATCTGACACATTCTGGTGTTGGTTCATGTGCAATGTTCATTTTCCAAACAGATCAAAGCATAAATCAAACAAGAAACACACCAAAAACAGCAACGTTATGTGACGCCGCTAAACGCACGCTGACTAGCTTTAACGCCTAATGTTGTGTCCATTATAGTTTAGTGGTGAAACAGTGTTGTGTACATCTAAAATGATTAAAATCGGTCTGATATTCCAGGCAAAAAAAGTATCGGCACAGCTTATTGGCCATTGGATGCTTTGAAGTCTAAAATAACCGCCATAAAAACCCATGTTGTTGATATAAACGTCAGAATATACAAGAGACTTTACAAAAAAAGACGAACAACTTGACAATAACATTAATTTTGCTATATAAAAAAACAATACCGTATTTCCCGTATTTACTATAAGCCGCACATTTTTTCATACTTTAGGCCGGGGTGCGACTTATACTCCAGAGCGACTTATATGTGATATTATTCATTATTTTCACACTGACAACCACAAGAGGGCGCTCTAGGCTCTAAGCGACACAGAAAAAGAATCTGCACTTCCTCTTCCTCTGGAGTTTGTAGAGTTGTTTAGAAGTGACTCAGAGGAAGAAGAATTCAGTGTATTTAGTGATTTGGGGTAAAACTGATGCTTTGGTAAACTTGTTAGCATGTTCTTTATGCTATAGTTATCTGAATAACTGTTCATATGTTACGTTAACATACCAGACACTTACCACAGTTCTGTCTGTGCCTCATGTAGCTGAAGGTGTTAGCGTTAGCATACGTCATGTAGCTGAAGGTGTTAGCGTTAGCATACGTCATGTAGCTGAAGGTGTTAGCGTTAGCATACGTCATGTAGCTGAAGGTGTTAGCGTTAGCATACGTCATGTAGCTGAAGGTGTTAGCGTTAGCATACGTACACCTATTCACCATGTTCTCTCATCTGTTATTATTTTAAACTGCATTTACAGATGAAATGTCTGTTCTTGGTCTTGGATTTGATGAAATACATTTCTCCAAAAAATGCGACTTATACTCCAGTGCGACTTATATATGTTTTTTCTTCTCTATTATACATTTTTGGGCTGGTGCGACTTATACTCCGGAAAATACGGTAATTGATTAAACCTCTTCGATGCACAATCTAAAAAGGACACATGAGGTTTTGCTCACCTAGCGCGCTGAAGGCCACAAACTTGTTCTCGCGGGGGTTGATGCTCTTGTCGTAGGGCCGGTTCCCCCACATGTGCGCGGCGCTGTTGACGAGCCACGTGGCGTTCAGCACCACGGTGTAGCGCAGCAGGCCCGGGACGAAGTACGCCACCTGCAGGGACTCTCCCCAGAAGTACCAAGGCACCAGCGTGGGAACCAGGAAGCACATGAGCACCACGGAGGGCTTGTAGTACCTGAGGAGGAGACAAGGGGGCAGTGTGGGGTGAGTTTGTGTGTTTGTGACGGTTTAAACGACACATTTCACTAAAACGCAGTGAACACGATTATATTTCAGATTTGACTAAACATTTTTGCAAGTTTGTCCCCAGTTTGACCGTTTTTGTAAAGTTTATAATTGTACTTCCTGGTTGGACATAAGTAGAGGTGATTCCACAGCTGTTACCATCGCAACCAGACTGTAAACAAGAGCCAAACGCCACATAAATGACACAACAGTTCTGATCTGACACACAATAATACCATAAAACACCTTTATTTTGCTGAACGATGTCAGAAAAGACTGTCAGTTAAGTGTCAACTATCTGTGTTTTCAACGGCACGTCGCACGTTGATGACATCACAGAGGATTCAGCTCCACTTCCTGTCACTTTAAACTTGTCAAACTTTCCTCACAATCTGCAACTTAACAAAAGTAAAACTATGATGGATATTTACCTCCAAAAACTATTAAAAAACGACCTCAAAAGAGACTGAAATGTTGAATAATCGAGTATTAACTGATATTTACGCACTTTTAAGGTTTATTTTATGCTCCATTCACGTTTTGTGCGACGCTTGAGCCTGGACAAGACATTTACAGTCACATTTTAGCACATTCCTCATGCAATGTTACAATTAGCGCCGAGGAAACGGGCCCACGTCACCCGCCGCCGCCGTGATGTGTGCGAAAAGACAAAGTTAAAGACTAAATACTCACTTCCTCTGGAACCTAATGACGGGGTCCGCGGCGAGGTCCGTCAGCTCCAGCTTGCGGCCCTTCTCGATGACGTCGGGGTGTTTTCGCACCAGGAGCCACCCGATGTGGGAGAAGAAGAAGCCACGTCTGGCGTTGTGAGGGTCGGCGTCCGACTCGGAGTATTTGTGGTGGACTCGATGGTCCCGTGCCCACTCGTATATGTCGTTCTGGACACAGAGATTAGATATGTTTGCAGGAGATGAATGCAACAGAATATTACAAAGAAACACCTGAGATATTATCAAGGAACCAAACCAGAACTAAACCAGGTCTAAGACAGAACTGTTTGACCTACAAAAAAACAAAAACATGGACTTGTACATTAAACCAAGTCTAAACTCCATGTTTTTTTGTTTTGTTTTTTAGAACAGTCTTGACCTGGACAAAACCAACTCTAAACCTGGATTAAACCAGAACTGTTTAGTCAGTAACTAGACCAGGACTAAACCAGAGGCAAACTGGCAAACTCAGGGTCCGAACATGGTCCGAACATGGTCTGAACATGGTCTGAACATGGTCTGAACATGGTCTGAACATGGTCTGAACATGGTCTGAACATGGTCTGAACATGGTCTGAACAGGGTCTGAACAGGGTCTGAACTGGGTATGAGGCCAGGACTAAACAAGGACTAAACAAGCAAAGAAAAAGCAGGTCTTACAAGGCCAAAACCAGGTCTAAACCAGGTCTACACCAGAACTAAACCTGGTCTACAGTACCTGAAAAGTCCCGGGGAGTGGGGCACTAAACTCAACCAGGTCTGAAGCCACATCTATAAACATGGTCTCAGGTCTAAATCAAACCAGGCGAAAAACCAGGCGTAAACCCTCTGTAAACCAGGTGTAAACCAGGAGCAAACCAGGTGTAAATCAGAGGTAAACCTGGTGTAAACTAGGTATAAACCAGGTGTGAACCAGGTGTAAACTAGGCGTAAACCAGGCATAAACCAGGAGTAAACCAGGTGTAAACCCGCTGTAAATCAGGTGTAAACCAGGTGTAAACCAGGCGTAAACCAGGTGTAAACCAGGCGTAAACCAGGTGTAAACCAGGCGTAAACCAGATGTAAACCAGGCGTAAACCAGGTGTAAACCCGCTGTAAATCAGGTGTAAACCAGGCGTAAACCCGCTGTAAACCACGTGTAAACCAGGTGTAAACCTGCTGTAAACCAGGTGTAAACCAGGTGTAAACCCGCTGTAAATCAGGTGTAAACCAGGCGTAAACCAGATGTAAACCAGGTGTAAACCAGGTGTAAACCAGATGTAAACCAGGTGTAAACCAGGCGTAAACCAGATGTAAACCAGGTGTAAACCAGGTGTAAACCAGATGTAAACCAGGTGTAAACCAGGCGTAAACCAGATGTAAACCAGGTGTAAACCAGATGTAAACCAGGTGTAAACCAGGCGTAAACCAGATGTAAACCAGGTGTAAACCAGGTGTAAACCAGATGTAAACCAGGTGTAAACCAGGCGTAAACCAGATGTAAACCAGGTGTAAACCAGGCGTAAACCAAATGTAAACCAAGTGTAAACCAGCTGTAAACCAGCTGTAAACCAGGAGTAAACCAGGCATAAACCCGCTGTAAACCAGGAGTAAACCAGGTGTAAACCAGGCGTAAACTAGATGTAAACCAGATGTAAACCAGGGGTAAACCCTCTGTAAACCAGGTGTAAACCAAGAGTAAACCAGGTGTAAATCAAAGGTAAACCTGATGTAAACTAGGTATAAACCAGGTGTGAACCAGGTGTAAACTAGGCGTAAACCAGGCATAAACCAGGAGGAAACCAGGTGTAAACCCGCTGTAAATCAGGTGTGAACCAGGCGTAAACCAGGCATAAACCAGGAGTAAACCAGGTGTAAACCCGCTGTAAATCAGGTGTAAACCAGGCGTAAACCAGATGTAAACCAGGTGTAAACCAGGCGTAAACCAGGCGTAAACCCGCTGTAAACCAGGTGTAAACTAGGTGTAAACCAGGAGTAAACCAGGTGTAAACCAGATGTAAACCAGATGTAAACCAGGAGTAAACCAGATGTAAACCAGGTGTAAACCAGGAGTAAACCAGATGTAAACCAGATGTAAACCAGGTGTAAACCAGGTGACTGTGTTGTACCTGGAAAGCCATGGAGTTGGCGAATGCCAGGAAGATCCTCAGCGGGAGCGAGGCTTTGTACGACCTGTGGCTCCAGAGACGATGAGCTCCAGCCGTGATTCCCAAAGCGCTGACCATGTAACAGAACACCGCTGCACAGAGACGACGCGGTAAGAAACACTTTACAGCTTTATTACTCCACTTTCACTGCAGTAGTGACTTTTTACGACGACATACACTGGACTGAAGCGCTGGCACACGAGAATTAGCAACAACACGACGTCTGAAACTCACGGTGCAAAGTTTATTTATAGAGACATTTTAACAGAAAACATACTACTTTACAAGTGTGAAACATTAACGATGAAAACGGGTTTGAAACAAGACTTTAACCAGGTTATTCCACTGTGTTAAAGTTCTGTCTTTTATACGTTACGATTCAAATGAGGTTTATTATGAGAATAACTGTTGTTCACTTTCTGCTGATCGCTGCTAATGTGGCACAAATCACTGTGAAATATGACATAAATCAGCTTTCAGAACATAAATAACAAACAGTTTGCTGTGATACAGACGTAAAATGAACATTTAAAGCCTCATTAAATCTGACACAAACCGGCCTGTGTCTCTTTATGTCATGTAAATAATCAGACTTGACCTTTCTGCATAATCGTTCTGATCTTGTTTTACAGTAAACATATTGAACCTAAATCACTTTAATCTACACATTTTATCTCATTTTAGTCTATAATCTTTATGTCAAAAATACTAAACGATCAATTCAACGGACGACTTCTTGGAACTAGTGTCAAATGTGTAACGTTACTGTGAGAGATTAATAATTAAGATGAACAATTATTCACGATTTTTACTCAAGCTGTGAAATATAATTTAACTCTCTGTTGTTGTTTTTTAATGAATATTATTTTATTTTTTTAAGCATAAAACAACTAAAACAAACGGGGAAAGACCAGACGGAGGGAAAAACAAAACTAGAGCATGAGGAAAGAGGGCATTAAAAATATATAAATTAAATTAGTCCAGTATCTGTCAAATTTGGTAATTCTCAGGAGTAAAAAATGTCATGTTATTTCTTTATTTTTGTCCATTTTGACGGAAAAGTCCTTAATCTTCGGCGCATTTTGGAAATGTATGCAATAAATGATTGCATTAAAACCACTTAATTTTACTTCTAAAAATGGTCGAAACTATCATTTTTAAGTTATTACGATAACATTATGACATAACATAAATATGACATAACATAAATATTCCTGATTATGGCTGAACTATTTGGACACGATACTTTTGCGTTTGCGGCGCCTGCGAGCGACTTTATATAACTGCAGTTGTGTGGGACATTATGCGGTGTTTACAGCGGGAGCGGCTGCAGACAGTGGGCTGGTATGTCACGACCCACTCTCGCACAAACGGCCCATTGTTCAGCACATCTGCACGGACAAAGAGCGTTCTGACCGGCACGGCTCGTAACGTTACCTAACCGACCAGCTCGTCCACCGACCGACCCGTGTGCCGGACAAAACGTGCGACCTATATAGAACGGGACGTGCGTTTGGTCAAAGCTGAGCAGAAGTTAAAGTGACGTGTGACGGGTTTTAACATGTTCTAATGTTGACTTTATTTGGTGTATTTATACTTGTTATATGTATATATTACAGTTTCACACCGATCGAGCAGGTATTTGTGGAGAAAACTTTGAAAAATCTGTGGAAAATGACAGGAAGTGACATCACAACAGGGATGTCAGGCAAAATGTACACAAATAAACTACTCTTTTTGACTCTTTAAACATGAATTCAACAAAATAAAAGTCGCTCTCATATAATTGTGACATTAGATGAGTTTTGGCCCAGTGTTTGCTGAGTAATTTCCTACTGTGATGTCATCAATTACAAACAGGAAGTGGAATTATAAACCTAAAAAATGTACTTTTCTGTGATAGCGTTTTTATAATTTTATAGCAACATTCTAAATACATTTATCTGACTTAATTGAACCGCCCCATTTATATATTATAAATGATGTCAAAGTCTGGCATTAGCTGGCCATGTGTCAGTAACAAAAAGGTTGCAGGTTCAATTCCTCGTACAGGTTCAAATAAGTCCATATTAAAGCTTCTGCTGAATTCTGACTTAGTTTGGTGGTGTAGAAATATTTATCACAGATTTACTTTCGTTAAGTCGCAATTTGTGAAGTTTAAAAGTGTCGAGCTGATTCCCTCTGTGATGTCATCAGTGTGCGACACAGAGACAGTTTAAACCATGGTTTGACTAAATAAAGGTGTTTTATGGTCTTATTGTGTCAGATCAGAACTGTTGTGTCATTTATGTGTAGTATGGCTCTTGTTTACAGTCTGGTTGCTATGGTAACAGCTGTGGAATCACCTCTACCTGTGTCATATTTGTGCTCAAGACCAACCAGGAAGTACAATTATGAACAAAAATGGGGACAAACGGGCAAAATGTTTGGTCAAATCTGAAATATAATCGTGTTCACTGCGCTTTAGTCACATGCAATTGTCATCAAGCGTGTCGCCTTCTTTACATTGGCAGAGCAAACATATAGGACGGGGGCGGGGCGTGTTCTGGGTCAAAGGTAAACAAAACGGTCGAGCGAGTTCTCTCAAAGGGAAACTCGCGCGACTCGAAGGACCAAGTGTCGCTCGGTGTTTGATTCATGCGGCGAAAAGGATCTGCCGCGCGATTCGCCGTAGCCGCAGCTCGTTGCCACGTCGGGGGTTTTGCGCCGCCGCCTCTTCCCGCCGCGCTCCCGGGGGATTGTGGGTAACACGATCTGTAGTTTTTCCGGTCGGCTCCGCTGGGACCGGGTTTGCGTCATTAACTGCGAGTCTCAAAACGCGACACGGAGGCAGTGAGTCACCGCAGGAGCCTCAGAACGACCAAAACAGAGCGTCAAGTGAAATTAAAGGCACTCTGGCGCCTCTCGCTGGTGAAAAATAGTCACATATCTCGTAGAAATCGTGCCTGGAGGTCGGAAAACGCTCAAACGCTTCCGCTTGTCGTTTGTCTCTCTGTTGTGACACCGTTTTCCTTTTGCTCTTCAAACTTCACAGCCTTTTCAGTCGCTCCACGGCCGACTAAAAATAGCCCCGTTCGACCCGGGCGCGAGGAAATGGATTCAAAAACCCAGGGCGCCCGTTGAACTCTTGACAAAGCGTCTAATTTTCTAATTTTAGCCCCTGTGGATGTGAGCGAGGGCAGAGCGGGGGGGGGGGGGGGGGGGGGGGGGGCTACTTCACACGCCGGCGCGAGAAGTTTAACCGGTGACGAGAAAGGAACTTCTCTGGGGCCGAGGCGAGGCTTTAAACGAACCTTTCTCCGTGGAGGCTAGCGCGGGTCAAGGGACGGGTCGGATCTGCGGAGGGACGACGAAGCTCGCAGTACGAAGTGTCATGTTTTTCCGATTTAAGAGCGGTAAAAACGCACATAATTGAACAAATGGGTGAAAGTTTAAAGCGCCCCCTGCAGGCTGGAGGTCTCATTGAACTACAAATGCCATCGGGATAAATATATTGAAAATGTAGCTAACAATAAATACATAAAAATCCCAGATTAGCTCATCTTTTAAGGTCATAATTTTGTAGAAATGTAATAGATGCTTTTCTGTCAGTTAAGGATTTATCGATGCTGCAGCGACAAATATTATCAGACAAACTCAGCTTTTAGTCGTTTGTTCAAACTAAACCATTTAAAATGATGATCAATAATCACAAAAGCACTAGAGAATAATAAGAAACAACAAACACCTCTAAACATGTTATTTTTAACATAAAAGCGGATCAAAGGGCAGCGCCTGGTGGTGTCCGACTGCTCTCATTGGCTGTTGAGGCTCGTTAAGATTATAAAGTTAATCGATAACTGTGATTATTCAAGAAGAACTAGAAGAACTACTAGAAGAAGAACTAGAAGAACTTGAATAACTACTAGAAGAAGAACTAGAAGAACTACTAGAAGAAGAACTAGAAGAACTACTAGAAGAAGAACTAGAAGAACTACTAGAAGAACTAGAAGAACTATTAGAATAAGAACTAGAAGAACTACTAGAAGAAGAAATAGTAGAACTACAAGAAGAACTACAAGCAGGACTAGAAGAATTACAAGAAGAACTGGAAAACAAATTAGAAGAACTACAAGAAGAACTAGAAGACAAACGTGAAGCATTAGAAGACGAATTGGAAGAAGAACAACAAGAAGAACTAGAAAACGAACTAGATGAAGAACTAGAAGACTAATTAGATGAACTTCAAGAACACTTCTTCACGTCTCCCCGAGCTCAGACTAAACAATCGTCGTCTGCGGCCGACTCAACCGGCTGATCTGCCTGTCAAACGCCCTAAGGAGACGTCGCTTTGAATGTCTCTCCCCGCTCTTTCCCATTCCATGCCGTTCAAACGAGAGGTCTAATTTACGTTCTGTCATTTCTTCTCGGCCTTTGTCACTGTGTTTAAACTGAAACGTATTTTAGCGTCGCACAATGTAACGTCGACAGTATTGACCTGATGCAAGGTTCTCCAACTGAAATAAACATGCTTTTTTAATTTATACATGTGTGTTTTTAAATGAAAAAAGCTGAATTAATTTTCCAAACGTCCTAAATTGTCCTTGAATTTATTTAGTTTTTGTCAATGTTAAACTTTTTTAACCCTTTTCTTTTTTTTTTTTTTTACAATATGACATAAATAGGGAAATTAGGCATTCACATTTTAGTTTCAACATAACTGAAATGTGTCAAAAAGTATATTAAAATATTGCAATTAGCAGGAATATTGGAATCTTTCATTTAAAAAAGGACAATATTATGTCAATACAAAAATAGTTGCGGTTTAATCATCAGAAAAAGTGAAAAAATGTCTGTAAAATTCATATACAATTTTTAATCAACTCTTTTTTCAAACATTTTTTAAACTATAAATGACAAACACGCGATTCACATTTGGCACATCTTCTGCATCCACGTTCGATTGTTTTCTAACGCTTCGCAATCACTTCCCTGCCTCCTTTGTTAATCAGGTTAATTGCCAAACGTTCCGTCGCTCTAATTTGCTGATTGAGACGTCCATAAGCTTGTCCCTGAGCTGGTCCCGACCCCGCCCAGCGCCGCACGCACCATTACCGGATTATAACGTCTGAATTAATGAACGAAGCCAAAATCGCCGGTTCCATTTCCACCTGCTTCCTCCGTCGCTGCCACGGCCTCTTCCATCAGCCCCGGAGAAATAAAATCCATAAGCGACGGCGATAATTCACACTCATCCAGACGAACATCGGAAAAAACGGGGCATTTTGGACACAAACGCATCACCTAAACGTCCATTAGTTTATTGTCCGCGTCATTTTGGACTTTTTTTACTGCGTCATTGCTTTGTCTTGGATGGAACGGTCGACTTATCACTTATTTGTACTTTTGTTTTCACTTTTGAGCGTTGTCAATGTGGCGAGTTATGATCTAAAGATTGGTTTGTTAATAGATAAATGTGATTATACAGATTTAATTATTATTTTAAGGAGGAAATTATAATAATCGTGACAATCTTAGAAGCAAAATATATATATATATGTGCCAAAATATCGATACATAGCAATACTAAATGTGTTGATGCAGTATCGATATCGTGGGCTGCTGTGTCGATACATTGCGATACTAAATGTGGTGATGCAGTATCGATATCGTGGGCTGCTGTATCGATACATCGTGATACTAAATCGATATCGCGGGCCGCTGTATCGATACATCGCGATACTAAATGTGGTGATGCAGTATCGATATCGTGGGCTGCTGTATCGATACATCGCGATACTAAATGTGGTGATGCAGTATCGATATCGTGGGCTGCTGTATCGATACATCGCGATATTAAATGTGGTGATGCAGTATCGATATCGTGGGCTGCTGTATCGATATATCCTGATACTAAATGTGGTGATGCAGTATCGATATCGTGGGCCGCTGTATCGATACATCACGATACTAAATGTGGTGATGCGGTATCGATATCGTGGGCTGCTGTATCGATATATCGTGATACTAAATGTGGTGATGCACTAAATGTGGTGATGCAGTATCGATATCGTGGGCTGCTGTATCGATACATCGCCGCGATTCGTTTTTGGTGTAATTTTGTGATTATTTGGTTAAGCTAGCTTTAGCCCCGTCTCACAGCGACACAAACTCAGAATCACTGAACGTGTTTTTTACAAATCGCTGAGCCGATGTTTGGCTAACGTTCCACAGAACTGGGGAAGCTTGGATAGCGATGCAGAAAGACTGGAAATCGAGCGCGTTCCTGTCCGTACACGCCGCTAAAACCGAGCTGAACGCACCGGAGAGACGGCGTCAGATATGCGCAAACGTTCTCCTCAAGTCGCTTTAACGTGAACGTCGTTTGCCGTAACTGCGTAACTGCGTTCTCAGCTGGACTCTCCTGCTTAAATAAAGGTTAAATGAATAAAAATACCGACAAAAATGAGCTGCTCGGGTCCTGAACGTGGAAGATTAGTCCGCGTTTAGTTCCAAAGCGCTCCGAAGCGTCTGGGGGACAGGGGCCGGTTGAAACGTGGCTTTAAACGACCTCAGATTAGGCCCGTGCTAAAATATACGTCGCGATACTGAACTTTTCACTGTTTTGCCGATTGAAATGTGTGTATTTCCTGACGAGTCGGTGCCAAAAGGCCTGGGGGAGCGCGACGACATAATTGTCAAACGACAGTCACGCGTCGTCCGTTAAACGTTTGGGTGGATTCCTCGTCCTCAGCACGGCTCCAATAACCGCCACAATCCGGCCTCAGTGTCTCCTGACGTACAACTCAAGGGAGCGAGGAAAGCGCCGTGCTCCCGCGTACGCTTTTAGCACGAAAAACCGAGATATTGGCGAGAAAACACGCAATAACGAGACGATAAACCCAATACGTGATGATGGCTTCAGGACCCTCAAACTTAAAGTACCGACGACGGGTTACACTAAACTGCAGTGAAAAGATAAATATATTTAGACTTTTAGCTACAAATTATACAAATATTATCCCAGAAGAGCAAATTATTGAGGTTGATCATTTTACTTCCTGGTTGTAATTGATGACATCACGCTAGGGAACGACCGCTGGGCGAAAGCGACATCTAATTATTTATTTTTTTGACTAATAAAAAGATATGAGAGTGACTTTATTTTGTTGAATTAATGTTAATTATTGAGGTTTATCGCAAATAAAAATATATGAGAGTGACTTTATTTTGTTGAATTATTGTTAATTATTGAG
This sequence comes from Eucyclogobius newberryi, assembly GCF_026437365.1. Taxonomy (NCBI): domain Eukaryota; kingdom Metazoa; phylum Chordata; class Actinopteri; order Gobiiformes; family Gobiidae; genus Eucyclogobius; species Eucyclogobius newberryi. The sequence goes on along the minus strand of NW_027315835.1, from coordinate 5,363,068 downwards.
GTTTATCATTTTACTTCCTGGTTGTAATTGATGACATCACATTAGGGAACGACCGCTGGGCGAAAGCGACATTTGTTTCATTTGGCAACTAAAAATATATGAGAGCAGCTTTATTTTGTTGAATTCATGTTTAGAAAAGTTGTTTGTCGTGTCTAAATTCTGCATAAACTTTGACTGGAATGCGTGTCCCTGGTGTGATGTCACTTCCTGTCATTTTCTACACATTTTCTGCTCGATCGGCGTAAAACGATCATTCATATTCACAGCGTGTGCAAATGCAACAGATAAAGTCAAAATGAGAACAATCCCGAGTCGCTCCGAATCGAACCGGTGGAAACGGGGCGCGACCGTCTTGGAAACGACATTAGCAAATGTGTGGTTTGTGCGCGAGTGTTTACTGGCATCGGTTTGCACCAACAAATGACATTCAAATGCTCAGGTTACAGTCAAATCCTCCTCACCGGCTGCAGATCCCACTTCTTACCCAATAAAAAGACGCTAACATCTTTTTAATGCATTTAGATTACGATTCTGTAGCTGCAGGAGTGAAAAGTACGGACTATCTTGTTGTCTGGACTGTACACCAGGAGCAATATTCCATTAAAATCACTGAAAATGGGCAAATTTTGTGTTTGTGATCAACTATTTCACCTGTACGTTTATCTAGATGTCATCACTTAAGCTTCCTACGTTTAGCCCTACATTTATCCACCTTAAAACTATTTATTAACCGTAAAACATGGGGTTAATGACAATTTATCATCTTTTTACTTGCCCTAACTCAATTAAATAATAGCATATTGTCTGTAAGGGGCAAACAGGATTGACTAAAGAGCTTTTTATATTGTAAATCCTACTTTTTATTTCTCTTTTATAAGCCTGTATAAACATTGATGTTGTGTGGCTTGTCAAAATGGTCACAAAATTACGTACACACGTTTTTTATTGTACATTTATCTGAATTATTTACCTTAAAATTAGCCTTTATTGTGCCGTTTTGTCTTGTACAGATAGACGTTTTATGCAAACACATATGTAACGCTTAACTTTGACTTATAGACATTAAAACTGACCTTAAGTGTCAATTTCTACCATTTTATTAACACTAACCCTATATTAAAAAGAGTCACATAATGAAAAATAATGCATTTCTCTTCTATAAAGCTCCACGTGATAGAAAGTTCTTTATAATGATGTTATAATCTTATGTATTCACCGTAAAACTCACCTTAAATGTCCATTTCAGCCTGTTTAAGTCCCCTACATAAGTCCCCTACATGTCCATCTCAGTCTGTTTATGTCCCCTACATGTCATTTCAGTCTGTTTAAGTCCAATACATGTCATTTCAGCCTGTTTAAGTCCAATACATGTCATTTCAGTCTGTTTAAGTCCCTTACATGTCATTTCAGCCTGTTTAAGTCCCCTACATGTCATTTCAGCCTGTTTAAGTCCCCTACATGTCATTTCAGTCTGTTTAAGTCCCCTACATGTCCATTTCAGCCTGTTTAAGTCCCCTACATGTCATCTCAGTCTGTTTAAGTCCCCTACATGTCATTTCAGCCTGTTTAAGTCCAATACATGTCATTTCAGCCTGTTTAAGTCCAATACATGTCATTTCAGTCTGTTTAAGTCCCCTACATGTCCATTTCAGCCTGTTTAAGTCCCCTACATGTCATTTCAGTCTGTTTAAGTCCAATACATGTCATTTCAGCCTGTTTAAGTCCCCTACATGTCCATTTCAGCCTGTTTAAGTCCCCTACATGTCATTTCAGTCTGTTTAAGTCCCCTGCATGTCCATCTCAGTCTGTTTAAGTCCAATACATGTCATTTCAGTCTGTTTAAGTCCCCTACATGTCATCTCAGTATGTTTATGTCCCCTACATGTCATTTCAGTCTGTTTAAGTCCCCTACATGTCCATTTCAGCCTGTTTAAGTCCCCTACATGTCCATCTCAGCCTGTTTAAGTCCCCTACATAAGTCCCCTACATGTCCATTTCAGCCTGTTTAAGTTCCCTACATGTCCATTTCATCCTGTTTAAGTCCCCTACATGTCATTTCAGTCTGTTTAAGTCCCCTACATGTCCATTTCAGCCTGTTTAAGTCCCCTACATGTCATTTCAGTCTGTTTAAGTCCCCTACATAAGTCCCCTACATGTCCATCTCAGTCTGTTTATGTCCCCTACATGTCCATTTCAGCCTGTTTAAGGGCCCTACATGTCATTTCAGCCTGTTTAAGGGCCCTACATGTCCATCTCAGTCTGTTTAAGGGCCCTACATGTCCATCTCAGTTGCAGACGTTGATCCATGTAATATAAATACATTTTATCTCGCTTATCCACTTTAAAATGAGCCTAGAATGACCAGTTCGACCATTTCACTCGACGCAAATCGCCCCCTACATGTCATCTCAGTCTGTTTATGTCCCCTACATGTCCATCTCAGCCTGTTTAAGTCTCCTACATGTCATTTCAGTCTGTTTAAGTCTCCTACATGTCATCTCAGTCTGTTTAAGTCCCCTAGATAAGTCCCCTACATGTCCATCTCAGCCTGTTTAAGTCCCCTACATGTCATTTCAGTCTGTTTATGTCCCCTACATGTCATTTCAGCCTGTTTAAGGGCCCTACATGTCATTTCAGCCTGTTTAAGTCCCCTACATGTCATTTCAGTCTGTTTAAGAGCCCTACATGTCATCTCAGTCTGTTTAAGTCCCCTATATGTCATTTCAGTCTGTTTAAGAGCCCTACATATCATTTCAGCCTGTTTATGTCCCCTACATGTCATCTCAGTCTGTTTAAGTCCCCTACATGTCATTTCAGCCTGTTTAAGAGCCCTACATATCATTTCAGCCTGTTTAAGAGCCCTACATATCATTTCAGCCTGTTTAAGTCCCCTACATGTCATTTCAGTCTGTTTAAGTCCCCTACATGTCATCTCAGTCTGTTTAAGTCCCCTACATGTCCATCTCAGCCTGTTTATGTCCCCTACATGTCATTTCAGTCTGTTTAAGTCCCCTACATGTCATTTCAGCCTGTTTAAGTCCCCTACATGTCATTTCAGTCTGTTTAAGTCCCCTACATGTCATCTCAGTCTGTTTAAGTCCCCTACATGTCCATCTCAGCCTGTTTAAGTCCCCTACATGTCATTTCAGCCTGTTTAAGTCCCCTACATGTCATCTCAGCCTGTTTAAGGACCCTATATGTCATTTCAGTCTGTTAAAGGGCCCTACATGTCATTCCAGTCTGTTTATGTCCCCTACATGTCATCTCAGTCTGTTTAAGTCCCCTACATGTCATTTCAGTCTGTTAAAGAGCCCTACATATCATTTCAGCCTGTTTATGTCCCCTACATGTCATCTCAGTCTGTTTAAGTCCCCTACATGTCATTTCAGTCTGTTAAAGGGCCCTACATGTCATTCCAGTCTGTTTATGTCCCCTACATGTCATCTCAGCCTGTTTAAGGGCCCTACATGTCCATCTCAGTCTGTTTAAGTCCCCTACATGTCATCTCTGTCTGTTTAAGTCATGTAATTTCAGTCTGTTTATGTCCCCTACATGTCATCTCTGTCTGTTTAAGTCATGTCATTTCAGTCTGTTTAAGTCCCCTACATGTCATCTCTGTCTGTTTAAGTCATGTCATTTCAGTCTGTTTATGTCCCCTACATGTCATCTCAGCCTGTTTATGTCCCCTACATGTCATCTCAGCCTGTTTAAGGACCCTACATGTCATTTCAGTCTGTTAAAGGGCCCTACATGTCATTCCAGTCTGTTTAAGGGCCCTACATGTTCATCTCAGTTGCAGACGTTGATCCATGTAATATAAATACATTTTATCTCGCTTATCCACGTTAAAATGAGCCTAGAATGACCAGTTCGACCATTTCACTCGACGCAAATCGCCCCCCGAACACGCGCATCAGCCGTGAACGTGACTCCTACCGGACAAAACACGCCTTAACGGTCCCGTTCGCACGCTTTTCCCCCCCGCGCGCTGGGCTCGCGCGTTTGACCTACATTCCGCGCCCCGGTCTCGGTCCGCGCTGTTTGTCTTTGGGCGGACCGCGCGCGTTACTGTCGCGTGCGCCTGTTACAGTGCGGTTATGTCACACACACGCGCGCGGCGGCGGCGGCGGCGGCGGGGCCCGGTTCGCGTTAACCGTGTTTTTTTTCCCCACATACTCACTCCACAGCAGAGTCTGCGCGGACGCGGCGGGCACGAGGGACAGGCCGAACGCGGCTCCCAGGTGCAACAGGCCCATGAGGAAGATGTTCTTCCACACGATGTTGAGCGGCGGCTTGGGCCCCTCTTTCTCTTTGTACGTGGGGTCGAACACATCGTCCCGGGCGGCGGCGTCCGCGTGCGCGCTGCCGTTGGATTTGGGGTGGTTGTCCGCCACCTCTGCCTCCGTCATGTTGCTCCGGGAAAAACCGCTGCGCAGTGGGAAAAACACACGCACAGAGAGAGAGAGACGTTACAGCGGCGGCACGCGACACATCAGCGCGTCCCGGTGCGTGCGCGCGTGCGGCGGGGGGTCCGGGGAGGGGGGTGTGACACGCAAGCGAAGCGGAGGCAACAACAGACAAAATAGAAAAAATGCTAAAAAAATCAAAAAGGACTCAAATGTGCAGCGCGGGCTCTCACCTGTTTGCAAAAGAGACGCGCGTGACGCTGGGGGTCAAAACCGCGCGTGGACACGGGGCTGAAGGCGGCGGATGCGGCGGCGGAAGAGGCGAGCGCGAGACTGCAGTGGGCGCATCTGTGGAAGCTGAAGAAGTCCGGAGCGGCTCGCGGCGTGTGGACCAATGACAGCGCAGCTGCTGCGCCTCGCCGCGCGCCGCCATTGGCCGCCGCCTTATCTGCTGTTTACGCTTCTATTTTTTCTTTTTTCTTTTTTTTTTTTTTTTGCTACTTTTTTTTTTTTTTGCGCGCGTCTGATTCATTAAACCTGCCGGGACCAGGACGCACGCGCGCCTGTTATAACCGCCCGCGCGCCCGCGCGCGCTCATGTCTAGACACGTGCGCACACCGGGGCCGTGTATGGACCGTGCGCACGTCTCTGTGTCTCTGTGTCTCTGTGTCTCTTGTCTCTGTCTCTGTCTCTGTCTCTGTCTCTCTGCGATGCACGAGAAAACTGTGACATTTTGGAGACTTTTGTACAGGGGAGTGGCGCCCCCTGGCGGAGCGCGGCGGCACTGCGGCCTCATGTCATGTAACTGTGGTTCTGTGGCGGAAGAGCGCGCGCGACGGCCACAACACGTCACGTACTTTGATATTTGAGGCATTTTTAGAGCTTTTGTGCGGTGATAATAGTAGTTCTCAGACACTTACCGTAAAGGTGTTGTTTCTCCTGTAAATCTGCACGTGACAATATGCAAGGCTGGGATTGGGTTTTGCAGAGCTCCTGATCTCACGTTTTCTTCTTCTTCTTCTTTGGTGTTTTATGGTTGTTGTTGTTGTTGTTGTTGTTGTTGTTTTATGGCGGTTGGCATCCGAGTGTTGCATTACCGCCAGACTTTATTCCTCAGACTTTGTATCCAAGCGTTTACATTACCCCCAGACTCTATTCTTTATTCTTTAGACTTTATTCTTCAGACTTCATTCTTTAGACTTTATTCTTTAGACTTTATTCTCTAGACTTTCTTCTTCAGTCTTTCTTCTTCAGTCTTTATTCTTTAGACTTTATTCTTCAGAAGTCTCCGTTATATCATTTCTGTGACGGACTGGTTGAAAACGCGAGGCTGTGTGCGTCATTTAAAGGGACAGTAACTCAGTGTTTAATAACGTGCTGTGGATGTTTATGGCTAAAAGAACTACATTTTCATGGAAACGAGCAGGACGCGGCTCTTCCAGACCTAGAACATGGGGAGAAGAATAAAGTCTGAAGTATAGAGTCTGAAGTATAGAGTCTGAAGTATAGAGTCCGAAGTATAGAGTCCGAAGTATAGAGTCCGAAGTATAGAGTCCGAAGTATAGAGTCTGAAGTATAGAGTCCTAAGTATAGAGTCTGAAGTATAGGAGGTCTAAATGAAGTCTAAAGAAGTCGGAGTCGGAATCAGGTTTGTGGAGATTCAGCTCAAAGTGATGACACACTTTTTATTTTTAGTGTAATAAAATCATGATAAATAAATAAAAAAGCATTTGTTTTACACTTTTTTGTTCCAGTTTGAGCCCAGTTTAACCCTGATGTAGATTAGAGTTTGTCCTTGTTTAGACCTGGTTTAGACTTGGTTTAGACCTGGTTTAGACCTGGTTTAGACCTGGTTTAGACTTGGTTTAGACCTGGTTTTGTCCTGGTTTAGACCTGGTTCAGACCTGGTTTATCCCTGGTTCAGCCCTGGTTTAGACTTGGTTTAGACCTGGTTTTGTCCTGGTTTAGACCTGGTTTAGTCCTAGTTTAGCCCTGGTTTAGTCCTAGTTTAGACCTGGTTTAGACCTGGTTTAGTCCTGGTTAAGTCCTGGTTTAGCCCTGGTTTAGACCTGGTTTAATCCTGGTTTAGCCCTGGTTTAGACCTGCTTTACCCCTTGTTTAGCCCTGGTTTAGTCCTGGTTTAGTCCTAGTTTAGCCCTGGTTTAGTCCAAGTTTAGACCTGGTTTAGTCTTGGTTAAGTCCTGGTTTAGACCTGGTTTAGCCCTGGTTTATACCTGGTTTAGACCTGGTTTAGTCCTGGTTAGCCCTGGTTTAGACCTGGTTTAATCCTGGTTTAGACCTGGTTTAGTCCTGGTTTAGTCCTGGTTTAGTCCTGGTTTAGCCCTGGTTTAGACCTTGTTTAATCCTGGTTTAATCCTGGTTTAATCCTGGTTTAGTCCTGGTTTAGCCCTGGTTTAGCCCTGGTTTAGACCTGGTTTAGACCTGGTTTAATCCTGGTTTAGTCCTGGTTTAGCCCTGGTTTAGTCCTGGTTTAGTCCTGGTTTAGCCCTGGTTTAGGTTTAGACCTGGTTTAGACCTGGTGACTAAACCAAGTCTAAACTCCAGTAGCCTCTTGTGGATGACACGGCTCTTATCGTCTCTATCGTTGAGCAAACATCGTTGAAGTTTAAGTCACAAGTTCAAAAAGCTTTATCTCACCAAACTGAGATCATTTATTTGCTGATGCGCAGCAGCCGAGCGCGTGACACAAACCACTTCACCACTTTGTGAATGAACCGGAGTGAACCGTGTGTGGCCTGTTTATGGCTGTTTATGGCTCTGGTTATGGCTCTGTTTACTGTACCGACGTCTGCCATGTCTGTCTGCCACAATCACAGACACGGTGGTGATAATAATAATGATAATAATAATGATAACTGCACTAATAATAACCACAGAGGAAGCGTGTCGGTGCTCACTCGTGTTCCACTGTAGAAAAAGGTTCAGTTGAAGTCTAGATGTAACAACTGAACCTTTTTCTACAAACCACAGACGAGCACGTCACTGTGTAATAATAATGATAATAATGATAATAATAATGATAATAATAATGATAATGATAATGATAATGATAAAAATAATGATAATAATAATGATAATAATGATAATAATGATAATGATAATGATAATAATAATAATGATAATAATAATAATGATAATGATAATAATAATGATAATAATAATAATGATAATAATGATAATAATGATAATAATAATAATGATAATAAGTATAATGATAATAATAATAATGATAAATATAGCCGCAAGCGGCAATGATCGGCCCTCGCCACACCGCCGCCACGCCGCAAGAGGAGGGGGCGCTAACGTGCCCCAATTGTCCTTTTATTACGCCTACTGCTGAATCTGTGACGCTGTCACATCTTCTCCCCTTTGTTTTACCATCAAAAAGCAATTTTATTTTGAATTCTTGGCAAAATGTGCGGCTTTGCCGCACAGACACCGTGACTCTTTGAATAAAAATGTGAATAACTTTTGACGGTTCACCCCTGAAGATGAGTCTCACCAAATTTCAGGTTAATATGTCTAACGCCCTGGGAGGAGTTTGTGAAAGTATAAAGTGTAAACATGTTCTGGCGATTTCTCCATTGGAATAACATGGGAGGTTTTGGTCATCGCTACGGCAAAACCATAACAATTATGACATGGGTCTCATTGCCTTTTTTGATGGGGATGCGAAAATTGAGTTGTGTGTCAAATTTCATAAAATTTCGCAAAACTAAACATTTAACCTCCATATAAAATCTGTAGGGGGCGCTGTGGTGCCAAATTAATTTATTTCACTTCAAGTACGTTTAGCGCAAAGAGTTTAACAACTGATTCTAATTTGACGCAATTCGGACTTTATCTGCGCAAAGGCAGAAATGTTAAATTTGGGAGATTTCTGAAATTCTAGCTAAAGTTTGCGGCTTCACCGCACAGAGACCGTGACAGGTATCAATGTAATTTGAATACATTTTGATGTCCCACTCCTCAGTAGCATTTTCATCAAATTTCAGCTTTTTAGAGCAAACGCCTTGGGAGGAGTTCGTAAAAGTACGACGTTTGGAAAAACTCCCGAGTCCTGCTTAGCCATTTTTGAACCAATATGGCCAACATTTGGTTGGGTGGACGGCGTTGCCGTAATAATATTTTTTACTTCTCTTGTCACCATCTACCTCTGCGCCAAATTTCATGATTCTACGATCAGATTTTTTTTGGGTCATTTCCTATCTCTCAATGCATTTTTGGTACATTTGGGGGCGCTGATGCGCCAATTTTTTATTTTAGAAAAGGGAAATAGCCAGAATGTAGAGAGGCACGATTTTTAGAGGTGTGCAAATTTTTGTGACTTTTCGTCAATGTTCACTGGGTGAAAAATAGGGAGGTTGGTCCCGAGAAGAAAGAAAGAAGAAAGAAAGAATAATATTCCGATGCGAAAACAATGTTTCCCATTTTTCAAATATCATAAACTATACATTTTCGGAAAGCGCCCGCGCTTTCCTACCTCATGGTGTGGGTCCCTGGTCACTGACGGGTACTTTCGTTAATATTGAGTGGGCTCCGCCCACTTTGTGTTTTTGGCCCTCTATACAGTAATAATGTTCAATTTTTGCATTACATGCTTATATGCACGGAACATGCAAGAGATGGGGAACGTATTCGTGAGCTACTTAGGGCAAATGAGTGCTTTATATGGGGATTACGACCGTAAAGTGCTCGTTTTAGTGCACTTCGCCCGTTTACAACGGTAATATTCCATTTTCCTACTACTAATTAGTATGCACGGGGCGTGCGTGAGTGAAGGAGTGCGTTAGTGAGTGTTTGGAAGTGGGCGAGCGCTTCGCGCTCGATTTCGTGCGCACTATGTGCGCACTTTCGCAGCCGTGCTTCGCACGGCCTTACGAGATTAATAGGCCTCTCGCCAGCTTGTGGCGCTCGGGCCTAATAATGATAATAATGATAGTAATGATAGTAGAAAAAGCTTCAGTTGTAGTCATCTGGACTCAGTTTGAAAAAATAGACGTTTCGACTCTCATCCAAGAGTCATTGTCAATAAAAGAATTTAGATCGAGAACTCCGATATTAATACTGTTCTGTGGTAAGACCCGCCCATTGGGAGGAGCCTTCCTGAAGTAGAAAGAGTTGTTTGTTTCAACAGAAACTCCCCCCTTGTATCTACCGAGCTAGCCTATTCAGAATTTTAATGGGCTATTAGAAGGCAAGGCAAGGCAAGGCAAGTTTATTTGTAGAGCACATTTCATACACAAGGCAATTCAAAGTGCTTCACACAGCAGGAAAAATGCATTCAAATCACAAAGAAATTACAGAAATACAATAAAATTAACTAAATTAAAAATTATCAATCCAACTGATTTTCTAAACTAATAAAATCACAAACAAAAGAGAAGAGTGCAAAGAAAAAATCCTTTCAGTCATATGCGCAGCTAAACAAAACTGTTTTTAGCTTAGATTTGAACATTGTCAGAGTAGAAGCCTGTCTCACATCTTCAGGAAGACTGTTCCAGATTTTAGCTGCATAAAACTGAAACGCAGATTCCCCATGTTTTGTCCTGACTCTGGGCACCAGCAGGAGGCCGGTCCCTGAGGTCCTCAGAGTCCGAGATGGTTCATATGGCACTAGGCCATAGAGAGACTTGTACACAAGCAGAGCTGCTTTAAAGTCTATTCTCTGAGCCACAGGGGGCAGTGCAGAGACCTGAGAACAGGACTAATGTGATCATACTTCCTGGTTCTAGTCAGGACCCGAGCAGCAGCGTTCTGGATGTACTGCAGCTGTTTTACAGCTCGTTTGGAGAGACCAGTGAGCAGGCCGTTACAGTAGTCTAATCTACTGGAGACAAACGCGTGGATAAGTCTCTCTAAATCTGGTTTTGACACTATATTTTTGATTTTGGCAATGTTTTTTAGATGGTAAAAAGCTGCTGATGTTATTGATTTGACGTGGCTATTAAAGTTCAAGTCTGAGTCCATTATTACCCCCAGATTTCTAATTTGGTTTGTAGGTTTTAGAGCGAGACTCTGGAGGTGACCGCTAACACTTTCTCTTTGTTTCTGTGGGCCAAAAACGATTATTTCAGTCTTGTCTGAGTTCAGCTGGAGAAAGTTGTTTTGCATCCACAAACTGATCTGTTGGATGCAGTGACAGAGTGAATCTACTGGTCCATAGTCACCTGCCGATAGTGAAACATAGATCTGAGTGTCGTCTGCATAATTGTGATAGGACACATTTTCACTGCGTATCAACTGACCCAACGGCAGCATGTAGAGGTTGAACAGAAGGGGACCCAGGACTTACCCTTGGGGCACTCCACAGGTCAGGGTCATGTGGTCTGAGACACAGCTACCAATTTCAACAAAGTACTTCCTGTCTTCCAGATAGGACCTTAACCAGTTTAGGGCAGTGCCAGTGATGCCCACCCAGTCCTCTAGTCTCTGTAAGAGGATCCCATGATCGACAGTGTCAAAAGCAGCACTCAGATCCAACAGAATTAAGACTGAGGCTTTGCCCGTGTCAGTGTTCAGGCGGATGTCATTTGTCACCTTGACAAGAGCAGTCTCAGTGCTGTGATGAGGTCTAAAACCTGACTGAAAAACATCAAATGAGTTGTTTATTAAGAGGAAATCTGTGAGCTGTTGGTAAACAACCTTTTCAAGGACTTTGCCCCAAAATGGCAGATTAGAGATGGGCCGGTAATGACTCAGTACTGCGGCATCAAGACTGCTCTTCTTTAGGAGAGGCTTTATGACCGCAGTTTTCAACGACATTGGGAATGTTCCAGATTGAAGCGACATGTTAACTATGTGAGTGAATGGTGCTAACAAACTGTTCAGCACAGACTTTAGAAATTTGGTGGGTAACACATCAAGGCAGCATGTAGATGAACTCAGACTGGTGATGATCTCATGGACAGTTTTGTCAGTTACTGGTGCAAAGTGAGTTAGCTCTAAGTGTCTTGGTGGTTTTAGGGTAATTTTTTGCATTGTGGGATTTATAGCATTTTTAATGCCCTGAACTTTGTCATTAAAGAATAATGCAAACTCATTACACTTGGATGTGGAAATGAGTTCTAACGGCAGCTAAGCTGGAGGGTTTGTTAATCTGTTTACTGTGGCAAACAGGAAACGCGAGTTGTTACTGCAGCTTCCAATTATTTCAGAAAAATATCTTTCCCTAGTTCTACATAAGATTAGGTTGTACATGTTCAGCTTTTCTTTGTAAATCTCTTTTTGAACCTGGAGCTTTGACTTGCGCCATTTCCGTTCGGCCCTGCGGCACTCCCTTTTCTGTGCCCTGACCGAATCATGATTTCTCCACGGCGCCTTCTGCTTATTTTTAACCATTTTAGCCTTTATAGGGGCGATGGTGTCCAGAACATTCAAAACACTAGATGTAACAGAGTTCAACAAATCATTTACATTAGAACATGAGACATTTTCAAAGTTTATTATTTCCATGAACAGTGCACCTGTGCCATCACTTATGTGTCTCCTCTGAACAACTGCAGGACCAACCGGAGGTTTGGGAGAAACAGACAGGTCAAAGAAGACACAGAAATGATCAGACAGAGCAACATCGATCACATTAACATTTGAAATATTTACCCCCTTTGTAATTATGAGATCTAGAGTGTGTCCTTTGCTGTGGGCGGGGCCTCTCACATGCTGAGTAAGACTGAAGGTTTCAAGGACAGCATCAAGCTCTTTAGCGTTTCTGTCACAAATATTATCAACATGCACATTGAAATCACCTGTAATGACCAAACCATCAAAGTCTGTGCATATGACTGAAAGCATCTCAGTAAAATCATCAATAAAACTTTGGCAATGCTGGGGAGGCTTGTATAAAACAATAAAGAGAATGGATGGAGACCGTTTTAGCTCCATTTTAAAGGATACAAACTCAAATGATGAAAACACCCCAAAAGACAACCTGCGGGTAATTATTTCATCTCTAAAGACAGCACAGACTCCACCCCCTTTTTTGTTTTCTCGTGTTTCAGATTCAAACTTAAAGTTGGGTGGAGCAGATTCTATCAGAACTACATTTCCTGTGTTTTTGTCAAGCCATGTTTCAGTTAAAAACATAAAATCAAGATTATAAGAAGAAATAAAATTATTAATTAAGAGAGATTTGTTACATAAGGATCTGACATTTAGCACAGCAAGTTTCAGACTAGTTTCAGTGGGACTGGGCTTTATCTTTTCACAGGGAATATGAATCACATTTCTCAGATTGGGCCTGACTCGCATTTTGTTTTTCCATCTCTGTGAAGATGTGACTACAGAAATAGCACTAGGGGGGGCTCTTTTTACATAGGGCCCCGGGTTGGTTTGATTTTTAATGTGACAATAAGTCCCGGCAACGCTGAGACCCAGTGCATCCTAGCTATGGGAGATACCAGGTGAAAGGCGAGGTTGGATGGGTGGTGGGGCTTTTGTAGCCAAGGAGAGTTTGGGACCAGGTGAGAGGCGAGGGGGGATGGGTGGTGGGGCTTTTGTTGGTGTAGTCGGTACTGACATAGCCCTTGCTATATTGGGCGTGAGTGGAGCCATCTTAATGCCTGATTTGATCAGACTTTCAAAATGGCTGGGAAGGCCCATGGGTGAGAGTGGAGATGAGAAGGAGAATGATGAATCTTTAGTGGGAGTAGATGTTGCAGGGGGAACCCAGGGCTGGTGTGAAGGCAGGGGCAATGACAGGGATGTTGTTGGGCTTGTCACAGATGGGTCCAAGGCCTTTGAAGATTGTTCCTTTGCTGGAGGCGGTGGAGGTGAATGTGGAGCAGCTGGAGCTGAATCCTTTGCTGGTGGTGGTGGAGCAGCTGCTGATGAATCCTTTGGTGGAGGCTGAGGTTGTGGTGCTTTTGATGTTGAAACATTGGCTCGGTCTCTGGCTGATGGAGCAGGAATTCTTCTCTCATTCCTCTCTTCTCTAACTATCTGCTCAGGACCCTGTCCAGGCCCAGTCCAATGCCTCAGAGCGTGGAGCAGGTTCTCTGTCAGCACCCTCACTCCACCTCTGCATAGGTGGGGGCCATTTCTCTTAAACAGGTCCTCTCGTTTCCAGAATAGATAGAAGTTCTCAATGTAGTGTAGTCCTCTCGGGGAACACTCTTTGGACAGCCATGTGTTCAGCTGAAGAAGCCGGCTAAACTTGTTTATCCTCCTGTCGATGTTTGGAAGAGGTCCACTTATGAATGTTTTGATTTCCATTTTATCAAGCACGTCGAATAACTTCAAGAAGTCTTTTTTCAAAACTTCAGTCTGTTCCCGCCACATGTCCACTGCACCCACGTGCACAATCAGCTGTTTAGCTATCCTCTTTGTCTTTGTGAGACCCTGGCTCAACCACCCTGAGTACCTGATTAGCATCTAAATGTCCTTGTCCTGGTCCTCTACCTTTCCAGGGGTTCAGTATTCCATTATAGATACCAGGAAGATTGAATCTGAGCCCTCCATTTCTGTTTAAAGAAGGTCTTTCTTTTTTAACAAAAATAGCTTCCTTGACTCCTCTTTCAAACCATCTTTTCTCCCTGCTTAAAACCTTCACCTCACCGTCTTCAAACGAGTGATTAGAGGCTTCAAGATGGAGATGCACAGCACTCTGTGGTCCTGAACTTGTATTTCTTCTGTGCTGATAGAGCCTCTTGTGTAGAGGCTGTTTTGTCTCACCTATGTACCGTTCTTCACAGCTTTCTTCACTGCATTGGATCGAATAAACTACATTGCTCTGTTTTTGAGTCGGCAACTTGTCCTTAACCAGTTTTTGTCTTAAAGTGTTTCCTGGTTTAAAATAAACAGGGACTTCGTGTTGTCTAAAAATTCTCTGCAGTTTTTCCGACAGGCCAGACACATAAGGGATAGAAACACCCTTCCTTCTCTGTTCAGTTTCCCTTTTGTCCTGCTTCTTGGTTCTCTTCACTCTGTTGAGAGCCCAAGCGGGGTGACCACAGGCTGAGAGGGCATTTCGGACATGTTTTTCCTCTTTCTTCTTGCCCTCTGAGCTGGTGGGCACACCTTGAGCTCTGTGTTGTAAGGTTCTGATCACACCCAGCATTAAAATTCTGAATAGGCTAGCTTGGTAGATACAAGGGGGGAGTTTCTGTTGAAACAAACAACTCTTTCTACTTCAGGAAGGCTCCTCCCAATGGGCGGGTCTTACCACAGAACAGTATTAATATCGGAGTTCTCGATCTAAATTCTTTTATTGACAATGACTCTTGGATGAGAGTCGAAACGTCTATTTTTTCAAACTGAGTCCAGATGACTACAACTGAAGCTTTTTCTACTATGTAACACGCCTGGACGAATGAGGGATTACACCGAGATAGTAATGATAATAATAAGTATAATACGACGGAGTATAAGGGCCAAACAAGAAAAAAAAAAGCGCTGCACTACGAGAATAAAGTCATTAATTAATGAGAAAAAAGACGTTAATTAACGACAATAAACTCATTAAATAACGAGAAAAAAGTTATTAAATAACGAGAAAAAAGTTGTAGTTTAGGAGCCGATTCAAAGTGACGCGAGCAGTTCACTTTCAGCACCACAGTCAGGGCGCACAAGAACGGGCTTGGATGAGTTGACAGTTTAGAACGACATAAAAACCTGAAATAGATGTTAAAGTGTTTCCTGGTCTTTAAAACGACGTCTTACGTGTGTTTATTACAAGACAAGACACTGCGTTTAGCAGCACATTTCATGTAGGAGCAGACAGGAGGAGCAGCCCGCAGACAGGAGGAGCAGCCCGCAGACAGGAGGAGTAGCCTGCAGACAGGAGGAGCAGCCCGCAGACAGGAGCAGCAGCCTGCAGACAGGAGCAGCAGCCTGCAGACAGGAGGAGCAGCCTGCAGACAGGAGGAGGAGCCCGCAGACAGGAGGAGGAGCCCACAGACAGGAGGAGGAGCCCACAGACAGGAGGAGCAACCCGCAGACAGGAGGAGTAGCCTGCAGACAGGAGGAGCAGCCCGCAGACAGGAGCAGCAGCCTGCAGACAGGAGGAGCAGCCTGCAGACAGGAGGAGCAGCCTGCAGACAGGAGGAGGAGCCCGCAGACAGGAGGAGGAGCCTGCAGACAGGAGGAGGAGCCCGCAGACAGGAGCAGCAGCCTGCAGACAGGAGCAGCAGCCTGCAGACAGGAGGAGCAGCCTGCAGACAGGAGGAGGAGCCTCAGTGTTATATTCACACGTTCTCTTTTCCTCTAAGTTGTTTCTCTCGTGCTCATTGTTTGCACTTCAGTTTTATTCCCGGATTTTAACCTTTTGTCGTCTCTTGGACAAACTCAGTAAAACACACAGAAAACAAACATCTGTCTGAGCTTCACTCAGCTCCTGACGCCTGGATCAGCATCAACCACACATCATCCACACATCATCCATACATCATCCATACATCATCCACACATCATCCATACATCATCCACACATCATCCACACATCATCCATACATCATCCATACATCATCCACACATCATCCATACATCATCCACACATCATCCACACATCATCCATACATCATCCATACATCATCCACACATCATCCATACATCATCCATACATCATCCACACATCATCCATACATCATCCATACATCATCCACACATCATCCACACATCATCCATACATCATCCACACATCATCCACACATCATCCACACATCATCCACACATCATCCACACATCATCCATACATCATCCATACATCATCCACACATCATCCATACATCATCCACACATCATCCACACATCATCCACACATCATCCACACATCATCCACACATCATCCACACATCATCCACACATCATCCACACATCATCCACACATCATCCATACATCATCCATACATCATCCATACGTCATCCATACGTCATCCACACGTCATCCATACGTCATCCATACGTCATCCACACGTCATCCATACGTCATCCATACGTCATCCACACGTCATCCATACGTCATCCACACGTCATCCATACATCATCCAAACATCATCCATACATCATCCACACATCATCCATACATCATCCATACGTCATCCATACGTCATCCACACGTCATCCATACGTCATCCACACGTCATCCATACGTCATCCACACATCATCCATACGTCATCCACACGTCATCCATACATCATCCACACATCATCCATACATCATCCATACGTCATCCATACGTCATCCACACGTCATCCATACGTCATCCACACGTCATCCATACGTCATCCATACGTCATCCACACGTCATCCATACGTCATCCATACGTCATCCATACGTCATCCATACGTCATCCACACGTCATCCATACGTCATCCATACGTCATCCACACGTCATCCATACGTCATCCATACGTCATCCACACGTCATCCATACGTCATCCACACGTCATCCATACATCATCCAAACATCATCCATACATCATCCACACATCATCCATACATCATCCATACGTCATCCATACGTCATCCACACGTCATCCATACGTCATCCACACGTCATCCATACGTCATCCACACGTCATCCAAACGTCATCCATACGTCATCCATCCGTCATCCACACGTCATCCACACGTCATCCATATATCATCCATACATCATCCACACGTCATCCATATATCATCCATACATCATCCACACGTCATCCATACATCATCCATACATCATCCATATATCATCCACACGTCATCCACACGTCATCCATACGTCATCCATAAGTCATCCTCACGTCATCCATACGTCATCCATACGTCATCCATACGTCATCCACACGTCATCCATACA
>NW_027315835.1:5275861-5343361 GCF_026437365.1 Eucyclogobius newberryi | reverse complement strand
TGTCCTAGTTTAGTCCAGTTTAGTCTCAGGCCAGTGACTCTGGACTCCACACTTCTAAATGTCACGCTTGAACAGGAAGTCAATGCACCTGTTATACATATATATATATATATATATATATATATATATATATATATATATATACATATATATACATCAGCGACAGAACAGTCGCACTGTAGAACCCGACTCACAGACCTGAGCACTGCCTGGATCGATTACAAGAAAGCATTTGACTCAATGCCACACACTTGAGACGCACTGTCCCCACTGCTGTTCTGCACAGGTGGTCCACACAGATGGAAGGTGATCCACACAGAGGGAAGGTGGTCCACACAGATGGAAGGTGGTCCACACAGATGGAAGGTGGGCCACACAGAGGGAAGGTGGTCCACACAGATGGAAGGTGGTCCACACAGATGGGAGGTGGTCCACACAGATGGGAGGTGGTCCACACAGAGGGAAGGTGGTCCACACAGATGGAAGGTGGTCCACACAGATGGGAGGGGGTCCACACAGAGGGAAGGTGGTCCACACAGATGGAAGGTGGTCCACACAGATGGAAGGTGGTCCACACAGATGGAAGGTGGTCCACACAGATGGGAGGTGGTCCACACAGATGGAAGGTGGTCCACACAGATGGGAGGTGGTCCACACAGATGGAAGGTGGTCCACACAGATGGAAGGTGGTCCACACAGATGGGAGGTGGTCCACACAGATGGAAGGTGGTCCACACAGATGGGAGGTGGTCCACACAGAGGGGGTCTCACTCCCAGAAGGAACAATAGCAGACATTGAGGACAGTTACAAGGACCTGGGAATCCCACAGGCAAATGGCAACCTCAAAGAGGAAACAAGGAAAGAAGCTACGGCAAAATACTACAACGAGTGAGGCAAGTCCTCAGAAGCAGCTCAATGGAAAGAACAAGTCCCGGGCAATAAACAGCCACACCCTGCCAGTGATCCGACCCTGCCACGCCCTGCCAGTGATCCGACCCTGCCACGCCTTGCCAGTGATCAGACCCTGCCACGCCCTGCCAGTGATCAGACCCTGCCACGCCTTGCCAGTGATCAGACCCTGCCACGCCCTGCCAGTGATCAGACCCTACAGGAATAATCAGGTGACCAAAGGAGGAGATACAGACCACAGAGGTTAAGACACGAAAGCTCCTGACCATGGATGGTTCCACCCCAAATCCAGCACCCTGAGACTGTACACTAGCACCCTGAGACTGTACACCAGCACCCTGAGACTGTACACTAGCACCCTGAGACTGTACACTAGCACCCTGAGACTGTACACTAGCACCCTGAGACTGTACACTAGCACTCTAAGACTGTACACCAGCACCCTGAGACTGTACACTAGCACCCTAAGACTGTACACCAGCACCCTGAGACTGTACACTAGCACCCTAAGACTGTACACCAGCACCCTGAGACTGTACACTAGCACCCTAAGACTGTACACTAGCACCCTGAGACTGTACGAAATCCTACCAATGGCTAGAAAGAGCCGGTCTGAAGAACAGAGGCCCTGATCATGGCAGGACAGGAGCAGGACCTGAACACCAGATGAATAGAGGCCCAAGATCTACCACACCAGAGAAGACCCAAGGTGTAAGTTGTGCAAAGGGGGCCCTGAGACCATCCCGCACAAAACTGCAGGTGTAAGATGCTGCAGGGACAGCACACATGGAGCTCCATAACCAGGTGCTGGCATAGTAACAGAAACATCTGAGCAGAGTATGGGCTGGAGACCAAGGACAAAGTAGGAAACACCTCCAAATGTGGTGGAGAACGACCGAGCCAAGGTCCTCTGGGACTTCCAGATACAGACAGATAGGATGGTGATGGAGAACCAACCGGGCATAGTGGTGGTCTCAAGGGTCAGAGGAAAGCCGTGCCGGTGGACATTGCAGTGCCATGGGATGGAAACATCCGGAAAAAGGAACATGAGAAACTAGAGAAATACCAAGGCCTCAGAGAGGAGCTGGAGAAGGCCTGGAGCGTGAAGGTATCTGTGGTGCCTGTAGTGACCGGAGCACTTGGGGCAGTGGCCCCCAAACTGGAGGAATGGCCCCCAAACAAATGGCCCCCAAACTGGATGAATGACTTGAGCAGATCCAGGATCTCGGTCCAGAAAAGTGCAGGAACAGCAAAGATACTGAGGAACCCTCAAGCTCCCAGGGGCCTCTGGAGGAGGACCCGAGCTCGAAGGGGAGAAATATTTTTTTAAAATATAAATATATATATACGTGTGTGTGTTTACAAAGAACAAAATGAAGATGAAAGAAGGTTGTGTGAACGCTGCAAACATGTATAACACACATGCATGTTATACATGTATGTTATACATGTATGTTATATATGTATAACATACATTTATAACATACATGTATAACATACATGTATAACATACATATATAACATACATGTATGTTATACATGTATGTGTTATACACCTTCTTTAAGACACTGTATTTAAATTCAATGATTTTTAAATTAATGTTTTACTAATAAGATAACATATTCCTTTATTGTCCCACAATAAAGGAATAAAGGAATTTCATTGTTGCAACACAGGTAGATACAGAGGTAGATACAGAAGAAAAGAACAGATCACTTATAGGAAGTTTGAAAAACACTTTCAGTAGAAGATCTTCTATAAACAATTGGATGTTAAAAGAAACCGTTCACATACTTTTATTAATACAGACTTTGAATATCTTCTATCTTTCATGTATTTGTTCTCCTGGTCTTGTTCCACAGTTAAAAAATAAATATAATTATATTTGACCCACTTCTGAAAACACGGAGCTTTGTCGCCCCCTCGCGTCCGCTCATGAAACTGCGAGTCCAAAATGCTCCGCGCGGCGCGTGGTCCTCCACATCCGCCGCTCGCGCCTCTTCCCCGGCTCCATCTGTCACTTTCTCCCCCCCGAGCTCCGCTCACGACGCCGTCATCACCCCGCGACTCTATTTACTTCCAGTCCGTTTATCCCGAGGAGGTTTTCACGCACGGCCGCCGTTTGACGCATTTGACTTCGCGTTTGCAGCGGCAGGAGCGGCAGAAGCGGCAAGGAGCGGCAGGAGCGGCAGGAGCGGCAGGAGCGGCAGCGGCGATGGAAGTGAACCGGGACGAGGCGGAGCGCTGCATTGACATCGCGGCCGAGGCGCTGACCAAGGACGAGCCCGCGAAGGCGCTGCGGTTCCTGGAGAAGGCGCAGAGGCTCTTCCCGACGCCCAAAGCCCGGGGTAAGAGCGCGTGCGGCCGGGGTGGAAGCGGAGAGGAGGCGGAGAGGCTGCGCGGCCGCGTCAGCATCACCTGCAGCGGGAGGAGATGCGCGGCCTCCCGCACAACAACAGCCGCGGCCGGTTTAGCGCAGGGTTTGTTTGTCAAATAAACCGTCATTTCGTGCGCAAACACCTCCGGGCGCGTGTCATTCTGCGCCGGGGCGGGTAAATAACGCGGGTAAATAACGCAGTTGCTCCGCGTCGTCGAGGCCGGGGATGTCGCGATGTCGTATTCCCGTGTTACGATTAATGTGAGCAGAAAAAAACATACTACGACTTTTCAGCCACGTAAAGAGCCCTATTTAGAGCTTGTCCCTCGTCATTGTTGTTGTTTATCTCTGTGTTGTTTGTTTGTGTGTCATTAAGTATTTGCTGACCTTAAAGGAGACATATCTTTTATTTTTTCCGACACTTAATATTGAATTATGACATAAGTAGATCGTCATTTTACATTTTGTTCATCGTATACCGCGACATTGTTCTAATACGGCTCCGTAATAGAGACGTGTTCCTCGACTTCCTGTTCAAAACCGGCAGAATGGATAAGCCCCGCCTCTTCACAGTCACGTTTCGCCGTGACGAGCAGCACACGGTTAATTACACGGTTTTATCTGTTTATTGTGTACGTTTTATAACCCTGCGTGTGTCACTCCGAGAGAGGAAGAGTAGGGCGATGTGGGCGGGGATAGGGGGAAGGTGAGAACGGGAGTTTCCTGAGCGCCCGAGCCTCGGTTGCAGGACAAAACAGGATTAACTCAAACATGCGGGAATCAATCAAAACTTTGACTAACAATGTCAAAACAAGAGATGAAACGCAAACCTCACGACACGATATTATCACGATATTAACATGATATTATCACGATATTAACATGATATTAACACGATATTATAACGATATTAACATGATATTAGCACGATATTAACATGATATTAACACGATATTATAACGATATTAACATGATATTAGCACGATATTAACATGATATTAACACGATATTATAACGATATTAACATGATATTAGCACGATATTAACACGATATTAGCAAGATATTCATTTCACGGTGCGATATTTATTGAGATATTTTAGAGAATTGAACAAAATCTTGACCAAGACTAAACTAGGGCTAAACCGGGACTAAACCAGGACCAAACCAGGGCTAAACCAAGACTGAACCGGGGCTAAACCGGGACTAAACCAGGGCTACACCAGGGCTACACCAGGACTAAACCAGGTCTAAACCAAGACTAAACCAGGACTAAACCAGGTCTAAGATCATTTCTGCTCTTGAAGTTTCTTTGGGTCAGTTTAGCTCCAGAGCCTGGTTCAGGTCAGAGTTGTTTATCTATAATGTATAATGCTCCTTCACCTCCTCCTTGTTTATTATTCATGCTCAGAGTCTGAGCGACGTCACACTCTCCACGAGGAAAACCTGAGCGTTTGTGAGAGCGATGGTTTAGTCCTGGTTTAGTCCTGGTTTAGTCCTGGTTTAGCCCTGGTTTAGTCCTGGTTTAGTCCTGGTTTAGTCCTGGTTTAGTCCTGGTTTAGTTCTGGTTTAGTCTTGGTTTAGTCTTGGTCTAGCCCTGGTTTAGTCCTAGTTTAGTCCTAGTTTAGACCTGGTTCAGTCTTGGTTTAGTCTTAGTTTAGTCTTGGTTTAGCCCTGGTTTAGACCTGGTTTAGTCTTGGTTTAGTCCTGTTTTAGACCTGGTTTAGTCCTGGTTCTGTCCTTGTTTAGTCTTGGTTTAGCACTGGTTTAGTCCTGGTTTATTCTTGGTTTAGCCCTGGTTTCGACCTGGTTTAGTCCTGGTTTAGACCTAAAACAGGCCTAAACCAGGACTAAACCAGGTCCAAACCTAAACTAAACTAAATCTCTTTATGCCGTAGTACTTACATTTGTATCATATCGTTCCTTTGCACAAACATAAACTCTGATCATGTGGTCTGCAGCGCTGCAGGAGCTCATCGCTCAGAACGGCTTCAGACCGCGGAACAACAACCACGAGCATTTCAACGCGACGCCGAGACAGCGACACCGGAGCCCCCGACCGGAGCCCCCACCCGAGGACAAGCCCACGGAAAACCACTACACAGCGGAGCAGGTGGAGGCGGTCCGGAGGTACGGGCGCGGCGCTCGCGGTCAGACATACAGCATTTCATCTCCCAAACCACACGGACACGACACAGATACCGTATTTTCCGGAGTATAAGTCGCACCAGCCAAAAAATGCATAATAGAGAAGAAGAAAAAAAATATATATAAGTCGCACTGGAGGATAAGTCGCATTTTTTAGGGAAATGTATTTGAATTTTTGAATTATTTTGAAATCCAAGAACAGATATTTAATCCTGAAATGCAGTTTAAAATACTAACAGATGAGAGAACGTGGTGAATAGGTGTACGTATGCTAACGCTAACACCTTCAGCTACATGACGTATGCTAACGATAATAACACCTTCAGCTATATGACGTATGCTAACGCTAACACCTTCAGCTACATGACGTATGCTAACGCTAACACCTTCAGCTACATGACGTATGCTAACGCTAACACCTTCAGCTACATGACGTATGCTAACGCTAACACCTTCAGCTACATGATGTATGCTAACGCTAACACCTTCAGCTACTTGACATATGCTAACGCTAACACCTTCAGCTACATGACGTATGCTAACGCTAACACCTTCAGCTACATGACGTATGCTAACGCTAACACCTTCAGCTACATGAGGCACAGACAGAACTGTGGTAAGTGTCTGGTATGTTAGCGTAACATATGAACAGTTATTCAGATAACTATAGCATAAAGAACATGCTAACAAGTTTAGCAAAGCATCAGTTTTACCCCAAATCACTAAATCCACTGAATTCTTCTTCCTCTGTGTCACTTCTAAACAACTCCACAAACTCCAGAGGAAGAGGAAGTGCAGATTCTTCTTCTGCGTCGCTTAGAGCCTAGAGCGCCCTCTTGTGGTTGTCAGTGTGAAAATATAGAGTAATATCACATATAAGTCGCTCTGGAGTATAAGTCGCACCCCGGACAAAACTATGAAAAAAGGTGCGACTTATAGTCCAGAAAATACGGTACTCACCAGGTTCTAATGCTTGAGCTGTTCTGTGAAACGTGTGAAGGACTTTCAGCTTTTGGACTTTTATCTTTCTCTAAAATGAAGCCGTAAACGACAAAACCGCTTAAAAACGCCTCAGATTAAACGTTAGCGACCTTCACGAGCTTTTAAAAGACTTTGAGCGCGGGAATTGACCTCTAAAGCTGCAAGATGTGGACGCGTGAGTCACTTTGCACCTTCTAATCTCATATAAATGTGTCTCAGGAGAAGTTTGTGGGAAACTTTATTAAACCCTGAACATGCAGCGTTCACTTATATTGATCATTAACGTGACGTGATCTTTGTAAAATAGTGAACCCGAGTACATATATATATATAAGTATTTTGTTTATTGAAGCTATATAAGGGCTCGTTTTCTGGCTTGTTTATTGTAGCACTGTGTTCTTTACTGAAATCATAAATAAGTTGGAATATTTAAGGAATTATTCAAATATCCGAATGAACTTCTATTTAGAATTTAGAAATGTCATACATTTACACACACAAGAAACACAACTAAGGAACAAAAAAAAGAAAAGAAAAAAATAATGATAATAATAATAGAAATAATTAATAATGATAATAATAATCATGAATAATAACAATGGCACAATATGATAAAACAGATTAAACGCAAGTAAAGTCAACATTGTTACGTTTCTCTAAGTGTGTGTTTTGTGGTTCTTTTCAGGGTGAAACAGTGTAAAGACTTTTATGGGATCCTGGGCGTGCAGAAGGACGCCTCAGAGGAGGAACTCAAGAGATCCTACAGGAAACTGGCTCTGAAGTTCCACCCGGACAAGAACCACGCGCCAGGAGCGACAGAGGCGTTTAAAGGTCTCTACTCGACTGTTTAGACCTGGTTTCTCCTTCTGTTTGTTTCTCTGTCCTGACTCTGGTCTGACTCTGGTGTGACTCTGGTCTGACTCTGCTCCGCCTTCCCGTTCTCAGCCATCGGAAACGCGTATGCCGTCCTGAGCAACTCGTCCAAACGGCGCCACTACGATGAGTTCGGCGAGGAGAAGCCGCAGCCGCACAGGCCGGGTACTCAGCACGAGACCTACGAGCCCGACATCTCCCCCGAGGATCTGTTCAACATGTTCTTTGGAGGAGGATATCCCACAAGTAAGTCCACGTCTGACTCCATCTGACTCCATCTGACTCCATCTGACTCCATCTGACTCCGAGACACGCCCTGGCCTCACCAAAACACTCGGTTTCAAGTTTCCCAGATTTGTGAAGTCAAAGATAGAGACCCGGCGGTTTTTAGACCATAAACCATCACTAGACTCGTTCATTTCTGCCTCAAATCACGTTCATTACAGCTGCGTGTTTACATTAGCCTGTCCGGGCAAGCTAGCTTTTGTTCATTTCCCCGCGGCAATAAAAAAGTGATGTTTTGTTGTTGTTGTTTTTTCAAAGTTGACTTCATTTTAAGCTTTGAAACAAAAAAAAAACCTTACCTTAAAACCAACGAAAAGGTACAAGAGCAACACGAATAATGCAGAATGTCCGTCCCGTCGCCGCCCCCTGCTGTCTCTCTGCGGAAAACCAGCCCGAAAACGACTCTCCTGAGAAACCCTGGCTCATATTTAATATTTGCCGACGTTAAATGTTTTGATTATACCGTCTTATTCTGATAAATAAAGAAGGAAAAACACGTTGATTCAGTGATTAGCTTGGCATTAGCGCTCCCCTTGCTGGCAGCAACGAGCATTACTCGCCAAATCTGACAACGACGCCATCTTTGGCACATTTCTAACAATAGAGTTTAGAGGATTTTCACATTTTTAAAAGCAAGTGAACGCCTCAAACACGCACGACTTTCTTTACACGTGAAAAAGGATTGAACTGTCAAATTAACAACACAAATTACTCTTGTTTTCGTTGCTCAATCTGCTTTTTAACATCAAAATAACATCACTCAAGTTGTTGTTACTGAGAAAAAATGAATATGTTAATCGTGGACATGATGAGTGATAATTAAATAGAGAGTAATAGTTTATTCTGCATCATTTTCAAGTCATTTTTTTGTATCTTTCCACACTTTTGTACTGCAGTCATCTTTCCTTGTATTTGTTTATGAGTTTTGTTGTGTTGTTGTTTTGTTGTGCACGTTTTGCGAGTGACTTTATGAGTTTGTTCTGTCGCTTCTCGCAGGCAACGGTCACGCTTTCACTCACACCAGGACCAGACCCCAGAGACCGGCCCCGAGAAGAGAACGACAGAGAGACGTGAGTGACGCTCGCCCTGCAGGTGGCAAGAGCCGCCACTAGAGGACGCGTCTCACCCATTTATCGCCACAGGCCCCAGATGAAATGGTTATGACGCAGCCATCGTCATATTTAGTTCTATTTCACCCAAAAAATGGCAAAAATGTATATTTCAATGGTCGTTTGGAGTATTTCTGTAAATATACAATAAACAATGCACTCAATAATATGTGCTTTATCTTCACAATATTATCTGCATTCATTGCCTCACCTATAACGTGTCATGACGACTCACTGTAAAACGGTATTGGTTTGTGTGTGGTAACGGTCTCTCTCTTTCAGAGCGGCCTGGCGCTGTGTGGTAACGGTCTCTCTCTTTCAGAGCGGCCTGGCGCTGTGTGGTAACGGTCTCTCTCTTTCAGAGCGGCCTGGCGCTGTGTGGTAACGGTCTCTCTCTTTCAGAGCGGCCTGGCGCTGTGTGGTAACGGTCTCTCTCTTTCAGAGCGGCCTGGCGCTGTGTGGTAACGGTCTCTCTCTTTCAGAGCGGCCTGGCGCTGTGTGGTAACGGTCTCTCTTTCAGAGCGGCCTGGCGCTGTGTGGTAACGGTCTCTCTCTTTCAGAGCGGCCTGGCGCTGTGTGGTAACGGTCTCTCTCTTTCAGAGCGGCCTGGCGCTGTGTGGTAACGGTCTCTCTTTCAGAGCGGCCTGGCGCTGTGTGGTAACGGTCTCTCTCTTTCAGAGCGGCCTGGCGCTGTGTGGTAACGGTCTCTCTTTCAGAGCGGCCTGGCGCTGTGTGGTAACGGTCTCTCTTTCAGAGCGGCCTGGCGCTGTGTGGTAACGGTCTCTCTCTTTCAGAGCGGCCTGGCGCTGTGTGGTAACGGTCTCTCTCTTTCAGAGCGGCCTGGCGCTGTGTGGTAACGGTCTCTCTTTCAGAGCGGCCTGGCGCTGTGTGGTAACGGTCTCTCTTTCAGAGCGGCCTGGCGCTGTGTGGTAACGGTCTCTCTTTCAGAGCGGCCTGGCGCTGTGTGGTAACGGTCTCTCTTTCAGAGCGGCCTGGCGCTGTGTGGTAACGGTCTCTCTTTCAGAGCGGCCTGGCGTTGTTCGTGCAGGTGATGCCGATCCTGCTGCTGGTCATAGTCTCGGCTCTGAGTCAGCTCATGGGCCACAGTCCGGCCTACAGCCTCAGCTACAGACCGTGAGTACAGCCTCGCTCTTCTTCTCCTCAGCCTCGCTCTTCCTCTCAGCCTCGCTCTTCTTCTCCTCAGCCTCGCTCTTCCTCTCAGCCTCGCTCTTCCTCTCAGCCTCGCTCTTCTTCTCCTCAGCCTCGCTCTTCCTCTCAGCCTCGCTCTTCCTCTCAGCCTCGCTCTTCCTCTCAGCCTCGCTCTTCTTCTCCTCAGCCTCGCTCTTCCTCTCAGCCTCGCTCTTCCTCTCAGCCTCGTTCTTCTTCTCAGCCTTGCTTTTCTCACCCTCGTTCTTCCTCTCAGCCTCTCTTCTTCTCCTCCTCTCTCCAGGTCGGCGGGTTACTCGCAGAAACGTCTCACAGAGAAGTTGCGGGTGCCGTACTTCGTGGGCGAGCACTTCTCTAAAGAGTGGAGCGGGTCCAACCTGAAGAGCCTGGAGCGGAACGTGGAGGACGACTACATCTCCAACCTGAGGAACAACTGCTGGAAGGAGAAGCAGCAAAGTCAGTTCATCCTTCTCTCCTCAAAAACATGCCTGGAGTTGTTTTTAGCATCGTTCTCGCTCTTTTCATTAAGCTTCTCTTCTCTCAGCCTCACAAAACACTCAATTTCAAATTTCCCAGATTTGTCACGTCAAAAGTAGAGAGCTGGAACTCTTCTCTGCTGTTTTTAAGTCCATAAATCGACTCGTTATGAGCATTTCTGCCTCAAATTAGTAAAAACTTGAAAAATCAGACTGCTTTATCTGGTTTAGAGTTTAGAGCCAATGGGAAATCCGAAAATCACAAACATGCGTCAGTTTTAGAGAAACTGTTGCATTTGGAAGACAAAGTACAATGAAATTTAAGAGAGAAATCAGATTACTCGCATCAACAGTGGTGGAAAGTAAGGAAGTCCAGAAGGAAGAGTACAGAATTTAAAGTAAAAATTTTAGGAATCCTTAATTTACTTCATTTGAGAGCAGGAATCTATACTTTTTTAACTAAAGTCTAGTCTAAAAAGTAAAAAGCACTTCTCTTAAAACTAATAAAGTGTTATTTTTTGCACTTTATTGATTATTGAACTGAAAACAGCTAGAAAATCGACTTGGTTCAGCACAACGTTTTTATCCAGGTATACGTACAAGTAATACGTTTACTTTTTACTCTTTACTTTTATTTAAAGTGCCCCCTACAGGTCGGACCTCTCACTGAACTAAAATGCAGTTAAGATAAATATATATTTTTGAAAATTGCTTACAATAATAAAAATTTTATCCCAGAATCGCAGAATTTTTTAGTTTTCTAATTTTACTTCCTGGTTGTAATCAATGACATCACGCTAGCAAACTACCCAGCGACCACTGAGCCAAAACTCATCTAATGTCACAATTTGCACCTTCCATTTTGTTGATTTTTTTATCCAAAAAGTAGTTTATTTTGTGTAAATTCTGCGTAAACTTTGGAAAGACTGTGCGTCCCTGGTGTGATGTCACTTCCTGTAATAATTTTCTTCAGATTTTTCCACTTTGCTCCACAAAAAGTGATTCGATTGGTGTAAAACTATAATTTATATGTACGACAGGTAAAAATACACCTGATAAAGTCATAATTATAAAATTGTAAAAACCTGTCATACTTATATTTATATTTAAACCCACTTTTACCGGATCTAACCGTTTGCCCGTGGTTTCCCCCGCAGAGGAGGGCATGCTGTACCGGGCGCGATACTTCGGCGACTCGGACCTGTACGAGCGCGCCCAGAAGGCCCGGACGCCCAGCTGCGCCAAACTGTCCGAGATCTCCGCCTCCATCCACTGACGACCGCCGCCCGCCACGCGTTTACAGGTGCGCGGGCCGACGGGAGACGCCCCCACGCATCTGCAGGTGCGACGGCATCACGTACAGCTGTGCCAAACTGTGACAAATTGTGACAAACTGTGCTAAACTGTGACGGACCGTGACGAACTGTGACAAACTGTGACAAAACATGAATGAACCATAAAAGTGCACAAATGTCACTTACACTAGACTTTTCTGCCTCTTTTTGAGCTCATGTTTACCGTATTTTCCGGACTATAAGTCGCACATTTTTTCATAGTTTTGGCTGGGGTGCGACATATACTCATATTTATACTTATATACTTATACTTATACTCCAGTGCGACTTATGTGTTTTTTTCTTCTCTATTATGCATTTTTTTGCTGGTGCGACTTATAGTCCGGAAAAACACGGTAATTGTTTTACTCAAAGACGATACACGCCATGTTAAAATTTTGCAGATTTACAAAACGATATATATATATATATATATATATATTTGTGTTTCGGTTTAAAGTGTAAAGTATTTGAAACGAAGCGCCAAGGTGCACCTTTCATATGAATTATTATTTTATGGATAATCACAGAAAACAACGTTAGGTTAGAATACTTATGTTTAAGGACACTTATGCTAAATGTCCTTGTTCTCACCCTGTTCCTCGTCACAAACTCAGCTGGAGTCACGTTTAGCTTCATTCACAGTTTGATGAATCCTGGCGATAAAGTCCTCTCCCCTCCGAGCCTCAGAAACACTCCGTTCTGAATCTCCTCCATCTGTGATGTCATATTCTACCTGTGACTCTGAGAATCTTCTGCTGGTTTTAAACTCGATAAATCATCTCCAGACTCTTTCTTTTCTCCCGTCTCATCACGATCAGAACAACTGCAGCTTCCAAGAAAACGTTCCAGTTGTTTATTATTAACCCGTGTAATTCTCTTTGCAGCCAGTAGATGGTGTGGAAATGCAGTTAGTCCCGTGGGAAACAGCAGAGATATAGACATCACTTTTTTAGTTCTTGAACATGAGATGCTAAACTAAAGTCACTCTAGAGCATGTTTAAAGACAGATAAAAGTACAATAATGCATCATATTTGTCAGTGACTCTCCACAAACACATTCATCTCATAAAAGAGATTCAGCCGTGAGTTATTTTCCATCTGCAGTTCCAGAGATCAGATCCAGAGTCAGAGTCTTTATGATTAACCCTTTGAGTCAAACATGTTCTGACCAATGAGAAGCTGCTGAACGTCACAGGATAAATCACTCTGATGTTTGTGACTTTCATGCAGTCGTTTAGAAGTCGACAGTTATGCAAAGTGTGTTTTTGAAAAGCATTTGGGATCTTTTTCTTTTCTTTTTCATTTGTCAAAAGGTCAAACACAAAAAAAGGACAAAAATAGAGAGAAAACGTGAGATAAAAATATAAGTCTAATGTAAGACAAAAATAAGACTAATGAATATAAATAAATTTGACCATTTTCAAATTATGTACAAATGTGATAAGAGATTAAATGAAAATAATAATGATGATGACAACAATAATAATAAAATAATATAACATTTATTTTTATTATGACAATAATAAAATAATATAATAATAATGATGACAATAATACTAAAAATATTATAATAATAATGATGATAAAGATAAGAAGAAGAATTAAGAAATTTATTTGACCATTTTCAAATTAATTAAGATAATTTAAGAAATTAAATGACAATATAATCATAACAATAATAATAATGAGTTGAAGAAATAAGAAATACATTTTTGAATATTTGTGATTTTTCCCCCCATTTTCCGTATGTCAATGAAATGTCAGTCCAGTCCTCGATCATCAGCGCAGTTTGTCTCTTCCATTTTGTTGTGACGGCCTTTTCCTCTTTTCCTTTTTCCTCTTTTCCTCTTTTCCTCTTTTCCTTTTTCCTCTTTTCTTTTTCCTCTTTTCCTCTTTTCCTCTTTAGCATTTCCCTGTGAATAACGAGCACTTTGAGAAGACATGAAACGTTACAAAGAAACGTGACACATTCTTCCTCCTTTGTGAAGCACATACATTTTCCCATTCTTCCTCCGTCAAAACAAAATCACCCTCTTTCCCATTTCATTTGAATATATTTAGTTAGAATAATTGTAAAGCATTTATACATTTTCTTTAAGATAGTATTCCCTTTGAAAGTTCTGATTTAAATGTTATAATTCCCCCAATAAAACCTCATAAATGACGCACAGAAACACACGTTTAGCCTAATTCACGCGAGGCCGGATTCACCGTTAGCTTTGCCGCAATAACATCATCCCACAATCTCTGAAAGTCCCTGAATGTCTCTTTAAACCTCTGTATTTTTCTCTCTTCAGGTTTCAAGGACAAAAAAACCGACTGGCTGTAAATACAAACCAACCGATGCACTGGACTCCGCCCCCTCAGCGAACCTCTGGACGTTCACTCGTTAGTTTAAGTCAATATTAGAGGATATCAATATTTTACGACGAACAACACTCCAGCTCGCCGGTCTTCCTGAAACGACACGTTCGATCACTACATTTATCCGAGGCTGTGCCATAGCAGAAGTAGCATAATTAAAGGTTTTCATTTTGCAGTAACAAAGGTTTAAAATGAGAATAATCCCAGCGCTGGAATGAAGGACCTCGACGATCGCTTCCTTTTACGTTATATGCAAGTTTTTTGAGGTTTTGTTTTGCACGTTTTGCAATTTAAACTATGCAGAAACGATGCGAACGCTCTGAACAAAAGCCATGTGAGGTCGTACGATCAGCGAAACGAGCCACGTTCAGACTGTCCGGTGGAAGAGACTCGGGGCAGAAGGTTTAAAGTTGGAAATACTGTAGATTCTGGGCGGAACAATGACCCGCGGAGACGCCAGGAGAGTAAAGAGTGCACCGCGTCGCTCGGCAGCAGCAATATAATGCTCAAACTGCTTTTCTTTGTGTGCAAACGTTCTGCTCGCGGCGGATCGGCAATGTCTCCATTTAAGGCACATTTAAGTAGCACCTACGCACAAGAAAATAACACATCCAAACTTCCCTCAGAACATTTTTGGATCTAATATGTCAACGAAAGGAACCAATACATTTAAATCTGGCTTAAAATGACATTTTTACACCTAAAATGCCTTATTTTTACATGAAAACATGGCATGAGGATAAACCTGTTTATTTTATGTAAGTAAACGACAGGACAAGGTTCAAATTTAAGGTCTTTCCCTGTTCGACTGCAGCGTCTTGACTTCATGACACATCCAAACATGCTTCTTTATTTAGTTGTGGGAAAAGATTCAGTTTTTTCATCTGGACTCTGTTCATCTGGATCTCCTCTTGGACCACTTCTGACGCATTCGACTTCCATCAACTTCCATCCTTCCATCCTTTCATCCTTCCATGCTTCCATCCTTGTGTCCTTCCAGCCTTCCATCCTTCCACCCTTTCATCCTTTCATCCTTCCATCCTTGCATCCTTCCATCTTTCCAGCCTTCCATCCTTTCATCCTTCCATCCTTTCAGCCTTCCATCCTTTCATCCTTCCAGCCTTCCATCCTTCCATCCTTCCATCCTTTCAGCCTTCCATCCTTTCATCCTTCCATCCTTCCATCCTTTCATCCTTCCATCCTTTCAGCCGCACAAGCTGCTCTTCTCAGTCACTTACAATCCCCAAATGTTCTGCAAAAACGTGCACTTAAAACGTTCAAATAAGACGCGTAACTACACTAAAAACGTTCTCAAAGCCTTCGACGTGGACTATATCCCTCGAAGCTTCCGTCACGATCAGGCCCAAACGCCAACGAGTCGCCGGAGCTCCCGTGTTCACATCTGGAAACGATTTGTCCCGTGTTTGTCATGTCTTTGGGGTTATTTATCTGTTCGCTTCGTCGGTTTCGCCCAAATGTTCCCCCCAAACGCCCCATGAACCCGCACAGGTCGTCCCCACCGGGGTCTGAATGCAGCGGCCCGTCCTCCATGACCTCCGTGACCTCCGTGTCCTTCACCTGAAACCGAAAAGCCAAGTTCAAATCAAGCTACGTGCCTAAAACTCTGTCGGGATCAACCGCTTCTTTTTGGCCTGTTTGCTGCACCACGTCTTCTTTTTGCTGTTTATTACTTTATTTATTTGATTTGACGTTTTTACTCCTGGATTAAAAATGTTCAAAAGAAAACGGTGGCTACGAGTACTTTCTTTAACGAACTTGACCTGATTTAGTGTTTCCTTTTCAGTCGTTAGGCTCGTTTTGGAGAAATTAGGTTTAAAATGACAAGAAGTAGAACTGAATCCCTCTGTGATGTCATCAGTGTGCGACACAGACAATTTACACTTACAACTCCTGTTCTACACCTGGTTTGGTCCTGTTCTACACATGGTTTGGTCCTGTTCTACACGTGGTTTGGTCCTGTTCTTGGTTTAGTCCTTGTGCAAGTGTAAACCATTAGCATACCATTGTTTTGGAACTATACTTAGACTAAAACAGAGGTAAACCAGACTCGGCACTGGGACTAATCTTGGACTAAACCCAGAACTAAACATGGGCAAGGTCAGGACTAAACCGGGGCTAAACCAGGATTAAACAGGGACCAAAGTGAGTCTACTGAAACCGGGATCACGTACAAGAGTGAACGCACCATAAATCATCTACCAACCAGGCCCAAACTAGGTCAACCCAGGCCCAAACTAGGTCAAACCAGCACCAAACTAGTTCAAACCAAGTAAAAAACTAGGTCAAACCAGCACCAAAGTAGTTCAAACCAGGCCCAAACTAGGTCAAACCAGGCCCAAACTAGGTCAACCCAGGCCCAAACTAGGTCAAACCAGCACCAAACTAGTTCAAACCAAGTAAAAAACTAGGTCAAACCAGCACCAAAGTAGTTCAAACCAGGCCCAAACTAGGTCAAACCAGGCCCAAACTAGGTCAAACCAGCACCGAACTAGGTCAAACCAAGTAAAAAACTAGGTCAAACCAGCACCAAACCAGGATTTTTTCGGGTCAACACTCGGGACTATTACTGACTCAAACTCTTTGGAGCTCATATTTCAAATTCCTGTTTGGCCCCGAGTGACGAGCGAGAGATTAAACGTGAAGAAAGAGGAGCAGAAAGAGAGCGAGGAGAGGAAAGAGGACACGTGCTCTTCGGCACGTTCGCACTGGAGAAACGTGCCAGAGCTGAAGGGGGCGGAGTGAGGGGGCGGAGCGAGGGGGCGGGCCAGAGGTTTTATGGGAGCGAGGGGGCGGGCCAGAGGTTTTAGGGGAGGGAGAAATCGTTCCCAACATTCGCACGACGGCCGAAGCACGAAGAGGAGTTTGAAGGCAAAGTACTCAAAATACTGACGCACGTCTTGGCAATGCGCGTGAATTCAAAATAAACTGCAGAATTGTACACGTAATTGTTTTCTAATATTAACTGCGTTTTAAACATGAAATTGTGTCATTCTGCGTAATCAAAACAGCATTTTTGTAAACTTTTAACCATTCGTTTTTGTACCAGGACATGCAATACCCCGCTCTAGTACCTCCAGATTGAAAATTACGTTCATAACAGACAGAATCGTTTCATGCCACGTGCGTCACATTTAAAGAGTTCAATTGTGGACACATTGAGTTTATTTTTTGTACTTTGACGCACAAATGGTTCACAAACGTTGCCTGAAAGGTGTCGTTTTTTTGCCAGCTAGCGTCTCACAAGTTAGCGCTGATATCGAGGGTTTTCTGCAACGTTACGCAGACTTTTAACCGTCAAAAACCTTCATCAAAGTCGGCACTGAAAGCTCAAAATCACACAAAAATGTTAATATATTTAGTGCATCTCTATTACCGCACACAGGGAAAGTTTTAGACTCTTTCTTCAGTTATCAGAAGAGTCCATAATGTTTATCCTGTATGCTAATCACCAATGATAATCTCCAATGCTAATCGTTGGCTAGCATTCTCTGCGTGACTCGCTACAACAAAGCCACATGTGCGTTTTAAAATTTAGCTGTTAAACGTCAGAATCACAGTCGACACAAAACTGTTCGGATATTTGAGCCGTTTAGCATTTGTTTACGTTAGTGACCAGAATCAAGATGGCCGCCGGTTGCTCAGGTCACGCCGACGTGTGGATCTGACTCTTCTACAATGTTTAGTGTTGTTTATACCGACACTTTACCGTAAAGTGCACGTGGTTCTTGTGTTTGGTCTAATTGTTACTTTGGTTGTGTAGAATCTGTGGTCAATGTTAATCATAGTTTTGCATCAGTCGAGTCACAGTTTGGGAAGAAAATTTGAAGTTGTGCCAAGTTCTAAAACAGAATCCCTCTGTGATGTCATCAATATGCGACGTTCAGGGATAATTTGGACAAACTTTTGACAGTTTAAACCATGGTTGGACTAAATAAAAGTGTTTTATGGTGTTATTGTGTGTCAGATCAGAACTGTTGTGTCGTTTATGTGGAATTTGGCTCTTGTTTACAGTGAAGTGTATTGTGGGACTTTAAACATACTTTTATACTCTTACATAAGCGATAGCACTTCATTCTCTGGGCTGGTGCAGTGTCTCTCTCTGGTCGACATTGTTTACTGAAGGATCCACGTGTCCTGAGCGTCAGCTGCTCCAGCACCATCCCAGACATGTACACAACATGTACACAACATGTACACAACATGTACACAACATGTACACAACATGTACACAACATGTACACAACATGCACACGACATGTACACAACATGTACACAACATGTACACAACATGCACACGACATGTACACAACATGTACACAACATGTACACAACATGTACACAACATGTACACAACATGTACACAACATGCACACGACATGTACACAACATGTACACAACATGTACACAACATGCACACGACATGTACACAACATGTACACAACATCTACACAACATGTATACAACATGTACATAACATGTATACAACATGTACACAACATGTACACAACATGTACACGACATGTACACAACATGTACACAACATGTATACAACATGTACATAACATGTATACAACATGTACACAACATGTACACGACATGTACACAACATGTACACAACATGTACATAATATGTACACAACATGTACACAACATGTACACGACATGTACACAACATGTACACGACATGTATACGACATGTACACAACATGTACACAACATGTATGCGACATGTACATAACATGCACACGACATGTACACAACATGTACACAACATGTATACAACATGTACATAACATGTATACAACATGTACACAACATGTACACAACATGTACACGACATGTACACGACATGTATACGACATGTACACAACATGTACACAACATGTGTACACTACAATGACGTATACACAACATGTACACAACATGTACACAACATGTATACAACATGTACATAACATGTATACGACATGTACACAACATGTACATAACATGTACACAACATGTACACGACATGTACACCACGTATACACAACATGTACACAACATGTACATAACATGTACACAACATGTACATAACATGTACACAACATGTATACGGCATGTACACAACATGTATACAACATGTACACAACATGTACACAACATGTACACAACATGTACATAACATGTACACAACATGTATACGGCATGTACACAACATGTATACAACATGTACACAACATGTACACAACATGTACACAACATGTGTACACTACAATGACGTATGCACAACATGTACACAACATGTACACAACATGTACACAACATGTATACAACATGTACACAACATGTATACGACATGTACATAACATGCACACGACATGTACACAACATGTACACAACATGTACATAATATGTACACGACATGTACACAACATGTACACAACATGTATACGACATGTACACAACATGTACACAACATGTATGCGACATGTACATAACATGCACACGACATGTACACAACATGTACACAACATGTATACAACATGTACATAACATGTATACAACATGTACACAACATGTACACAACATGTACACAACATGTACACGACATGTATACGACATGTACACAACATGTACACAACATGTGTACACTACAATGACGTATACACAACATGTACACAACATGTACACAACATGTATACAACATGTACATAACATGTATACGACATGTACACAACATGTACATAACATGTACACAACATGTACACGACATGTACACCACGTATACACAACATGTACACAACATGTACATAACATGTACACAACATGTACATAACATGTACACAACATGTATACGGCATGTACACAACATGTACACAACATGTACACAACATGTACATAACATGTACACAACATGTATACGGCATGTACACAACATGTATACAACATGTACACAACATGTACACAACATGTACACAACATGTGTACACTACAATGACGTATGCACAACATGTACACAACATGTACACAACATGTACACAACATGTATACAACATGTACACAACATGTATACGACATGTACATAACATGCACACGACATGTACACAACATGTACACAACATCTACACAACATGTATACAACATGTACACAACATGTATACAACATGTACACAACATGTACACAACATGTACACGACATGTACACAACATGTACACAACATGTATACAACATGTACATAACATGTATACAACATGTACACAACATGTACATGACATGTACACAACATGTACACAACATGTACATAACATGTATACAACATGTACACAACATGTACACAACATGTACACGACATGTACACAACATGTACACAACATGTATACAACATGTACACAACATGTACACAACATGTATACGACAGGTACACAACATGTACACAACATGTATACAACATGTACATAACATGTATACAGCATGTACACAACATGTACACGACATGTACACGACATGTACACGACATGTATACGACATGTACACAACATGTACATAACATGTACACAACATGTACGCAACATGTACACAACATGTATACAACATGTACACAACATGTACACAACATGTACACAACATGTACACAACATGTGTACACTACAATGACGTATACACACCATGTACACAACATGTACACAACATGTACACAACATGTATACAACATGTACATAACATGTATACGACATGTACACAACATGTACACGACATGTACACCACGTATACACAACATGTACACAACATGTATACGACATGTACACAACATGTACACAACATGTATGCGACATGTACATAACATGTATACAACATGTACACAACATGTACACAACATGTATACGACATGTACACAACATGTACATAACATGTACACAACATGTACGCAACATGTACACAACATGTATACAACATGTACACAACATGTACACAACATGTACACAACATATACACGACATGTACACAACATGTACATAACATGTATACAATATGTACACAACATGTATACAACATGTATACAACATGTACACAACATGTATACAACATGTACACAACATGTACACAACATGTACACAACATATACACGACATTTACACAACATGTACATAACATGTATACAATATGTACACAACATGTATACAACATGTACACAACATATACATAACATGTACACAACATGTACACAACATGTACATAACATGTATACAACATGTACACAACACGTCCACATCATGTGACCCATGTTTTCTCACTGTCAGCCTCTGCGTAAACAACCTGTGACCTGTACCAGCACTTCTACTTCTACTACTACTGCTACTACTATTAGTAGTAGTAGTAGTAGTAGTCGTAGTAGTAGTAGTAGTAGTAGTAGTAGTAGTAGTAGTAGCAGTAGTAGTAGCAGTAGTAGTAGTAGTAGCAGTAGTAGTAGCAGTAGTAGTAGTAGTAGCAGTAGCAGTAGTAGTAGTAGTAGCAGTAGTAGTAGCAGTAGTAGTAGTAGTAGTAGTAGTAATAGTCAGTGTAAACACCTCATGACGTCTTCACACTGTAAACACAGTCACATGTTTGTTTCTCTGCAGCTGTGACGTAAATGCCTCGGGTCACGGCCTGGACCAGAATGTGAATGAGGAGGGGGCGTGGCCTGGACCAGAATGTGAATGAGGAGGGGGCGTGGCCTGGACCAGAATGTGAATGAGGAGGGGGCGTGGCCTGGACCAGAATGTGAATGAGGAGGGGGCGTGGCCTGGACCAGAATGTGAATGAGGAGGGGGCGTGGCCTGGACCAGAATGTGAATGAGGAGGGGGCGTGGCCTGGACAGTCCAACAGAAATGTGTCTTTAAATGTGTTAGTTTAGGTTTAATGATCAGTCACATGTGAAGTGTCTGTAAATGAATCACAAAAGTGCAGAAATGTGCATCATTTAATGTAAACAACACACTCAATATTCATATTTTTCATATTCACCATATTTACTTAAACTCCATATTTTACTGACGACATCTAATACTAAAATACTAACATTTATATTTGTTAAAATCATCAGGTTAAATGAATAAACACATTTGTTATTTTACCTTTTAATTTTTCCACGCCAAAATACAATATAATCAATAGGAAAATATGTCTCTAATGTTTATACATATTTTATACCTATAGTTTGTCCAATAATTAAGTTTTTCTCTTATTAAATACTGATAACACGTTTATTATTTATTTTGTTTGTAACTTATAATATATAATATGTCTTATTCTGCATAACTTTATTCAGCTGCAAATTTACAAAAAAATGTCCTCACATTTCCTCTTATTACTGAGGATTATAATTATAATATATAACAAGTAGAAACGTG
Organism: Eucyclogobius newberryi; assembly: GCF_026437365.1. Lineage (NCBI taxonomy): Eukaryota > Metazoa > Chordata > Actinopteri > Gobiiformes > Gobiidae > Eucyclogobius > Eucyclogobius newberryi. Next base: position 5,320,943 of record NW_027315835.1, on the reverse strand, counting down.
TTAATGAAGGTGTAATTAGCAGCAGAATAAGTCCTTAATTAGACCAAACGAACAAACTACAAGTATGCAAATGAGCAGACGTAGTAAGTAAGTATTTCAAAAAGTATTTTGTGTTTTTGGCTGCATGTGATGTGATTGGATTTTCTGTGCGTGTGGGCGGGGCTTAGTGATGAAGGAATGACTTTTCGTTGAATATTTCTCACAACAAACACACGTCGTTCTTTTGATTAAAAAAAATAATTTATTTGTTTCCATGAAAGTACAAAAACAGTGCAATGGTAACGAGTATTTGAATGTCAAATAAATAAGAGAAAACGTGCGGGTGAAGAAACCGCACAAATGTTCACGTCGTCGTTTTGCCCTCGTTTTTTTCTTTTAACGCCGTTTTTCGCCCTCAAAAAACGTACAAATCTTCCGTACGTCGAGATATTTTCCACATGAATACTTTTTCTTAAGCGCTGTGTACGATCGGGCGTAGGATTCGGGCAAAACGACGACTCTGCGCTCGTTAGCGACGTAGCGTTAGCTGCCTGGGCCTCGGCGTTTATAAAGTGAACACAGATTTTATGCTAAACCTTCTCACAAAAGGCAACGATAATAATGAGTAAAACATTTGACCCGTTTCATCTCAAACGTTTTGCAAACGTTTAGGAAATAAGTCATTTTTAAAAGATTTTACATTTTGGGGAATTGTTTTTACAATTTTGGTAAGTAGCAAACTTTTCAAGTTATACTTGAAAAGTATAACTTGAAAACTTCCTATAAGTATAACCTATACTTATAGGAAGTTTTCAAACTTCCTATAAGTGATCTGTTCTTTTCTTCTGTATCTACCTCTGTATCTTCCTGCGTTGCAACAATGAAAGGAATAATATCTTATCTTATCTTATCGATGGTAAAATAACTGAAATTTGACTTCAGATAAATACTGAAATTTCAATAACGTTCAATAATCTTTTAAAAAATATGCAGTTTTTAAAGATATTTCCCACTGAATTTCCTGATCAAATTGTTGTCATATTGTCATTGTAACTAAACAATTAAAATTTTGATTGGGATGATGCTGAAATTCCAAAAAAAATTAAACGAATTTGCAGTTTTGAAGGTTATTTCATTGACTTTGTGATGAAACGGGTCAAAATAAGGCCTTTGCTTTGAGCTGCAGTGGAGAAAGTGTTGGTCCAAGATGGCTCCTGCTCCAGTCGTGTCCTAACACTCTCGTGTCCTAGCACTCTTGGATGAGCAGTCGTGTCCTAACACTCTCGTGTCCTAGCACTCTTCGATGAGCAGTCCTTCAGAGCAGTACAGCTTCTTCTTGATCACCCTGAAGCCCGTGCTCAGTTTGATTTCCTGTCTCATCACCGTTGCCAGCGGCGACTTGGGGCTGAAAAGTCCCTGGATTTTGGGCCAAATGCCGCTGGTTTCAAGTCTTAAGACCAGAGTCAGTTGGAAGGTGGGCACGAGGTAAGGGTCGACGGACAGCTGTGCCACGCCCTCGCAGGCCTCGCCCTGCTCCACGCACAGGTGTATGAGCGCCCCCCGCAGGCCGCAGGGCTCGCTGGTGGCCAGGTGCAGCAGCTCCCGCCCGATGTGCTGCAGGAGCTTGTCGGGGATGAGCAGGCGGCTGCAGCGCAGGGCACTGTCCGAGTCTTTGGCCTCGCGCAGGCTGGACGCGATCAGCTCCACCGCCTCTTTGAGCAGGTGCTCCTCCATCGGGTCGAAGAAGAGGTCGTCGCCCGCGTTCAGGTCGCCCGACGTGTCCGAGCCTGGAGGAGAAGAGGTCAGAGGTCAGAGATCAGGCCGGTGGAACGCGCTCAGAAGGATCGGATTTTCGTTTGTTGGGTTAGTTTAATAAAATAAGACTTTAGGTTAAGACTGTGCGTTCAAAAATACTTTATTATTTATTATTAAGAATGATTCAGGCTTTGTCTTGGTTTGAGTTTGATTTACTTTAGTTTGATCTTGTTCTAGCCCGGGTTAAGACCTGGTTTAGTCCCGGTTTAGTCCCGGTTTAGTCCTAGTTTAGTCCCGGTTTAGTCCTAGTTTAGTCCTAGTTTAGTCCTGGTTTAGTCCTTGTTTAGTCCTGGTTTAGTCCTGGTTTGGTCCTGGTTTGGTCCTGGTTTAGTCCTGGTTTAGTCCTGGTTTAGTCCTGGTTTAGTCCTGGTTTGGTCCTGGTTTGGTCCTGGTTTGGTCCTGGTTTAGTCCTGGTTTAGACCTGGTTTAGACCTGGTTTAGTCCTGGTTTAGTCCTGGTTTAGTCCTGGTTTAGTCCTGGTTTAGTCCTGGTTTGGTCCTGGTTTAGTCCTGGTTTGGTCCTGGTTTAGTCCTGGTTTAGTCCTAGTTTAGTCCTAGTTTAGTCCTGGTTTAGTCCTGGTTTAGTCCTGGTTTAGTCCTGGTTTGGTCCTGGTTTAGTCCTGGTTTGGTCCTGGTTTGGTCCTGGTTTGGTCCTGGTTTAGTCCTGGTTTAGTCCTGGTTTAGTCCTAGTTTAGTCCTAGTTTAGTCCTGGTTTAGTCCTGGTTTAGTCCTGGTTTAGTCCTGGTTTAGTCCTGGTTTAGTCCTGGTTTGGTCCTGGTTTGGTCCTGGTTTGGTCCTGGTTTGGTCCTGGTTTAGTCCTGGTTTGGTCCTGGTTTAGTCCTGGTTTAGTCCTGGTTTAGTCCTGGTTTGGTCCTGGTTTAGTCCTGGTTTGGTCCTGGTTTAGTCCTGGTTTGGTCCTGGTTTAGTCCTGGTTTAGTCCTGGTTTAGTCCTGGTTTAGTCCTAGTTTAGACCTGGTTTAGTCCTAGTTTAGTCCTGGTTTGGTCCTGGTTTAGTCCTGGTTTAGTCCTGGTTTAGTCCTGGTTTAGTCCTGGTTTAGTCCTGGTTTAGTCCTGGTTTGGTCCTGGTTTAGTCCTGGTTTAGTCCTGGTTTAGTCCTGGTTTGGTCCTGGTTTAGTCCTGGTTTGGTCCTGGTTTAGTCCTGGTTTAGTCCTAGTTTAGACCTGGTTTAGTCCTGGTTTAGTCCTGGTTTGGTCCTGGTTTAGTCCTGGTTTGGTCCTGGTTTAGTCCTGGTTTGGTCCTGGTTTAGTCCTGGTTTGGTCCTGGTTTAGTCCTGGTTTGGTCCTGGTTTAGTCCTGGTTTGGTCCTGGTTTAGTCCTGGTTTGGTCCTGGTGAATGCTTCAGGCTTAAGAACTACTTCATATAGACTTATATAGTATTAGTTCTGTTGTTCCTGAGCCTGAACTGTTGACTGTGACTAGAGTCTTTGTTCATACTTTACTGCAGCAGGAATACGTGTCGTTATAATAAAGAACACGTTTGTACAAATCTAAACTACTTAACGCAGAATTTGAATGGTTTTTGTAGTCCGTGTTTGTACCTGAGTCCGACAGGTCGCTCCGGCTGCCGCTGTTGGACTCCATGCTGCCGCCGAAGTCCGCCAGTCGCTGGACCAACTTGCCCCAGGACAGACGGCGCGGGCTGCTGCTGTCGACGGGCGTGGCGGGCGCGCTGCAGCCCAGGGCCAGCTCGCCGTCGGCGGAGAGGGTCGGCATGGCGTCTGCTTCCTGCTTCTTCACGACGGGCGAGCGCAGACTTCTACAGCTGTGGGCGAAGAGGACAGGTCAGAGGGGAACGTTCTTAGTCTGAGTTTGATTTACTGTAGGTCGGTCTTGTTCTAGCCCGGTTTTAGCCCTGGTTTAGTCCTGGTTTAGACCTGGTTTAGAACTGGTTTAGTCCTGGTTTAGTCCTGGTTTAGTCCTGGTTTAGTCCTGGTTTAGACCTGGTTTAGTCCTGGTTTAGCCCTGCAGTTTGCTCCAGTTCTAGACCTGGTTTAGTCTGAACTATGACACTTCTTTACACATTAGATCAGACAAATTGTGATTTAGTTGCATTTTTCACATCACAAACTGTCCGTTGTTGAGAAGTTTGGCAAACAAAACATATAATTTATGACGTCAACACTTTTCCTCCTGTAATTAATCACTATCCATTAATTACGCTTATTATGCTTATGTTAAACTTCTGTCTAGTCCGTGTTTTTCTGCTGTGGATGTGTAAAATGACAAAGATTATCATTCAAAAGTTGCAGAAAACCCATTAAAGTCACACGGTTGCAACAATAGACCTCCTGTAAAAACACTATATTATGCATACAAATTAACAAATACGTATAATTCTTGTATAATTCTGAACATTATTGCATAAACTGTCTTGTCATTTAGCTCCAGTTGACGTGCAGCTGTCACCTGCACAGATCAACTTACCCCATTGTTCAGCCCAACAGCCCCATTGTCCCTCTCCACCTCAAAACATCCACTTTTAAGGACAAAATCTGCATTTATCGCGCACATTTGTCCCTTTTCTGCAGCGTTTTGCTCATTTCTCACACCGTTTTTGCCTCATGACGTCACGGATTAGTTGTTTTTAAGCTGTTTATCTGCAACTCGGGCTTTTCCTTTGCAAACCACACAAAGAACCAACAACAACTGTCAACAAGCGCAGCGCGTTCTGGCACTTTTCCACATCATCCCGAGGTCAAAGGTCACAGCATCTCCCCATAACCACTTTGCATGAGGACAACTGGACAATGAATGAACTCCAGCACTTGCACTTTGCGCCACAAAAGTGTAATAAACGTGTAATAAACGTGTACTTACGTGTGCGTGTTTAGTAGAGGGAGATCCTTAAGTGCGTCATAGGTGTTTTGCGGCAGTTGTCGCGGACGTTTATTGTCTTAAAAGTGCAAAGAAACGCGACTAAAGGCGGTGACATCACAGGCGCGCGTCAGCTGAAGACTGCGGCTAGAGCCTCGGCAACAATGCTTTTATAGGCGGAGTCCGAGCCCCGCCCCCCTGGCTCTGGAGGCGGCCAATGGGGAGAGAGAGGCTCGCCGTCTGCGCAGTGTTTGCCCAGTAACACGTCAACTGCGCAGCACAAACAACGAGCGAGAGAAAAACACGTCAAAGCTCGTGAAAAGGCGCGGGAGGGGCCACTTTGGTGTCCCTGCTGTGGCGACCGCGGACGCCATCTTGGGACTGTAACCATGGATCTATTGACTGTCAGTCGCAGGTTGTGTGTAGCGCGATTACCGTAAATGAACTAAATCTGTGTTTTCCGACTTGAATTCTCTGGTTACGTGTTTTCGATGCTGCCCATGTTGCGTGTCAGCGTTTATAATGTTAATTATTATATATATCCAATAGGCGTAACTATTTCATGCCAATTATAGGCCCTTTTCGCTAAACCGAGCGGTCGTTTAGCGGTTGCTGTAAAAATGTGGAGCTCCACTTCCTGCTCCGTTCATTCCTGATGCTATGGGTAATTAGCCAAGTTTCGCTAAATTGAATAAATAATTAATTAAAACAAATCTAGAGAGAGTTCCAGAGAGATAATCAGTCACATGTTCAGACCGTTGCCATGGAAACACTTCACATGGAGACATCTATGTTATAAAAGTATAACCACTGTAAATAAGAGTGTTACAATTGTTATTATTATTTTCTACTTTTTATTTTTCTTTTAGAGTGTTTTTTAAAGTTTTTTATAAGTTATCTGTTCTTTATTATTTCCTTCTGTACATACTTTGTGTTGCAACACTGGACTTTCCCCATTGCGGGACAAATAAAGGCTTATCTTAAAAGTACGTGCTTTTGTCGCTAAGCTAATGCTAACGTACAATAACTGTAATCAATAATGTTAAAATGACCACAAACTGAACTAACAAAAATATTTGATGAACTTTGCACTATATGTACTTAAGTAAATGTCAAGTTTGTGTGTTTCATATTCAAGCTAATGTATGTTAGCTTTAGCTTAATGTGACCACAAAGACACAGAATTTAGAACACAATGGGATTTTTATGATTTAATGAGGTACGAAATTAAATAAAATATAAAATAAACGTCACTGAACTGCAAAAGAATAAAAAAATTAAATAAACTGCGTGTAGCGTCCATTAGCTTTCATGTTTTTGGCAGTTCCTTGCACCTTCCAAACATGGCGGCCGCGCTGTACGTGGACCCGCGCGCGCTCTAGTACGTCACAGTCCCTCCTCTGACTGAGCCAAAGCTGTGGAAATGTACCAAAACTCTTCTGGGCTTGTTTTGCGCATATGACGTGACATTACAGACACTTATCTAACGCAACGACGCGCGGTGTCTTCATAACGCGTTTATTAATGCAGAATACAGAGAGTTTACGCGTTTATATTTCATTTTAATTCATTTATTTATTTATTTATTTTATTTTTTTCTCTTTTTTTCACAGCGATGCAGGCAGTGCGCATTACGTCACCTGTTTTGTAGCACAGAAGCAGCATTACATCAGAATATCTCAGAAGCGACGCAAAACAAGCGCAGAAAAAACAAAAAAACAGCAGCAGCAGCGAAACAAAAAAACAAAAAAAAAAACTAAAACGAGCAAAAAATAAGTTAAAAAATAAATGCAAAATCAAGGTCACGGTGTGATGTCATTTTGATTGCTGCCCTGACCCTGTGACAAAGGCGCGTGTTGTGTTGAGCAACGCCAAAGGAATGATTTGCACGGGATGTTTTCGTGGCAGAGGAATCCGTTGTGTTTTTAGAGTCGGACAAAGCCGTGCAGTGTGCGGCCTGCACATAACGGCAAAAGAAACAACAACGGCAAAAAGAAGTGTTTGTGAGGTGCAAGTGCGAGTCAGAGAGTGGAAAACAACTCCCACGCGCAGCACGCGGCCGCAGAGAGGACGCTTTAAGCTTCATTATAATATGTAGAAATAAGATGAGATAAGATAAGCCTTTATTTGTCCCACAATTTTGATGTTGCAACGCACAAGTAGATACAGAAGTAAAAGAACAGATAATTTATAGGAAGCTTTGAAAAAACACTCTTAATAGAAAAACTCTTATAAACAAAACTCCCATGACAGAACCTCTCATATTCTTAATAAGGAATAGAGAGAAGAAAATAAAACATATAAAATAAAAATAAGATAACATAAGACAAAAATAATAATAGTGGCAAAAGTAAACACTCTTATTTACAGCAGTTATATGCACACGAATGTGACATTATTGCGTATGAGTATTGCACATGATTAAGTCAGTATTGCACATGGGTATGTCAGTATTGCACATGATTATGTCAGTATTGCACATGATTATGACAGTATTGCACATGATTTAGTCAGTATTGCACATGATTATGACAGTATTGCACATGATTTAGTCAGTATTTCACATGATTATGTCAGTATTGCACATGTTTATGACAGTATTGCACATGATTATGTCAGTATTGCACATGATTATGACAGTATTGCACATGATTATGTCAGTATTGCACATGGGTATGACAGTATTGCACATGATTATGTCAGTATTGCACATGGGTATGACAGTATTGCACATGGATATGACAGTATTGCACATGATTATGTCAGTATTGCACATGGGTATGACAGTATTGCACATGATTATGTCAGTATTGCACATGGGTATGACAGTATTGCACATGGATATGACAGTATTGCACATGAGTATGACTATACATTCAACAAAAATAAATAAATACAACAAATACAAGCTGCAAATACGATTTATAAAGAAAAGCTGATGATATTGTGGGAAAAATGTGTCATGTTGTTGTTTTTTGCCTGTTTTATCTGGACAAATGTGCTTAATTACTTACATTTTAACACAATTTCAGTACAATTTTAGACCAGGATTTTGTACAAAACGTGATTAAATAAAGAGTTTAAAGCAGAAATACGTTGGTTTAATGCGATGAGGAGTAGGACAAGGGGACGTTTGGTCACCTGAGATGTTCTCACTACTCACAGTGATTTTAAACGTAACTAATTACAATTCCATGGCAAACATTATACTCAAGAACAAATACAAGTCCACAGTTAAAAATCCACTTTAAAAAATACAATTACCCCAAATATAAAGTACTCATTTACAGCAACGTGAGTATTTGTAGTGAGTTTCCACCCCTGCCTTTGTGTGACCAGTTACAACCGCAAAAAAGTCGTTCACGCATTAGCATCAAAGCAGCGTAGCTCTTTTTGTGGCGAGAAAACACCTGATACTGTGTTTTTGTTGTACAATTAAAAAAAAAAAAAAAAAAAGATTTGTTGCAGACGAGCGGCTTCGTGCGCACGTGACAAATGTACAACAGGAAATACAACGAGTACTTTTGTGACTTCTGCTTTTGTGCGGATGTAAGCGGTGGATATTTTTACGATGTGCGAGATGCAACGAGTTTTTTGATTAGTCGGACGAAAAAAATACAGTAGTTGCAAAAATGTAATGAAGAGAAGTTATTTTTATCTGCAGAACGTTGACTAAAGCACCAAACATTTTCAAAGATGAACTCGCATCAAAGTGTTTATAACAAAAAATAAGCAACAGTTTTGTATTTCCAGGGTAAAAATGTCACTTTTTGTCAGTTTTTCTGTTAAAAAGGAAGGAAAATACACATATTTCTAGGCTCAAAATTGTATTTGAGCTTCACAAAAGTATAATTTGTGGTCAAATATGTAATGTTTCTGTGGATAAAATAAAAAAACACAGTGAGCTCAGCATTTCTGTAAGTATTTGTGCAGTAAAATAAAAAAAAATCTGGACTTTGTATTACAGGTTTTTGCTGATACACTGTAAAAATGGATAAAAGTGCACATATTACAAATCTGAATAATACATGAATTAACAATAATATAGTAAAATACAGTAGATATAGAACCATGTTTAAATGTCTTGCTTCATTTAGTTCACATATTAGATACAAAAATGTTAGCAGGACTCTTATTTAGTCTTTCTGTAAACTAGATCAGAAAATTGTTACACAAATTCAAATTTTGCCTCATTAAAACTTAATAGATCAGACGTGGGATTAGATAATACATAAAGATCGGCCCCTAAAGTAGCATTAAACACACCAAACTGTACGATCTTGGACTCAACAAGATTTCTACAGAAGGATTTGTTCATATCTAATCGCGAGCCTGATTTATCAAAGTTTTAAGTCCAAAACAATAAGGCGAAATTTTACATTTTACAGGCCAATTTTCAGTCGGATCAAGTTGAGTCAAATACTAAATAAGCTGTAGAAAATATTCTCTGTAAATGTTTTTGTGTCTAATACAGCAACAAAATCAACCACGAAATTTTTCAAAACGTTTGAAATATGTGCAATTTTCACAATTTTCACACATTAAATGCCTTATTTCTACACAAAAACATGACATGATGAAAAACGTGCAATACATTTTTTTCTTGCATTCGCGTGCGTAAACGACAGCAGAAGTTTCAAATCAATAACGTTAAATTTAAGTTTTTTTCCTATTCCCCTGCAGCGTCTCACTTTGAACGTGACAATGTTCTGTAAATCTGTGAATGCAAGTGGTTCAGTGAAGTCATAAAACATATTTCGGAGCAGACTGGAGCGTTTCCTTGTTGCCATGTCAACGTTTTTATGTCAAAAAGAGAAAGAAAAGAGCGAAAAAATCAAGTTCTCGCTCCGTCTTGGCGCTTTCTTTCACCACTCGAGTTGTTTTTACATCTGTTCTTCTTTTCCTCAGTCCCGAGGCGGCGTTTTTGGGGGCGGGGCCAAAACCCTCAGCCTGCACGTGAGTGGGCGGAGTCTAAGTACAGTGCAGTACAGTAGAGTGAGAGAAGAGGCGGGGCTTGTGTAACGAAAACATGCGCTGGACAAACTGTACTGGAGGAGAACGGAAGAGCGCAAGTGTGAAATGTAGAATGAACTATACACACCAGAACAATAAGACAATACGTTTTAAAAAGTAGTATTTATCTTGATTTAAGTCAGTTCTATTATTATTTACAGTGTAGAAGCGTTTCATTTTCTTCTCATTTCAAGTTAGAAAATGCTTTTTTTTCTCATTTTTAGTGACAAATACATTTTATGCTCGTTCCATCGGCAGTCTTACTTTAAGGTAGTAGAAATATACCCAAAACAAGAGAAATACTACTTATTTCAAGCACTTTATAACAAATTATCTTATTTTTGACCGGCATTTTTTCAGTGTATTAGTTTTTATAAAATGCATTTGAAAATGTTGAACACTTAAATATTACATTAAGTTTAATTACGTGGTATTATTCTTGATTTAAGTTTATTTTGACTTTCTTTTAACAAGATTTGCCATTTAATCAAGTGAGTTTTGTTATTTGGGTTAGGCATAGCGCCTTTCGTCTAGTGATGGACAGATACTGACGAAGGAGACGAAACATATATCTTACTCTTATTAGTCTAGTTTAGCTCTGATTTGATGCAAACAAAGGTTTTTGGACCTGGTTTAGTCTAGATTTAGTCTCGGTTTGTATTTATGACTTAAAGTTCGATAACGAGCTGCGTCCCGACTTGACCTAGTGAGTTTACGCAGTAACTCATTTACCTTGACCTCACACAACCTCCATCCAGGTGAACTATTGCTCCAAGATAAGAGAATAAGATAAGCTTTATTTGTTGACAATGGGGAAATTCCAGTGTTGCAATAATAAAAGCAGATCATTTAGAACTAACTCTATAATCTTAATAATAATATTCTTATTTACAGCTGTTATATGGACAGAAAATTCCTCTTCCTGTACGAGAGGGCGCCCGGGTACTAGTGGAAGTTCAAGATTTGCCATTTAATCAAGTGAGTTTTGTTATTTTTTAAAGTTATTCCAAGTCAAACGAGACATTCTGTCGTTCCGTTGGAAATAATCTTATTTAAAGACAAATGTACTCAACACAAGATAAATACTTCTTATTTTGAGTTCTTACAGAAGTCGCCTGGATAAGACTGAAAGTTTGAAAGTTTTTGAAGTAATTTGACGTGTTTCTGAAGTTATTTGCAAGTATTTTATGTAATTTGATGAAAGTAGTTTGAAGTAGTTTTACTTTTCAAGTAGTGTGACTACTATTTGAAGTAATTTGACTATATTTTAGTAATTTGACTGGTATTTGAAGTAATTTTACTAGTTTCTGATGTAATTTGACAAGTATTAGAAGTTTTTTTAGTTTAGTTTTTTAGTAGATTTCAAGTATTTGATGAAATATGCAAATATTTGAAGTAGTTTGACTAGTTTTCAAGTAGTGTGACTACTATTATAACTAATTTGACAGATTGTTGAAGTAATTTGACAAGTATTGGAAGTAATCTGACTGGTATTTGTAGTGGTATGACTGTTTTTTTAAAGTAATTCGACAAGTATTGGAAGTATTTTATTGAAATATGCTAGTATCTGAAGTAGTTTGACTAGTTTTCAAGTAGAGTGAGTACTATTTGAAGTAATTTGACTATATTTGTAGTAATCTGACTGGTATTTGTAGTAATCTGACTGGTATTTGAAGTAATTTGACTGGTATTTGAAGTAATTTGACTGGTATTTGAAGTAATTTGACTATATTTGTAGTAATCTGACTGGTATTTGTAGTAATCTGACTGGTATTTGAAGTAATTTGACTATATTTGTAGTAATCCGACTGGTTTGAAGTGGACAACCTCAGTAACTTTCCACCGTCCACTCTCACCACACTTCGTCATACTTTTGAACAGTCCCGTTCCTAGATTACAGCTTCAACTTCTGACCTGCAGAAATAAACAGACTCCGAGGAGGACAAAGGGGCGTGTCCTCCTCCTCCAGGACAAAGGGGCGTGTCCCCCTCCTCCTCTTCCTCCAGGACGTCTGAATAAAGTCAGAACAGGACATTCTGTACACGTGCCCTCAACAATGAGAACAACTTTAACAAAGCACAACACGGAGAGAGAGTTACAGTAGACACGCCCCTTTAAGAGGCGGGGCCAGGAAACGTGATGAAGCTAGAACAATAGAGTTTACCGGAGTCACTTTGGGTTTATACTGTACTTTTAATGTAAGAGGACTGTTCTCTCTGTGTATACTTGAGTAAAAGTCTTATTTGAAGTAGAAATACTCTTAGTTGACTAAAGTATCGCGGCTCTTTTCCCTCTGAGAGTAAATATGACGACTCAAAACGGTTAAAATAGTGTTGAATCCAGTTAAAGGTGCACTGTGTAACCTTTCCACCGATCGTCTCCACGGAGATATTAATGCTTTGTTTGTGGCATTTAGAGATGGACCGATATTTGCACTTTTTAGCGTGAATTTCAATAAACTATAAGAACAAAACAAACTACGATGTTGAGCTTATTTTACTAATTTTGTGACGCAAAACATAAATTTATCATGTGTCGGGATGTGATCAGAGCAGATTATGTTCCAATTTAAACAAATGAACAATCTGTCATGTGGAAGGACAGAAACAAGGGCAAAAAAGTATGTAAGTATCACATAAAAGTACTTGTTTAAACATGTACTTTTTGAGTTAAAGTTCTGTTTTCTGGTTTTATTTAATTTAATAATACAAAATAGTGCTGGTCTTTTCGACAGCCCAACGTCAAGAATCTAAATCACTGGACAGACTCACTGTTTGTGGAGAGAGGGATGAGGCAGGGCTGTGCTTGGTCCCCCCTGTTGTTCTCTTTGTATTGAGCTCAACATAAATACAAGCTAACGGCATAGCGCCTTTCGTCTAGTGATGGACAGATACTGACGAAGGAGACGAAACATATATCTTACTCTTATTAGTCTAGTTTAGCTCTGATTTGATGCAAACAAATGTTTTTGGACCTGGTTTAGTCTAGATTTAGTCTCGGTTTGTATTTATGACTTAAAGTTCGATAACGAGCTGCGTCCCGACTTGACCTAGTGAGTTTACGCAGTAACTCATTTACCTTGACCTCACACAACCTCCATCCAGGTGAACTATTGCTCCAAGATAAGAGAATAAGATAAGCTTTATTTGTTGACAATGGGGAAATTCCAGGGTTGCAATAATAAAAGCAGATCATTTAGAACTAATTCTATAATCTTAATAATAATACAGCTCTTATATGGACAGAAAATTCCTCTTCCTGTACGAGAGGGCGCCCGGGTACTAGTGGAAGTTCAGTCCTTAGAAGTATATGTACTAGTGGAAGTTTAGTACTTAGAAGTATATGTACTAGTGGAAGTTTAGTACTTAGAAGTATATGTACTAGTGGAAGTTTAGTACTTAGAAGTATATGTACTAGTGGAAGTTCAGTCCTTAGAAGTATATGTACTAGTGGAAGTTTAGTACTTAGAAGTATATGTACTAGTGGAAGTTTAGTACTTAGAAGTATGTACTAGTGGAAGTTTAGTACTTAGAAGTATATGTACTAGTGGAAGTTTAGTACTTAGAAGTATATGTACTAGTGGAAGTTCAGTCCTTAGAAGTATATGTACTAGTGGAAGTTTAGTACTTAGAAGTATATGTACTAGTGGAAGTTTAGTACTTAGAAGTATGTACTAGTGGAAGTTTAGTACTTAGAAGTATATGTACTAGTGGAAGTTTAGTACTTAGAAGTATGTACCAGTGGAAGTTTAGTACTTAGAAGTATATGTACTAGTGGAAGTTTAGTACTTAGAAGTATGTACTAGTGGAAGTTTAGTACTTAGAAGTATATGTACTAGTGGAAGTTTAGTACTTAGAAGTATGTACCAGTGGAAGTTTAGTACTTAGAAGTATATGTACTAGTGGAAGTTTAGTACTTAGAAGTATGTACTAGTGGAAGTTTAGCACTTAGAAGTATATGTACTAGTGGAAGTTTAGTACTTAGAAGTATGTACTAGTGGAAGTTTAGCACTTAGAAGTATATGTACTAGTGGAAGTTTAGTACTTAGAAGTATGTACTAGTGGAAGTTTAGTACTTAGAAGTATGTACTAGTGGAAGTTTAGTACTTAGAAGTATATGTACCAGTGGAAGTTTAGTACTTAAAAGTATATGTACCAGTGGAAGTTTAGTACTTAGAAGTATATGTACTAGTGGAAGTTTAGTACTTAGAAGTATATGTACTAGTGGAAGTTTAGTACTTAGAAGTATATGTACCAGTGGAAGTTTAGTACTTAGAAGTATATGTACCAGTGGAAGTTTAGTACTTAGAAGTATATGTACTAGTGGAAGTTTAGTACTTAGAAGTATATGTACTAGTGGAAGTTTAGTACTTAGAAGTATATGTACTAGTGGAAGTTCAGTCCTTAGAAGTATATGTACTAGTGGAAGTTTAGTACTTAGAAGTATATGTACTAGTGGAAGTTTAGTACTTAGAAGTATGTACTAGTGGAAGTTTAGTACTTAGAAGTATATGTACTAGTGGAAGTTTAGTACTTAGAAGTATATGTACTAGTGGAAGTTCAGTCCTTAGAAGTATATGTACTAGTGGAAGTTTAGTACTTAGAAGTATATGTACTAGTGGAAGTTTAGTACTTAGAAGTATGTACTAGTGGAAGTTTAGTACTTAGAAGTATATGTACTAGTGGAAGTTTAGTACTTAGAAGTATGTACCAGTGGAAGTTTAGTACTTAGAAGTATATGTACTAGTGGAAGTTTAGTACTTAGAAGTATGTACTAGTGGAAGTTTAGTACTTAGAAGTATATGTACTAGTGGAAGTTTAGTACTTAGAAGTATGTACCAGTGGAAGTTTAGTACTTAGAAGTATATGTACTAGTGGAAGTTTAGTACTTAGAAGTATGTACTAGTGGAAGTTTAGCACTTAGAAGTATATGTACTAGTGGAAGTTTAGTACTTAGAAGTATGTACTAGTGGAAGTTTAGCACTTAGAAGTATATGTACTAGTGGAAGTTTAGTACTTAGAAGTATGTACTAGTGGAAGTTTAGTACTTAGAAGTATGTACTAGTGGAAGTTTAGTACTTAGAAGTATATGTACCAGTGGAAGTTTAGTACTTAAAAGTATATGTACCAGTGGAAGTTTAGTACTTAGAAGTATATGTACTAGTGGAAGTTTAGTACTTAGAAGTATATGTACTAGTGGAAGTTTAGTACTTAGAAGTATATGTACCAGTGGAAGTTTAGTACTTAGAAGTATATGTACCAGTGGAAGTTTAGTACTTAGAAGTATATGTACTAGTGGAAGTTTAGTACTTAAAAGTATATGTACCAGTGGAAGTTTAGTACTTAGAAGTATATGTACTAGTGGAAGTTTAGTACTTAGAAGTATATGTACCAGTGGAAGTTTAGTACTTAGAAGTATATGTACTAGTGGAAGTTTAGTACTTAAAAGTATATGTACCAGTGGAAGTTTAGTACTTAGAAGTATATGTACTAGTGGAAGTTTAGTACTTAGAAGTATATGTACCAGTGGAAGTTTAGTACTTAGAAGTATATGTACATGACGTCAAATATTTCTGAATAAATGTTCTTTATTTACAAGTGGAGCTGGAACAATGACAATGGAAAAACAAAAACACAGATTAATACAGTTTTATCTTGAAAAGGCATCGAAAAGTGTATCAAAATAAAAGTAAAGGCTTTAAATTATGACATTTTCAGTCGATTGTATTCAGCGCCGTTTATAGTTTAACTTTGACAAAATCTCAATCATTTCCTGTTTTCTCCAACACCGTAATCTTTTGAATAATGTATCCAAGTTTGAACAAAGGTTGGATTTAAAGGATTTATGCTAAAAAATGTTCTCTTACAAATTTAGAAACGCTTAAACCTGAGGGATTTTTCTCTATTTCAGGAAACGGATAAACGAGATTAAACGATTAACGGCGACGTGGAAAACAAAACGGTGAAATGACGTCCTCCACAGTCTGTCAGAAGTGTAAAAATGACATTAAAGGGACATTTTCTGCCACTTTTGTTCGATCGAATCACGAGAAAACATGATAAGAGCGAACGATAACTGACAAACCGCAACTTCAAACGACAAATATATGAAAGCAGATCAAACCTCGACTAAACCAAGACATAAAATATGGTTTGAGACGGTGATAAAAGTCGAGAAAAGGCAAAAACCAAGACTTAAAGAAGTTTGAACCAGGTCTAAAAGGTTCTAGCCTCTTTTTTATGCAACATCAAGGACTTTTTACTCCTTCAGAAAGACATTATATTTAGTTTTAAAGTGTTAATCCTTCATTTCAGGCACTTATTTCAGCCGTTGACTTGTCAAACGATCATTTCTATTGCACATCAAGACGTTTTGAATACAGTTTGAACCAGAAAAAGGTTGAAACGTGGTTTATTCTTCTATTCTCGATGTTTATTCTTCTATTCTCTAGTTTTGTCTCCATCTTTGTTCTAAAACGGTCATTTCGTGTGCGTTTTAGAGTCTGTATCGCCCACGCAACTATCTCTACAATTCTAACTAATCTTGTTTTATAAATGTGTCGCATCGTGAAACAAAACCGTTAAAAACGAAGCAGAACGTTGCGCTTTAGCTCATCGTTAGCGTCGATAAAAGCTCGAAACATCACGTCGCGTACGATAAATACTGACCAAAAAATACTGTCGCAATATATTCAATGACGTAATTCTTGTGAGACTAATAAACGAAGACTGAAACGGAGCTGAACGTGAACCGATCTCGTCACGTTCGAGAACAAAAGAGGCAGAAAACGCGGGAAAAATCGCCGGCATCTTTGGCCGATTTCAGTCCCAAAAGTCCAGCGTTCGATTTTACGAGGGCGTGAAGCCCAGAAGCTGCTCGATGGGTTTGTATCGCCACTCGTCGGCCTCCAGCTCCTCCACCAAACTCGCCAGCTTCTCCATCCGCGACACTTGTTGATCTGAAACGGCGAAAACGTGAGTCATTCAACGGGCAGGAAAT
Organism: Eucyclogobius newberryi; assembly: GCF_026437365.1. Lineage (NCBI taxonomy): Eukaryota > Metazoa > Chordata > Actinopteri > Gobiiformes > Gobiidae > Eucyclogobius > Eucyclogobius newberryi. Next base: position 5,304,304 of record NW_027315835.1, on the reverse strand, counting down.
GAATGAATGAATGAGACTTGCGGCTCTTTTGTCAACCCTTTAAACAGTTTTAACCAATAAAGGTTGAAATAAGATGACTGACGGCTTCTAAATGAAGAATATTTATGAATAAAGTGTGTTATTGATGAAAATCAGAGCGATGAAAACAAATAGATAAAGTTTTGTCTTAAACAGGCATCGAAAATGTTATTAAAATCTAAATAAAACCATAAACGAATCCATTTTCCTTGGTCCATTTTGGTTCCAGTGACATAGTTTAATTCTGTGACAATCTCCATACTTTTTTTTTATTACAACAATGAATCCATAAATCACGTCGCGAAAAGCTTTTATTTTTCATTTGTATCTTTGTTTTCTGTGATTGTGAACTCATGGAGACTAAACCAGAACTAAACAAGGACTAGTTTAAAGTCCAGACCGAGACTAAAGCAATAAAACTAACTATTTATTACCTTTATCTATTACAAATAAACAAAGTGTGTTACAGATTAAAATAAAAATAAACTGTTTAATTCATTTAAATTATTGCGATGCGGCTGTTGAACTGTAATATTTAAATACACTTTTTGACACAATAATTTCAGTCATTAAATCAAATAATGTTTAAGTCAAATAAAAGCTTAACTGAGACTAATTCAGATGGAATAAGAAGAATCCTAAATAAAAATCAGGCTTTTTCATATTTTTCCTTTTAAAGCAGAACTAAGTGACTTCAGTGCTCCCCCTGCAGCTCAAATGTGAAAATACACTCTCAGAGAACAGACACAAAAGCTTGTTTTCCCCTACGTTTTTAACTGAAAAAAAGTATAATCACAGACAAAAATCATTGAACGTGGCCAAGTATAAAAAGAGGGCCAGGGTTTCTCAGGAGAGTTTGTCTTCAGGTCGATGTCAGTAAATGTTACAAAGCTGATATTACACCCCCGAGACAGCAGGGGGCGACGACGGGCACTTCAAACGGCCCGAAAACACATATTTAACCATCACAGGGACTAACAGAGACGTTTAATATGGTAAAATGTGACTTAGTTCTGCTTTTATTAAAGATTTAGAGATATATTTTGTTTTTATAGATATATTTACAGCCATTTGTTTTTTAAAATATTATTTTAGGTTTTTTTTGTCATATTTTAGGTCTGTGAAGTAAAACCTAAACCTGTAATTACAACGACTAAACCAGAACCAAACCTAGACAGAAAAATTGACAAATAGCGTGATTGTAAGTACTTTCCGTGTATTTAGCGTGACATTGAGCAGCTCTAACTCAAAAGCACCGCCTTAAACTCTCACGTTTTCTCACCGTGTTTGACTTGCTTTAACGTGGAGGCCACTTGATAACTGAAGACGGATTCACAGAGGAATCGATCGGAGCCGTCTGAGGAAAAGAAAGAAAAGCACATTTTATAACAAGATTCATCCAAAAGAAGCTCGAGTCAGAAAGATTACGCGACAGTCGGAAGAATAAACCAGCGTTTCAAACATGTATGAACCAGGAAGTAGAAGATTAAAACACTTTTCCTTCACGTTCTGGTGTCGCCGACGTGGTTTTAAGGTGAAATAACAGCCGTGTTTGTGATTTGCCGCCCGGGCGTTCACGTCGATGTCGATTGTTGTTGTTTTTCCCGTTTAACATTCAGAGACGAGCAGTAAATAATAATATCCTTAAATGCCATGAAAAAAGTTATGGTTTGTGGTACATTTTGTGACGCTCACAACAAACTAAACACACATAAAAAAAAAAAATCACCTTTACACCACCAGATTGTGCAGACAAAGAGCTACTTGTCAAAAATCTATAAAAACAACAGCATAATTCATACTTAAGAATATGACGTGTATAAAGATATAGTTATAGACTTATAGAGTATATTTACATTTTTAAGAAATTAGTTTATGCTTTAAACTTCTTTCTGTGACTTTTCATTCACACAAATTTCATGAAAAACATCATTATTTTATCTTAAATGAATAAAATAACAAACAAAATCAACAAAAATGAATCAGACATTTTAATAATTATATTGTGTTATTGTTATTCTTAATATTTCTTTTCTGTTATTTTTTTTAAATATTGTCCTATGCCACATTTCAGCATTTATAATTACATTTTCTTGTCTTAAACACGTCTCATAAGATTCATATAATTGGGGTGGACATTTGAAAAGCCAGACATGGCTCATTAAAATGTCACTTTTAAAATGTCAATATTCACACTTTTGGCATTTAAATGAGCTCCATTACAACTCTGGAGCACAAACAAATGTCCGAGCTCTTTGTGAAGCTGAGTTTTGGCTTCTGTCGTCTCATTTACACTGATTTTAAGTGGAAACGAGGGAAAATCTGATGTTTTTGGGGTAAATATGAGGAAAAATAAAAAGCGGTTTTGTTATGTTTGGGTTTGAAAAATGCACCGTCAGGAAAACGATTTACGCTCAAAGATGTGCAAGAGAACTGGAACACGGCGGTAAAGACTGAAACTTTTGAACTTTTTTCACCTAAATAAATACAAATAATGTCCCTAAAATGAGATTTAGAGGTCTTGCGTTCGTGTGTTCTCTCTTTTAATCATGTTTTGTTTGTTTTTATGTGTTAGAACCAATTAAAAAACTGTGAGTAATAAAATGCCAATTGAAAATTGGGTGAAATCTTTGGTTTATACTTTTATTTTGTGGGTTTTGAGTACAAACTGATCCTGAAACGTCCCAGAATGACTGATTTGACATTTAAAAAACGAGGATTACTTATTGCTTTACGTTTTAAATAAATACCAAGGAGTTTTACACGTCCTTGTCATCAGTTTGCTGTCATATAAAAGTAAAAAGAAGAATTGCACGGTTGTTTTTACCCTCCATCATCTCGCCAGATCCTTTGGGATACGTGAACAGGACTTTCCTCGGCGGCGTGAGATCCGACGCGCTGAACCCGGAGACTGTGACCGAGCTGCCGCTCACTCCGCCCGCGGAGGACGAGGAGGAAGAGGCCGCCATCCCTGGAGCAACGGCAGAGCACACGACATCGGGATTAAACGGGTAAAGTCCCAAGTTACACGCAAATAACCGTGACGAGAGACGCGTTAGCCTGTTAGCTTCTCCGTTCTAAGTCTATGGCGAAATGCCGCGGTCAAAGCTAACAACAAAGCTAACGACAAAGCTAACGACAAAGCGGTCAAAATGTGACAGAAATAAGCAGAAAGTAACCATAAAGAGAACCGACACGAGCGCCTTATCATTTAGAAATAAGTTTAAAAGTGTAAAAGTTACCGTCAGAGCCTGAAAATGCTAAAAGAGAAAGAGAATTTATCCGCGAAGTTATGTCACTTCTGTGTTTGGGTTTGACACAAGCATTGCGACAGAGAAGCGATTTACGTTCAAAGGTGTACAACTCAACTGGAATGCGGCAAAACCGCTTAAACGTCGGATCCAGGTGATTTTTAGATTTATTGAAGTTGCAGCGTGTCGTAAAGTGACATTTCACGGCGCATGAACGTCAAACTGCTGCTTTATGAAGCTATGATGCGGCAAAGTGACATTTAAAAGCCTCAAACTATTATATTTTAGCACAGTTTCTTTTTAAAGTGATTCATCTACTCATTAAGTAGGTTTATTCTGTTTCAGTTTGAGCCTAACTTGTTGCGATCATGGAAATTCTACGTCCACAACTTGTGATCATAGACGGCAGACAATATCGACGAAATGTGATTGAAGAAGATCAATATGAGGAGGAAGAGGAGTTTTACTGCAGCGGACCAACTGGTGAGTTTAACTGTTTATGTGCAGACTTGAAATTACCTATTCGATTTGAAAAGGTATGTGGTGGCATAAAGTTGAGTTATTGTTATTATGATTAATTTATAACGATTTACTAACACTTTTATTATTATTATTACTATCATCATAATTTTTATTATGATTTTTATTATGATTTGTATTATTACACATAAATAATAATACGTTAATAATAATAATAACACATAAATAATAATACGTAAATAATAATAATAACACATAAATAATAATATGTAAATAGGATAATAATACGTAAATAATAATAATAACACGTATATAATAATATGTAAATAATAATACGTAAATAATAATACGTAAATAATAATATGTAAATAATAACAATACGTAAATAATAAATAAATAATAATACATAAATAATAATAATAACACGTATATAATAACACGTAAATAATAATAATAATACGTAAATAATAATAATACATAAGTCATATTTGTAAACATCTCCATCTCTCTGCTATAGCAAAATGTTTTTTTTGCATTATTTTTTAAAATGTTGGATTAAAAAAGTACTAAATGTCTTGTGTTTAGAGTCAGAGAACCTGGTAGAGGAGTTGTTATTATTATAATTATTTTATTACGATTTATTATGATTTTATTATGATTATTGTTATTATTCTTATTTTACTATCTATAGTGGTAAATTGAGGATATCGAATAATTGATTGTTAATATTTATGTTCATCTTTTTATAATGATCAGTGCATATATATAGTTGTGGTTTAGTTTTGCTTTCGGTGAGTTCATGAGAATAGAATGATTAGAATAATAGAACAATGACACAAAATAAAGTGTAAAGTGTATTTTTTGTCTGCATCGGTGGATAAATAAAGTCCTAAATGTGGTGCGTTTAGAGCCCGAGGACCTGATGGAGGACGAGAGCTGCGACACTCACTGCGTGGAGCAAACGGAACGAGGTTTCCGCTGCGCCATCGACGTGCCCAGCGTCCTGTACAAGTGAGCGAAGGCTTTTACCATTTCAATACGTCCCATACCATGTGCTCCATTTTATTTTCTCTTCTCTAGATATATCATCGGTAAAAAGGGAGAAACTCGCAGGAGGCTGGAGCACGACACCAAGACCAACATCAGCATCCCCAAACAGGGCGTGGAAGGACAAATAGGTAAGATTTAGAGGATCGTGACATCAAAACAGCAATATATATATGCAAACTTTCTTCATTTTAACGAGGCACACGCGACTTTACGGTTTTGAGAGTGTTCAAATTGATATCTGACAAAAGACGTGCACCGTTTGTGAGATAATCAGAGGAAGTACAATGTTATTAGAGGAATGTGGGGTTAGAACGAGGGCCGCACTGACTAATCGGCCGAACGAACCAATATTTAGTCACTTAAGTCTAGATTTATCTCGTTTTAAGACATTTCTACTAAATAAACGCTAAATAAATCAGAATATACTATTATTACTATTTACTATTATTACAGATTATTATATTAAACTTATTTCAAGAATTTCAAGAAAAATAACATTCTCTTTTCAATTATTTCAGGATTTTTTTTTTGTGCCTAAAACAAGTGTATTTTTCTCTCAAGAGGGTGTAATTTTGCAGTGTAGTCGTAATCGTTATCTGGAATATACAAGCTCTAAAACACGAACAAAATCACCTTTTCATAACGAATACAGTGGCGTTTTTACGTCAAAATGTCAAAAAACACCAAAGCATTTCTGATTTTTATCAAAAAATACACTTTATTTGTAAATATTATCTGCTTTTCAGCCTTTATTTAATTCTTTATTCTATTCTAAATCGTCTCAATGTACAAAATAAATTATTGTTTGACTATTTGACCTGGTTAAAACGACAAAGCAGCTCTTAAAGTGACTCTGAATCCTTGGATTTATTTCAGAAATAACGAAAATGGAAAAAAAAAAGACAAATTTGATGATTCTTTTTTTATTCCGTGTCGAATGGCGTCGCCTTGGTAACCCTCTGGCGTGTTTTCAGTCATCACGGGCGCTCATAAATCCGCCGTCTCGTCCGCCGTCACTCGAGTGGAGCTGCTCGTCGACAGCTTCAGGAGGAAACAGCCGTTCACTCACTTCCTGTCGTTCCCGCTCAACGAGCCCCAAATCCAGGACAGTTTCCTCAAGTTCAAGGACCAAGTGCTGGAGAAGTGTTCCCAGGTAAAGGATGACGCACTGGAGTATAAGTCGCACTGGAGTATAAGTCGCAGTTTTTGGGGGAAATTTAATAGATAAAATCCAATCCATCTTGAAATGCAAAATAATAACAGATGAGAGAACATGGTGAATAGGTGTACGTATGCTAACGCTAACACCTTCAGCTACATGACGTATGCTAACGCTAACACCTTCAGCTACATGACGTATGCTAACGCTAACACCTTCAGCTACATGACATATGCTAACGCTAACACCTTCAGCTACATGACGTATGCTAACGCTAACACCTTCAGCTACATGACGTATGCTAACGCTAACACCTTCAGCTACATGACGTATGCTAACGCTAGCACCTTCAGCTACATGACGTATGCTAACGCTAACACCTTCAGCTACATGACGTATCCTAACGCTAGCACCTTCAGCTACATGACGTATCCTAACGCTAGCACCTTCAGCTACATGACGTATGCTAACGCTAACACCTTCAGCTACATGACGTATGCTAACGCTAACACCTTCAGCTACATGACGTATGCTAACGCTAACACCTTCAGCTACATGACGTATGCTAACGCTAACACCTTCAGCTACATGACGTATGCTAACGCTAGCACCTTCAGCTACATGACGTATGCTAACGCTAACACCTTCAGCTACATGACGTATCCTAACGCTAGCACCTTCAGCTACATGACGTATCCTAACGCTAGCACCTTCAGCTACATGACGTATGCTAACGCTAACACCTTCAGCTACATGACGTATGCTAACGCTAACACCTTCAGCTACATGACGTATGCTAACGCTAACACCTTCAGCTACATGACGTATGCTAACGCTAACACCTTCAGCCACATGACGTATGCTAACGCTAGCACCTTCAGCTACATGACGTATGCTAACGCTAGCACCTTCAGCTACATGACGTATGCTAACGCTAACACCTTCAGCTACATGACGTATGCTAACGCTAACACCTTCAGCTACATGACGTATCCTAACGCTAGCACCTTCAGCTACATGACGTATGCTAACGCTAACACCTTCAGCTACATGAGGCACAGACAGAACTGTGGTAAGTGTCTGGTATGTTAACGTAACATATGAACAGTTATTCAGATAACTATAGCATAAAGAACATGCTAACAAGTTTAGCAAAGCATCAGTTTTACCCCAAATCACTAAATCCAGTGAATTCTTCTTCCTCTGTGTCACTTCTAAACAACTCCACAAACTCCAGAGGAAGAGGAAGTGCAGCTTCTTCTTCTGCGTCGCGTAGAATGCAAATATTAGACCGTTGCTAAATTTACATGCAGACTAAACTATCTGATCGTTATCTGATTTCTGGAGTTAATAGATCGTTGAAATGTCACGTAAACAGTTATCTGATGTGAGTAATCTGATTTCTCTTTGATTGAGCAGGTTTTGATGAGGATTGTGAACGATTGAGTAATTTTAAAATTCATTGTAATTTGTCTTCAAAATACAACAAATGCTTTAAAAAAAATAAAAAAAAATAATTAAAAAAATCTCTATATCAGATCTAATTATTGGATTGTCTGATTTTTAAATGTAAATGTGCCTAGTTTGAATTTAAATGAAAAGATGAATTAATTTGTCTGTCGTGGTGCCAACAATTTAGAATATCAAATGTAAAATAATTAAAACAACGGCATTTTATATGTTCAGAACAGACTGCGGTTGTACATCATGTTGTCATTCGTAGCAGCCGCAGCTAAACTGTCCGAGTCGTGTTTGTTTGGTTCCAGGATCGCGGCGTCGAGGCGAGCGTCTTCCAGAACCCGTCCAAACTGCACCTCACGGTCGGGACGTTGGCCCTGCTGAACGAGCTAGAGGTGAAGAGAGTCTGTGAACAACTCCAGCAGTGTCAGGACTTCATCAGGTGAGCGGGAAACCATACATACATTTACATTTATATAGTTTAATATCGTCGTTAAAAAAAAATCCGTTATTCGTTTTATTCAGATCAGGATTCAGTTCAGTGCAGACGTTTTTAATCTGTGGCGTGCGGTCAAGGCAATCAAGACGAGCAGTGATTGACTAATAAAAAACATTTAAAAAGTAAATTAAATTGGTCTAAAGTATATCTGAATAAGCCTGTTTTCCGCTCACTTCCGCTGCTGAAGCTCGGCTTAAGTCGCAGTGTCTGTTAGTGCCCTCTTCAGGTCGCTGAGCAGTACTGCGGGAAGCTTGGTTCTTCCTCTCTCGCCACCTTTCAGTCTGTGGGCGTGTTCGGAGGCCCGTTTGTGCTCCGCCCTCTATCATGAGCGTTTTAGAGCTCTGCATGTGACTGAGCATGTGCAGAGGAGAAGAGGAGCAACAATCTGACTCAAAAACGATCTTTTAGTCCGTGTTTGTAGCTCAGGCTCTGTTCACATTTATAATGATTAGTTAGAAACACAAGCAGTATTTGGAAAACATAGAACGCTAGTTTGTGTCATGAATTGTCCAGTGAGACCGTTCAATCCATGCAGCAGTTAAGACGATAGTTTAGCTCAGTAAAATAGGCAGTTGCTCTTCACACGGGAGAGCGGGGGAAAGACTAGCTTCTGCATGCATGGTGTTATTAAAAAAACAATAAAATCACTACCAAATATTGATGAACACCCAAAATCCATCTATAAAGTGGAAATATGGCGACTGAAGGCTTCTAGATAGAGAATATTTTCAAATAAAGTGTATTTATCATGAAACTTGGAAACAGTTTACCATATTTTCTGGAGTATAAGTCGCACCAGCCAAAAAATGCATCATAGAGAAGAAAAAAACATATATAAGTTGCACTGGAGTATGAAATGCAGTTGCAAGTGTGAAAATAACAAATAATATCACATATAAGTCGCTCCAGAGTATAAGTGTATAAGTATAAATATAAGTATAAGTCGCACCCCGGCCAAAACTGTGAAAAAAGGTGCGACTTATAGTCCGGAAAATACGGTATTCTGTTTTTGCATTTTGATTTATTAATGTCTCTGTCTTTTCGTATCCGTTAATCGTCTGTTTAGTCCAGATGTTTATCAAATATACGCCTACGATCGTCCTGTACCGTCGTTAAGCTCTAATATGACCTGAACCATTGAAGCGTTCGTCATTTTACGATGAAAACGCGTTCACGCTCCAAAGACGTCATGAATCGAGATGTGGCGTTCATGTTCTGCCCAGGGAGATCACCGGAGGGAGGCCTCTGCGGCTGGAGGTCAAAGGGGTCGAGTACATGAACGACGATCCCGGGACAGTGGACGTGCTCTACGCCAAAGTCGACGCCAAGGACGGCTCCGACAAGTGAGGGGAAAGTCCGTTTGTAGCCGGCTTTTAACGCCTGCGCACTGCGGAACATTTCACACTTCCACGGTCCTGGATCTGGTGTTTGCGTGTTCAAGGTTGTGTAAAGGTCAATCAAATGGCTCGATATTTCCTGAACAAGTGCATTCAAAAAGGTGGGAACGTGCTTTGTGTTAGCTCTTTTCGTTAGCTCTTTTCGTTACCTCTTTTCGTTTGCTCTTTTCGTTAGCTCTTTTCGTTTGCTCTTTTCGTTAGCTCTTTTTGTTTGCTCTTTTCGTTAGCTCTTTTCGTTACCTCTTTTCGTTTGCTCTTTTCGTTAGCTCTTTTCGTTAGCTCTTTTCGTTAGCTCTTTTCGTTTGCTCTTTTCGTTAGCTCTTTTCGTTGGCTCTTTTCGTTACCTCTTTTCGTTTGCTCTTTTCGTTAGCTCTTTTCGTTAGCTCTTTTCGTTAGCTCTTTTCGTTTGCTCTTTTCGTTAGCTCTTTTCGTTGGCTCTTTTCGTTGGCGTTTTTTGTTAGCTCTTTTCGTTACCTCTTTTCGTTTGCTCTTTTCGTTTGCTCTTTTCGTTAGCTCTTTTCGTTAGCTCTTTTCGTTACCTCTTTTCGTTTGCTCTTTTCGTTAGCTCTTTTCGTTGGCTCTTTTCGTTAGCGTTTTTTGTTAGCTCTTTTCATTAGCTCTTTTCGTTAGCTCTTTTCATTAGCTCTTTTCGTTAGCTTTTTTGTTAGCTTTTTTCATTAGCTCTTTTCGTTAGCTTTTTTGTTAGCTTTTTTCATTAGCTCTTTTCGTTAGCTCTTTTCGTTAGCTCTTTTCATTAGCTCTTTTCATTAGCTCTTTTCATTAGCTTTTTCGTTAGCTCTTTTCGTTAGCTCTTTTTGTTGGCTCTTTTCATTCGCTCTTTTCGTTAGCTCTTTTCGTTAGCTGTTTTCGTTAGCTCTTTTCATTAGCTCTTTTCATTCAAGTGCATTTGTTCCAGAGGTATCCATTTGTTGTGTCCATGGCAGGAGTTTTAAAGCGCCCCCTACAGGTCGAACGACTCGGTGAACGAAAATGCACTTAAGATAAATATATTTAGAATTTTGCTAAAAATTATATAAAATGTTATCACAGAATAGCTCATTTTTTAGGTTTATAATTTCACCCGTTTTTAATTGATGACATCACACTAGGAAATTACCCAGAAAACACCCAAATAAAAAAATATATGAGAGCGACTTTATTTTGTTGAATTCATGTTTAGAGAGTCAAAAAGTTGTTTCTTTGTGTAAATTCTCCATAAACTTTGACTGGAGTGAGGTTTCCCTGGTGTGATGTCACTTCCTGTAATAATTTTCTACAGATTTTTCAACGTTTTCTTCACAAATACCTGCTCGATCGGTGTAAAACTATCATTTAAATGTACGACAGGTATAAACACACCAAATAAAGTCAAAATTAGAGTAGTAGTAGTTCCGCAATCAAATGGAACGCCAATGTCTAAACGAGTCTGTAGCTCTTTGTTAGCATCAGGACAAAAACACATGATGATGCCTCTCCGTTAAGATGTACATATGTTTTCCCCTTCTTCGTCAGTCAAAATCAAATGACGCTCTTTCCCATTTTGATTTGAATATAATTAGTAGAGTGCCTCGCCAAATTGTTAATACAGCTATTTTTTCAATTTGTTTTCAATGGAAGCGTTAGCGTTAGCCTCCAAACGTGACAAACTGTGATAAACCCAGGGCTGTTTTGGCGACTGAAAAGCGCCCGAGCGCACGCGAGTAACACCAGAGCCTCCATGTAAAGCATTATCTCGTGTAAAAGTGGATGTTTGTAGTTTGTTGGCGCTAAAAGAACCCGTGTTGCTCTGTGGCAGGCTGCAGGCGCTGGCCGATCGCCTGGTGGAGCACTTCGTCTCGTTGGGGCTGATGGTTCGAGAGTGGGACCGGGTCAAACTGCACGGCACCGTCATGAACACGCTGTTTAGGAAAGACTCGGCAGGTAAAGGACCCGACTGTGGCCCCGTGCGATCGTGGGCGGCGCCGCACGGATCAAGGCTTCCGGAAAAAAAACAGTTTGTGAAATATGTATGAGCAGATTAGGGTCAAAGCTAATTTTATTACATCATGAAAAACTTACGCTAAACGTATTCATTATTTTTAGCGCTAACAAAAACTAGCATGCTAACAACACACTTCCTGGTTCTTAGACACAAAAAAACATGCTTTATGATTAAACGTAGACGGCAAAAACGGTCTCATTCTGAACATATAGTGGCTTTTATAATATATACTTTCTGGAGGCAAAGATAATCTAATTTTATTACATCATGAAAACGTACGCTAAACGTATTCATTTTTTTCAGCGCTAAAAAAAACTAGCATGCTAACAGCACACTTCCTGGTTCTCGGACCAAAAAAACCCATGCTTTATAATTAAACGTAGATGGTCTTATTCTGAACTTAAGAGCGGCTTTTAGAACATATCCTCTTTGTTACCAGCCCTTTAACTTAATCAAGTGTAGATTTCACTCTCGCCGTTACGACCCACGACACAGTTTCAACACCTTTTTGTGTTTTTGTGACCGTCTTATTCTTAAACGGCCTGTAAATGGTTAAATAATGATCGATCTGTGAAGCGCTGGACGTCACGCCTGGTGTTTGGCCCTGGGGTTTGACGTGAGCACAGCCACTGTCTCTGCTCCACCTCTCTCTCTCTCTCTCTCTCTCTCTCCCTCTCTCTCTCTCTCCCTCCCTCTCTCTCTCTCCCTCCCTCTCTCTCTCTCACTTGCACTCTTTGCCATAAACACTGACCTTCATTTCACAATGTTCTCTCTCTCTTTACACTCCCCCTTTCTCTCTTTCTCTTTCTCTCTGTTTCTCTCCCCCCTCCCTCTCCCCTCCCTCTCTCTGCCCCTCTCTCTCTCTCCCTCCCTCTCTCTCTCTCTCTCTTGTTCTGTTCTGGTTCAGACCAGTCCAAAGATCACTGACAAACCTCTCTTTATATTCACTCTCGACCTTTAAAAACAACTCCCTCTCTCTCTCTCTCTCTCTCTCTCTCTCTCTCTCTCTCTAAAACCATAACTTTGTTGACTTCTAAAAGATGAAAACTTAATCCTTGTTGTTATCATTATTACTGCACATTTTATCACCAGATTAAAAGTAGAGATGCAGCGATGTCCAGTCTGATCAAATGTTGTGTTGGAGACCGTTTATAACTTCAATACTAAATTACATGATTATATATTTGTAAAACATTGTGCTCAGTCTCACAGTTTAGCTGCAGTAACACTAAATGACTAACACTAAACTGTAGGAGCAGCGCAGACTACGATCTGTGTCTCCGTTTCACTGCAGAAGAAATAACTGTTATTTAGCACTTTTGAATCTTCATTATTTGGATAATGCTCATGTCCATGTTCTTCTCCTGACGTTCTCTCTCTCTCTCTCTCTCTCTCTCTCTCTCTCTCTCTCTCTCTCTCTCTCTCTCTCTCTCTCTCTCTCTCTCTCTCTCTCTCTCTCTCTCTCTCACACACATCGTTCATTTTCACTCTGGACTAAATCAACACCAGGAAAGACACAGACATTGCTGACTGTGTTTGCTGACCAGGGCTAATCCATTATTATTATTCAAACGACTCATTTACTAATCAACAAACTCATACGTTTTTCTAACAATATTACGTCAATCTGACAGAAACGTGAGGTTTAAAGTACATATTAAAGCTTCTCTTATTTTCTAATATATTTATCACCGTTTTACTTCTGTTAAGTTGCAGTTTGTGAAGAAAGTTTTAAAAATAAGAGTTTAAAATGACAGGAAGTGGAGCTGAATCCCTCTGTGATGTCATCAGTGTGCGACACAGAGACAGTTTAAACCATGGTTGGACTAAATAAAGGTGTTTTATGGTGTTATTGTGTCAGATCAGAACTGTTGTGTCATTTATGTGGAGTTTGGCTCTTGTTTACAGTCTGGTTGCTATGGTAACAGCTGTGGAATCACCTCTACTTATATCCAACCAGGAAGTACAATTATAAACTTGGTCAAACTGGAGACAAACAGGCAAAATGTTTAGTCAAATCTGAAATATTTAGTGCAATGTGAAGTCTAACCTGTCATAGGGACTTAGATATTGAAATAAATGTTTGTTTGTTTGTTTGCTGCAGCTAAAGGCTCAGGTTCTTCTGGAGGAAAACCTGTGAACACAAGAGAAGCTTTTGACGCGAGAAATATTCTAAAGGTCAGTACTTTTCCACAATGCAAAAGTCAAACGTAATCGCCCGAAAAGACAATAATACAGTTTATTATACGTTTTATTTACCATTAAAATGAATAATGTCGCCATGGTTTTATTTCTCTTTGAAAATGGTTTATTATTGATTGTATTGTAGAGATAAATATTTGACAATCCGCATCAACGTTTGAATAAAATAAATAAAATAAATAAAATAAATAAAATAAATAAAATAAATAAATGAATTGAAAAATAATATATAAAATAAATACTATAAATACAATCAATAAAATAACACATACATACATACATACATAAAATACATAAAAATACAAATGTAATTAATTAATATACATATATAATCTGTCGGTTCATGTCTCATTATTTGTATCCTTCAGAAAGTTTATTTTCATGAAGCTGTTGTTTGGTCGTGGCGTCGTTAAATGTAAATAATCGTTAAATCGTACTAATTCTTTCTCCAATAACGTAGCACAAACCCGTATAAGGTGACACGTGCACGGGTCATGCCTCATCGCTCTTTTATTCTCCGTCTTGTTGCAGACTTTTGGATCGTATCGTTTCGGAGAGCTGGACTTGAACACGGTGCTTTTGTCGCAGAGATACTCCTCGGACTGTACGGGATATTACTCCACAGCCGGACAAATACGCTTCTCCTGAACCTCTGGACGTGGTTTAGTCCTGCTCTTGTTCCTTTTAGTCCTGATCTAGTCCCTTTTAGTCCTGATCTTGTCCCGTTTAGTCCTGATCTAGTCCAGGTTTAGCTCCAGATCAGGCAAAACTGAGGCTGAACTTGTGTTGTTCGTCCACCAGATGGCAGCAGGGTTGTACTCACTGCGTTTGAATCCAAAGTGAACATGGACAACAGAGAGAACAAGAGAACTTTATGTCATTATAAAGAGTTAAACTGTATGATATTGTGGTGGTGGGCGGAGTTTACGTCAACATTCTGCTGCAGCTTTGATTAAAAACGAACAGCTTTGAGAGATCAGAAAGTGTTTCATTTGTATTTGCATTTAACACATTACAATGAGTGCAGTTGTGAAGCTAAACTAACGGCCATGAAGTCTCTGTAAAGGTCTAAACTACAGGTTTAGCAGTCATCCAGGTCAACTTTGCATCCACCTTTCTCTTTTGACACTTACAGTTTTGAATCGTGTTTAGCCTCGACGTGTAAATCTGGAAATAGCTTTGTCCCACTCAACAAATAAATTGTCGGGATGTACATTGGATAAAATGGTTAAAGAAACCTGGGCTGAACATTATTTTTGACCTAAGTATGGATAAGATTTAGGTTTTCAAAGTCTTTATGTGGGTAAAATCATCAACGGATCCTCATGGAGAACATAAGAACATTTACTCTTGAGCACTTCTGAATGTCCAGAGTCTCATGCCTCAACGTCCTGGATTCTTCTGAGGAACGTGTGTAGAAAGCACCATCGTGGCCTCCACCATCAGGGCCTCCACCATCGGGGCCTCCACCATCTTTGTCCATAAATCCTGAGAAAACGACAAGGCTGAGGAATCCCACAATTACTAATAAGAATCAAACAAAAATATCTAGAAAAATAACTTAAAGGTGCCATATCATGCTTTTTTCACGTTTCGTAGTCTATCCTAAGTGTATAATTGATAATAATAAGGGTTGTGCAACATCCTTAACATAATAGTTAAGAAATATCACCCAGACCTTGGACCCCCTCACCAACCCGGAAATGCAAACGGCTTGGTTTGATATTCGCCCCCACCCTTGCGAAGAGCTATCTGGCTCCCCCGCCCAACCCGTGACGTAGTCTCAGAGAGCGTGTGTGCCCCGCCCACCCGTGACGTAGTCTCAGAGAGCGTGTGTGCCCCGCCCACCCGTGACGTAGTCTCAGAGAGCGCGTGTGTGCCCCGCCCACCCGTGACGTAGTCTCAGAGAGCGCGTGTGCCCCGCCCACCCGTGACGTAGTCTCAGAGAGCGCGTGTGCCCCGCCCACCCCGGAGACGGTGGGGGTGTAAACAAACTAACTCAATAATCACGTTTTCGATTCTAGCGGCGGTGAAAGACGACGGGGCCGGTCCCCTTGTCATACGTTGCCGCTCCTTGGCCGTCACTTGTTGCGTTCCTTTGCACTGATAGAGCGGGGAAAGTGATCTCAAACGTACATTATGGAGCCCCCAGTGCTTTCAGAGTCCACAAACTCCTTGGATGAGCGGGAGGCGGGAGGGGGAGGGGGTGGAGAGGGGGAAGGGTGAGGGGGGATGGTGACGCGTGCCTGTGGTTATGACGCGGTCTTGCACCCTTGAGGTCTCAAAAAGGGCGTGGTCTGGATGCACGGAGCTGCAGCTTGATGGGAAAAGCGTTACAGGTAAGTTTGCTTTTGATATTCCTCCCGCCTTCAGTACACGTAGCCAACTTTATCCTCGTAAACACGACCTTTAAAACACTTCACGCGATGTTTTTAGGCCTCAGTGCCACAGTGTCGGACCCTTCACTCTGTCGCCTGTGGCCCCCGAGGGTCTAAACCTACAGATAAATGATCTTTATAGTACTGTTTCCAGGAAGATCAGCAGCGCCTAAATGTTGACTCAGTGTCACGTTTGTTTGCCCGTCCACCCGGGTTTGCACACAAAACAGGATGTCAATGTCATGTGACCGTCACCCCTATCATGTGATCATTTTATCACTCTGCATTTTAATAACTGAATCTCCACTCTCATGACCAAAATAACACAATTTCAGGCTTTATTATTATTTATTATTGGCCAAATCCCCTGTGAGCTCTCACTCCATTATTAAAAATGTATTCATTACAAATATTGTACAGCAGTGTCACTTTTCGTTCTGAATATTGGGGGGGTCGTGACCCCCTGAACCCCCTTTAGAGCCGTGACATCCATTTTCCATGAAATATCTAAAGGTAAATACAGTTTTATTCTGATGATTTCTATGAGTGACTAGACTTATTATTTTCTTGACAATTTACATTTTAACAATAATAGAATTAGCTCCTTCCCTTCTCGTATTTTGGATACTTTTGGCCAACAGAATGTTGTGATGTCATCTGAACCCGGACTATATAAGACACTCCCTCTTTACAGTTACTTTTACGGACTACGACAAAGTCTGAGGAATAAAGTCTGGCGGTAATGCAACACTTGGATGCCAACCGCCATAAAACAACAACAACAACAACAGTTCTACATTTGTGCACCTACAGCAGCTCTGCAGACGCTGTGAGTACAAACTATTCTCATGATCCAAATATCACGGTGGAGAACGTTGTTTTAACGACTTTAATGAGTAAAACTTCTACAAATGAGATGATTAAAGATCAAATTAGGAACATATTGGGCTGCAAAATTTCTAAAACAGTCTGAGCTTTGATGGATCATTTTCCAATCTTTAAACAATTGTCTGATGCTCAAACCTCGACAAACGCATGACGAGACGTTTGAACACCTGTGTTTGGGTGCGGCTGTTCTGATTGGACGATGTGATCCAGAGCAAAAATCATACATGACTTTGTTGTTGTGGTGGTGGTGGTACTGCATTTACCGCCACCGACTGTAGTTGTACGTGTTCAAAGTATGTGTTTTACGCTGTACGGAAAGAAAAAAGAGAGAAAGAGAATGTTCCGGCTGAAAGAGGCATTATATGTTCAAAGGTGCAGGATTCAAAACCTTCACCAAAAGCCTTTAATTAATGCCACTGGGACATGAAATATATGTAGATTAAACTACTTCTAATACTTTTGTGTATTTTCTCGTGGCAGATCGTCATGTCGAAGCTCCACATTGCCATGGAGATGCTGATCCAAGTTTTTCATGAACACATAAGCTGCTCAGCAAGAAAGAGTTGTCTGGATTGTTGAAGTCAGAGTTTGACCCTGATGTGATAATATATTTAATATTATGTTCAATATTATGTTTAATATTATGTTTAATATTTTGTTTAATATTATGTTTCAGTCTTGCATTTATGAGAGGAACAATTATTCATGATTATTTAATTATTGAAAAGTGGCCACATGACTCTTTAGAACCCGTGAATCACATGGAGTCTTAATATTTTAAATGATCATGACTAAGTACAGGGATGTGGGCGGGGATAGGGGATAGGTGAAAATAGGAATTTTTCTTTAAACTATGGGATCTTATTTTTTTATAATATCTCACACAAAAAAGATTGAATTATCCCAAAATAAATACATTCTCTGTTTTTGTTTCCAGAAAGTGAAATGTGTTGATGTGGACGACGTCTTCAATGGGCTGGACCAGGACGAGAGCGGCTCAGTGGACTTCACAGAGTTCGTATCCATGGTAGCAGCTCTCACTGCAGTGACCAACGAGCTAACGCGTCATTAGCCTCTGCTCGATACTCAATTAATATGAATCCAAATCGAAATCAATGACATACTATTAAACACATTTAAAATGTTGGTGTTTTTTTCAGTTTTTGTATATAATCTACAGACAAAAAACAACAGAAAAGAAACAAGTTTGTGTCGGGAGAAAAAGTTATATTTTACATTTGAATAAAAGTTAGCATTAGCCATCTGCTGCTATGCACACATGAAAGTACATTTTAAAGAATTAAAAATATAAAGATAAAACAAAAGTCTTTAGCCTACTCAAAATCTGAATTAGTTGTTTATATATATTTTACGTTTTAATAAAAGATAGCATTAGCTGTCAGAAAAGGTTAGCTTAGCCGTCTGCTGTGTACACATGAAAGTACATTTTGAATCATAAAAAACATAAAAGATAAAACAAAACTAAACTATAAATACAAACACAGTCCAGTAGTCTTTAGCCTACTCGAAAATTGAATTAGTTTATGCATTTATATTTCATGTTTTAATAAAAGCTAGCATTAGCTGTGAGAAAAGGTTAGCTTAGCCGGCTGCCACATTAAAGTATTGCTCTGTATCCATGTGAGACTTTACACAAGCCTTTTACTCCAGCCATTCATCAAACTCCATTCATCGTGTTATCTCCATCCACACTCTCTCCACACCCTCCCCCTCCTTCTCCATCTCTCTCCTCTTCCCTTCCTCTCATCTTCCTCTCTCCTCTTCCTCTCTCCTCTCCATCTCATCTTCCTCTCTTCTTCCTCTCATCTTCCTCTCTCCTCTTCCTCTCTCCTCTCCATCTCTTCTTCCTCTTCCTCTCCTCCTCATTCTCATTCAGTCCGGAGTCGCAGCATCATCCCGGCGCACATAGCTCATCTCTCCCCGGACACGGAGCTCATCTCTCCCCGGACACGGAGCTCATCTCTCCCCGGACACGGAGCTCATCTCTCCCCGGACACGGAGCTCATCTCTCCCCGCGCACTGAGCTCGTCTCTCCCCGGACACGGAGCTCATCTCTCCCCGGACACATAGCTCGTCTCTCCCCGGACACGGAGCTCATCTCTCCCCGCGCACTGAGCTCGTCTCTCCCCGGACACGGAGCTCATCTCTCCTCGGACACGGAGCTCATCTCTCCCCGGACACATAGCTCGTCTCTCCCCGGACACGGAGCTCATCTCTCCTCGGACACGGAGCTCATCTCTCCCCGGACACATAGCTCGTCTCTCCCCGCGCACTGAGCTCATCTCTCCCCGGACACGGAGCTCATCTCTCCCCGCGCACTGAGCTCGTCTCTCCCCGGACACGGAGCTCATCTCTCCCCGCGCACTGAGCTCGTCTCTCCCCGGACACGGAGCTCATCTCTCCTCGGACACGGAGCTCATCTCTCCCCGGACACATAGCTCGTCTCTCCCCGCGCACTGAGCTCATCTCTCCCCGCGCACTGAGCTCGTCTCTCCCCGGACACGGAGCTCATCTCTCCCCGCGCACAGAGCTCATCTCCCCGGGCACATGGCTCCGGTCCGCGTCGCCTCACTGTTGTGCCTCTTTGCGGGTTTATCCCTCCAAATCGACACCAAAAGCGGACAAGAACCCGCGGGCCGCGCCGGGAATTTTATGGAAGGCGAGCGGCGGATGTCTACGGCGCCTCGGCACGTCAAGAAGCACTGGAACCGCTTCAGAGACGTAAGTGCGGCTGTTGCTGTTGTTGTTGTTGTTTTATTGCATTTAACGCGCGGTATTTTGACGGTTTTACGGTAAAGGTAAATAAAGGTTGTGGATCGGTGAAAATCAGGCGGTGCCACGGCCGCCTTCATTTCCGTGCCTAAAATATTAATCTATAAGTTGATAAATACATGTGATATTTGCGTTTTGTCATCATTTTCCTGGTTTAGTCCCACTTATTTTCTTTAACCCGAATGTACCTGGTTTAGACTTTGTTTAGTGCGCAAAACATTGAACTTAAAATATTTGCAAGTTGATAATAAATGCATTTGTTGTTGTCATTTTATTATAATTTTTCTGGTTTAGCCCCACTTATTTTGTTATCCCGAATTTATCTGGTTTATATCTGATGTTTTCCCAGGTTTGGTCTGGGTTTCGGTCCGGTTTAGACCCGGTTTAGGCTTACTGTAAAACATTGAATTTAGAATAATTGCAAGTTGCTAATAAATGCATTTGTTGTTGTCATTATATTATAATTGTTCTGGTTTAGTCTCACTTATTTTATTTTCCCAAATTTATCTAGTTTATGTCTGATGTTTTCCCAGGTTTGGTCCGGTTTAGTCTTTGTTTAGTCTTTGTTTAGTCTTGCGTAAAACATTGAATTTAGAATAATTACAAGTTGATAATAAATACATTTGATATTGTCATTAATTATCATTTTCCACTTACAATTCCTTTTCCCCTTATTTAACTGGTTTCTATCTGCTTTTTTCTAAGGTTTGGTCCTGGTTTTGGTCCTGTTTAGACCTGGATTAGTCTTTGTTTAGTCTTATTCGTAAAACATTGAACTTAGAATAATTGCAAGTTGATAATAAATGCATTTGTTGTTGTCATTTTATTATAAATGTCCTGGTTTAGTCCCACTTACAATTTGTCTTCCCCAATTTATCTGGTTTATATCTGCCGTTTTCCCTGGTTTGGTCCTGGTTTTGGTCCTGTTTAGACCCGCTTTAGTCTTTGCACTGACGCTTGCACGATTACATCAATATTGTGAATAAACTGGGACTAAACCTGGACTTAGACCAACACCAAACAAACCAAATATACATGAAGTCTCAAAATGGGCCACTACCAGGACCAAACGGCACAAGAAAGCACCTTATGTCACAGTTTAGACCTGATTTTAGTTTAAATCCGCCTTCTTTTCATACTCTTTTTCCATACAAAAAACATCACATTTGCATCTGTTAATTAAAAGTACACTTGGGTCCATCGTCCATGTGACAAAGGCTTGGACCAGACGTGAACCTCTTGTAAAACACTTGAATAAGCCGCACGGCATTATGGGAACAGCCTCATTCATATATTCATCAGGTCTGACCGCTGCATCCATAATAAACATAATTTAAACGTCTTTTCGGGGGTCGGAGACGTGGGGTCGGCGTCGTTCGGATAATTAGCTTTTAGCGCTCCGGCCATCACCGCAGCGTCGTTTATGTGATTTAAGCTGCGTTTATCTGATTATTGAGGAGGATTTTTCACCGACACCGAGGGATCTGCGTCCGCCTCGTGAAGCCAAGGAGGGTCGACACACGGGATATTACTGGGATCATCTCGATCAGCAATGTTCACGTTATTTTCACAACGCGTCGAGAATATGCGGAAACGTGCCCCGCAAATGTCGCACAGAACGTGAAATCGACTATGAAACCAAGACTAAACCAGGACTAAACCAGGTCTTAACCAGAGACTTAACCAGGACTAAACCAGGACAAAACCAGGACTAAACCAGAGACTTACCAGGACTAAACCAGGACTTAACCAGGACTTAACCAGGTCTAAACCAGGACTAAACCAGGACTAAACCAGGACTTGACCAGAGACTTAACCAGGACTAAACCAAGGACAAAACCAGGACTTAACCAGGACTTACCAGGACTAAACCAGGACTAAACCAGGACTAAACCAGGACTTAACCAGGACTTACCAGGACTAAACCAGGACTAAACCAGGACTAAACCAGGACTTAACCAGGACTTACTAGGACTAAATCAGGTCTTAACCAGAGACTTAAACAGGACTAAACCAGGACTAAACCAGGACTAACCAAAGACTAAACCAGGACTTAACCAGGACTTAACCAGGACTTAACCAGGTCTAAACCAGGTCTTAACCAGAGACTTAACCAGGACTAAACCAAGGACTAAACCAGGACTTGACCAGAGACTTAACCAGGACTAAACCAGGACTTAACCAGGACTTAACCCGGACTAAACCCGGACTAAACCAGGACTTAACCAGGACTTAACCAGGTCTAAACCAGGTCTTAACCAGGACAAAACCAGGACTTAACCAGGACTTACCAGGACTAAATCAGGTCTTAACCAGAGACTTAAACAGGACTAAACCAGGACTAAACCAGGACTAAACCAGGACTAACCAAGGATTAAACCAGGACTTAACCCGGACTAAACCAGGACTTAACCAGGACTTAACCAGGACTTAACCAGGTCTAAACCAGGAGTAAACCAGGAGTAAACCAGGACTAACCAAGGACAAAATCAGGTCTTAACTAGGACTTAACCAGGTCTCAACCAGGTCTAAACCAGGACTAAACCAGGTTCCCCCGTTGTATCTTTCCCTTCTCTTGATATTTTGGTCTAATTACAAAGCAGTGTTTTGTGTATTTTCTCCACTGCATCAAAAACAGGCTCATTTACTCTTAATTCTCGCCCACACATTTTCAGAAAAGTATAATTGGGATCGTTCTCATCTGCATTTTCCCGACGATCGCGCGCTCGCCTGATTTTAATTCCTCATAATCTTTCAAAACACGCCCGAAGTTTGCGCCGCGAGCTCAAACCGTCCTGAGGCTGAAATCGCTCAAAACAAAAGCGAGAATCTGAGGAAATTGGGGATTTTTTGATGCATTTGTAAAATAGCAAAAATTTCACAACCGTCAATCAGAATTTATGAACCGATTCTCATTTGTATTTTTGTTTCCGTTTTGTGGAAATTAAAAGCTCGCGTGCCAGACTTTATTCCTGTGTAAATGAGTAAATGTTCTTTTTTCAGATCAAACCGCATTTAATTGTAAAAAAAAATTCTCAATCACAAATCTGAGACGTTCCTTTAATACGTTTTGGTATGAGGGCTTTTCTTTTGTTAAAAATCCCATTCTATATTCGACTATTCTCCAATTTTTGTTTTTTCTGTCTTGTCAATCAGTCAAACGATAACTTCTATTGTGCGTTTAGGTGTTTTTAATGCATTTTTAACCAGATAAAGGTAAAAACTTTGTGATATAGAGATAATTTATGTTGCGTTCCAGAATTTACCGAGTTCTGACTCTGAATTCTTACGTGGAAACTCGGGCGACATTTCAGAATCGCGAGTTTCTCCGAGTTAGCAGATCCAACATGGCCGCCCCCTGCGTTTGGTGTAACTTTAACATCCGACGGTTAAAATACTGATACTTTAAGTGTTATTTTCTCTTTGGTTGCTCTCTATTGCCCCCTTCTGTCTGTGAAGTTGCTCCTGTGCTGCCGTTGCGCCTCTGCAGTTACACTGTTGCGCTAATGTTGTGCTAATGTTGTGCTAATGCTAACGCAAAGCTAATGACAACAAAAGCAGAAAGTCACATTCAAATGCTGATTTATAACTCACAGCCATAAAAACACTGTCTATTTTGATAAATTAACTTCATTAGATCCATATTTTTGGTTAATTTGAGCATTTTCTTGGGTTTTATTGATTGTTTTGAGTCGTGACAGTCCGTACACTGTTTTCAGAGTTGTTCCGACTTGACCCTGGAACACTCTGAGAAAACGTCTCTTTGAGGTTCGAGTTCTGACCTCCGAGAACGACTGGAACGCAGCATCATTTTATTAAGTTTATGATTGATTCAGAGTCAGTCTATTCTTTTTTTGACATTTTGATTTGATAACGCCGCCGTCTTTGTTATAAAACGTCTCCTTGCTCGCCTTTTTAGAGTCCGTGTCCAGCTAACAATCATGAAAAAACCCACTCGTTATTTTGAATCGATTGGTCGTGTTCAGGGCTGGGTGAAACTATTCATTAATTCAAGTTTAATTATCAAACAAATATGAGATGTCTTCAAAAATGAAACACAAAAGTGCACAATTATCACTTTTATACAGAACTTTTTTGATTTATCTTTTTTATATTTCTTTATATGTATTTATTTGCATTTATTTATTCACATTTATTTATATTTATTTATATGTATGTATATATATTTATTTATATTTATTGTATATACTTTACTTATTTATATTTATTTATATGTATTTATATGTATGTATATATATTTATTTATATTTATTTATTGTATCTATTTTGTTTATTTATATTTATTTATTGTATTTTTTATTGTATTTATTTTATTTTTCATATATTTTTTCTACTATTTCATATATTTTTTCTACTATAAATAATCTTCACGTGAGCATCATCGTTTTTTCCCACATATCTTTCGAAACCACGATCACAACTGCTGCAACCGTCGCCAGAAACGCTCCCAGGTCACAAAGGCGACTTATCGATTTTTGCGTTTTTCCCGTTTGCCGCCGATGGACCTGAAGGAGGCGGAGGCGGCGTTCTGCTCTCCGCCTGAATCATAAATATTTCATGAGGAAACGGAGAGGAGATGGAGGCACCGGAGATGAATCATTTCGGCGAGTTTTTCGACAGACACGGCGAAAACGGAGACGCAAAGTGGTCAGCGTGAGCCGCGTCGTCTAGGGTCACATTTAAAGGTTACGGATCGCAGTAAAGAGAGCGCCGCTGACGGAGAGTAATGAGTATATACGAGACGCCAAAGCAAAGGTTGTCGGGAGTATGTTTAAAGGCCAATGACGATCTTTTTTGTCCGTGTTGTTTGTCTTTTGTCTCGGTGAAATGTGCGCGTCTCTGGTTTTCCGAGCGGGCGTCGTGTGAGCGAGATGGCTCCTGTTTTGCCTCGGAGGACAATAAACAATAAAGGTCAAACGTGATGGAGGGAAGCAGCAGCACCTGGTTCAGTCCTGAGTTAGTCTAGTTTAGACCTGAGCAATTCTCCATTCAAACATAATTTAGTCATTATTTAGTCCTGGTTTAGACCTGGTTTAGTCCTGGGACAGACCTGGTTTAGACCTAGTTTAGACCTAGTTTAGACCTGGTTTAGTCCTGGTTTAGTCCTGGTTTAGTCCTGGTTTAGACCTGGTTTAGTCCTGGTTTATTTCTGGTTTAGTCGTGGTTTAGCCCTGGTTTATTTCTGGTTTAGTCGTGGTTTAGCCCTGGTTTAGACCTGGTTTAGACCTGGTTAGTCCTGGTTTAGTCCTGGTTTAGTCCTGGTTTAGTCCTGGTTTAGACCTGGTTTAGAGTCATGCTTAGACCTGGTTTAGTCCTGGTTTAGTCCTGGTTTAGACCTGGTTTAGTCCTGGTTTAGACTTGGTTTAGTCCTGGTTTAGACCTGGTTTAGTCCTGGTTTAGACTTGGTTTAGTCCTGGTTTAGACCTGGTTTAGACCTGGTTTAGTCCTGGTTTAGTCCTGGTTTAGACCTGGTTTAGACCTGGTTTAGACCTGGTTTAGTCCTAAAACTTGAACTATACCTGGACTCAAACTGGACTGCAATAGGAGCAAACCAGGTCTACTGACTCAGGACTGACCCGGAACTAAACCGGGACAACTGCAAACCCCAATCTTAGTCCCGGTTTAGTCCTTCAAAGCCCTAATCTCCTGTACTTTTGTGACTAACGTTTGCGTTTTCGTCCCGGGTCGGTCCCGGGTCGGTCCCGGGTCAGTCTTGGGTCAGTCCCGGGTCAGTCCCGGGTCGGTCCCGGGTCGGTCCCGGGTCGGTCCCGGGTCAGTCCCGGGTCGGTCCCGGGTCAGTCTTGGGTCAGTCCCGGGTCGGTCCCGGGTCAGTCCCGGGTCGGTCCCGGGTCAGTCTTGGGTCAGTCCCGGGTCGGTCCCGGGTCAGTCCCGGGTCGGTCCCGGGTCAGTCTTGGGTCAGTCCCGGGTCAGTCCCGGGTCAGTCCCGGGTCAGTCCCGGGTCGGTCCCGGGTCGGTCCTGGTTTGCATCTCGTCCTGATTTAAGTTTTAGAACTTTTCATTTCTTTGCAAAGTTTCACAAAATCACTTTTGACTTTTACATTTTCTTAATCAAAAGACAAAACAGAAACAATGAAGATCGACTGAAAACTGGAGACAAATCCAGTTCAAAGCAGGTTCTTTGCACTCGGGAGACGCTTTGCTCTGGTCTTTTGTAAATTAGCAAAGCACTTTCCTCTTTGAAGTGGAGCTAAATAATTAACTTGGGGACGAGGTTTTCGGCGGCGGTTTGAGATGTGCTTACGCCTCGTTTTCCTTTAGTGACGCATCGATCGCATTTTATTTGAATGTATTTTCTTGGCCGTCTCCGTCTCGCTCATCGATCCGCTCGCTCCTGAAGGAACAACACTTGGAGGCTCATTTAGTCTTTTTATTTATGCTCATGGGGCTGATTTTTTACCGCCAAAGTAGAAATGTGGTTGAAATAAGACTAAAAAGAGACTTCTTAACCAAGGAGTAAGTAGTAGTTGCGATTGTAGTTAAAGTCCATATTAAAGGTTCTGCTGTTTTTCTAATTCTGACTTTGTTTAATAGATAGAAACTGTGCTAAATATGTATCATAATTTTACTTCCGTTATGTTGCAGTTTGTGAAGAAATTGTTAAAATAAGAGTTTAAAATGACAGGAAGTGGAGCTGAATCCCTCTGTGATGTCATCAGTGTGCGACACAGAGACAGTTTAAACCATGGTTGGACTAAATAAAGGTGTTTTATGGTGTTATTGTGTCAGATCAGAACTGTTGTGTCATTTATGTGGAGTTTGGCTCTTGTTTACAGTCTGGTTGCTATGGTAACAGCCGTGGAATCACCTCTACCTGTGTCATATTTGTGCTCACATCCAACCAGGAAGTGCAATTATGAACAAAAATGGGGACAAACGGGCAAAATGTTCAGTCAAATCTGAAATATAATTGTGTTCACTGTGTTTTAGTGTAGTTTGTACTTTACTTTTTCTTGAGCTTATGAATAGTTAGTATAGTTTGTGTAAATAATGTCAAAATAAGCATTGCAACAGCGTTATTTTTGTGCCGTTTCATTCATTTCAGCGCGACACGTTCTAAACTCCCTTGGGTTTTTCTCGCCTCTGTCAGTTTTGTTTTTCAGGATAAATAACAGACAAAAAGAAGATAAAAACTTCCACAGCAGCATAAATATATTCATTTCTCCGTCTCTTTTCGCATCTCTAATTAGTTGCTTTCTTTTACGCGCTGGTATCTGATGTTCCAGCGTCTCAGAAATATGCACTGTAGCTACGGAGCCCCGAGAAGGACAAAAAATGGAATTAAAAATGACTGACGCAACTTACTGAAACGTGTCCTATTATTTCAGACTATACAGACAATAGAGGGTGACATTTTTTACTCTTTTTGGCTAAATTGGGGAGACGTTTGTGTAAAATAGAAAATATGTGGGATTTAAGGACAGAGGTAGAGAAAAGAAGAAGACAATAGCTTAATTTTCTGTACTAAAAACAGTTACTATGGCGGCTAAACCTTGCTAGCCGTTAGCAAAGCTCTGGAATATTCCACAGTGTTGCATTAAACATATTTGAGCTACCATTTATTAAATTACAGGTGTTTTTATTGAACTGAAAAATGCCCTTCGTAACAGTTCTTTAAAGACATGTGGCTAGCTTAAACAAGACACTACTTCCTGTTTATCCTCAGCTTTTTATGGCTTTATTTTCTCTTTTCTGCAAAGCTTCTACGGCGCGTTTTCAGATGAAAGTGCCGTGCGTCGATAAACGGCTGATGCTAATGTGCGCTAGCTGCGTTATGCTAAGTTATCAACACTGGAAATACGGCGGTTCATCGCACGATCAAGTCAGCGTCTGGTGAGGAAGGATTATTTTGTGTTTGTATCCGCTTGAATCTGCGTTGTCTGTTGTTCTGGCTCGTCCAATCATCTTGCGGTAAATCGAGCCGAAAGTAAGCTAGCACCCTCTGGAAGCTAACGCCTCTCGCGACATCTTTCGTTATTCATTATTATGGGGAAAAACATCACGATTTAACGATTAGTCACGATTATCGAGACCAAACGACAGTGAAATCTTTATTTTTGTCTCGTTCTTGTTCTCTGACGTGTGACTGTTCCTCAAGTTTGTCACCGACTTTACAAAATAAAACATTCTGAAAGACAAAATGAAGTTAAATGTGATGAAACAGCCAGATCAAAACGGTTATTTAAATTTTCGTCTATTTCTTTGACGCTAGATTGAACGAAAAACGGTCACAATTATTGTCTTTTGGTTTTACGATTACTGTATTTTCCGGACTACAAGTCACACCTTTTTTCATAGTTTTGGCCGGGGTGCGACTTATACTTATATTTATACTTATATACTTATACTCCGGAACGACCTTTTTTTTCATTTTCATACTCCAGTGCGACTTATATATGTTTTTTTCTTCTCTATTATGCATTTTTTGGGCTGGTGCGACTTATACTCCAGAAAATACGGTACATTGCGACCTGAATAATCACGATTTATCGCCTAACCTAATAATCGTGACATCACTACTCTGAATCAAACCAGTGGAAATAAGGTTTCACGTCACCTTTAAATATGTCGCCGTTGATGAATCCTGAGTAAACCCCTTTTTCCCGCACAATTTACCATTTTAAAGACGGAATAAAGAGCCAAACGATCATTT
The DNA here is from genome assembly GCF_026437365.1 of Eucyclogobius newberryi. Lineage (NCBI taxonomy): Eukaryota > Metazoa > Chordata > Actinopteri > Gobiiformes > Gobiidae > Eucyclogobius > Eucyclogobius newberryi. Next base: position 5,276,058 of record NW_027315835.1, on the reverse strand, counting down.
AAATCGACTTAATTATCGATCCTGATTATTCCCTTCCATCGCGTTCCCATAAACGTAAAGAATTCTGCGTTTCCTCAGACGCAGCTTCTTTCTCGTGCTCTTGTGTTCTGTTGTGGCGCATTGCAGGAAACACTGGCTCTGGGTAACAACATGCTGTGTCCCTGGGGCGCTGTACACGGGTGATCAAGGTCCACCGC
>NW_027315835.1:5263361-5270861 GCF_026437365.1 Eucyclogobius newberryi | reverse complement strand
CTCTCCTTCCTCTGCTTCCTCTCACTTCCTCTCCTCCCTCTGTTTCCTCTCACTTCCTCTCCTTCCTCTGCTTCCTCTCACTTCCTCTCCTTCCTCTGCTTCCTCTCACTTCCTCTCCTTCCTCTGCTTCCTCTCACTTCCTCTGCTTCCTCTCCTTCCTCTGCTTCCTCTCACTTCCTCTCCTCCCTCCGTTTCCTCTCACTTCCTCTCCTTCCTCTGCTTCCTCTCACTTCCTCTCCTCCCTCTGCTTCCTCTCACTTCCTCTCCTTCCTCTGCTTCCTCTCACTTCCTCTCCTCCCTCTGCTTCCTCTCATTTCCTCTCCTTCCTCTCCTTCCTCTCACTTCCTCTGCTTCCTCTCACTTCCTCTCCTTCCTCTGCTTCCTCTCACTTCCTCTCCTTCCTCTGCTTCCTCTCACTTCCTCTCCTTCCTCTGCTTCCTCTCACTTCCTCTGCTTCCTCTCACTTCCTCTCCTTCCTCTGCTTCCTCTCACTTCCTCTCCTCCCTCTGCTTCCTCTCACTTCCTCTCCTTCCTCTGCTTCCTCTCACTTCCTCTGCTTCCTCTCACTTCCTCTCCTTCCTCTGCTTCCTCTCACTTCCTCTCCTTCTTCTGCTCCCTCTCACTTCCTCTGCTTCCTCTCACTTCCTCTCCTCCCTCTGTTTCCTCTCACTTCCTCTCCTTCCTCTGCTTCCTCTCACTTCCTCTCCTCCCTCTGCTTCCTCTCACTTCCTCTCCTTCCTCTGCTTCCTCTCACTTCCTCTCCTCCCTCTGCTTCCTTTCACTTCCTCTCCTTCCTCTGCTTCCTCTCACTTCCTCTGCTTCCTCTCACTTCCTCTCCTTCCTCTGCTTCCTCTCCTTCCTCTCCTCCCTCTCCTTCCTCTCCTCCCTCTCCTCCCTCTCCTTCCTCTCCTCCCTCTCCTTCCTCTCCTTCTCCTTCCTCTCCTCCCCCTCCTCCCTCTCCTTCCTCTCCTCCCTCTCCTTCCTCTCCTCCCTCTCCTTCCTCTCCTCCCTCTCCTTCCTCTCCTTCTCCTTCCTCTCCTCCCCCTCCTCCCTCTCCTCCCCCTCCTCCCTCTCCTTCCTCTCCTCCCTCTCCTTCCTCTCCTCCCTCTCCTTCCTCTCCTCCCTCTCCTTCCTCTCCTCCCTCTCCTTCCTCTCCTCCCTCTCCTTCCTCTCCTTCTCCTTCCTTTCCTCCCTCTCCTCCTTCTCCTCCTTCTCCTTCCTCTCCTTCCTCTCCTTCCTCTCCTTCCTCTCCTTCTCCTCCCTCTCCTCCCTCTCCTTCCTCTCCTTCTCCTTCCTCTCCTCCCTCTCCTTCCTCTCCTTCCTCTCCTCCCTCTCCTCCTTCTCCTCCTTCTCCTTCCTCTCCTTCCTCTCCTTCCTCTCCTTCTCCTCCCTCTCCTCCCTCTCCTTCTCCTTCCTCTCCTCCCTCTCCTCCCTCTCCTCCCTCTCCTCCCTCTCCTTCTCCTTCCTCTCCTCCCTCTCCTTCCTCTCCTCCCTCTCCTCCCTCTCCTCCCTCTCCTCCCTCTCCTTCTCCTTCCTCTCCTCCCTCTCCTTCCTCTCCTCCCTCTCCTCCCTCTCCTCCCTCTCCTTCCTCTCCTTCTCCTTCCTCTCCTCCCTCTCCTTCCTCTCCTTCTCCTTCCTCTCCTCCCTCTCCTTCCTCTCCTTTTCCTTCCTCTCCTCCCTCTTCTTCCTCTCCTTCCTCTTTCTAAAACGGCGGGGGAGCGTTTTGTCCCCTTGGCGCTCTCATTACTCCGCCCTCTGTTCAAGTCACCGCGGCGACGCTGCTGAAGTCGGCCTCTGTTTGTCTGAGTCAAACTCCCGCTGACTCCTGAAAGCAAATGTCGTTGGGGGCGTCGCCGAGAGTCGAGAGCCAGACGTGGAGATGAAAGTGCAACGTCAGAGCAATCTGAACCAAAGAAATGAAGAAAAACAGAAGTGTTTTTCTTTTCACAGTGTTGATTGTTGCACATTTTGGCTGATGTTCGACACAAATTGATGCATCAATTATTTAGTAGTTTTTTTTCTTGATTTGTAGATAAAATATATGCATTGTGCCTCTAAAATGAGTTTTAAAGGACACATTATGCATGTTTTGTATTGTTATGAGCCTTTAAACATGCTCTTGAGCTCCTTTGGTTTAAAATAATGTAAATTTTCTCGTATAATGTAATTTTCATCAGAATTTGTTGTTAGTGCTCCATCTACTTACGGCAGAGGGTATTACCATCGGGAAATGCACAAAAGCTAGCTTGCCCCTGACATGCTAATGTTAGCACGCGGTGGTAATTCACATGATTTCAGGCTGAAATGCTCAGAACGAATCAGACGAATGGATAAAAGGACCTTCGCACTTAATCTGGAAATGGACAAATGCGATGGACTAAAAAATACTACTTTAGTTTGAATTCAATTATGCCGGGATTCTGTTTGTATTTATGTTTAACGGAGGAAGAGGAGGAGGAGGAGGAGGAGGTTAAGGATGAGGCTGAGGATGACGATCATTAGGAGGATGAGGAAGAGGAGGAGGATGAAGAGGAGATGGATGAGGATGATGAGGAGAAGGAGGAGGAGGAGGAGGAAGAGGAGGAAGAGGAGGAGGAGAAGGATGAGCACTAGGATGACAAAGATGACGAGGAGGATGAAGAGGCTGACGAGGAGGACGAGGAGAAGGAGGATGAGGAGGCTGAAGATGAGGAGGATGAAGAGGAGGATGAGGAGGAGGATGAGGAGGCTGATGTTTCTGCTGCTGTGTCGTGGCAGATGCACAGATGAGCGTCGCATGTAACGGTGGAGGGGACAGAGAGTGCATCCATGTGAAGAGTGATTCATAGAATAGCGTTCCTGCCACGCACTAGCCAATCGTTGGCCGCGGTCATCAGGTCGATTAATCGGTCGATATCAGTGTTATAGTGTTGGACCTCAGCAGAAAGACATGGAGTAAGTTATCTAGAGTTTATTCTTCCTTTTTATAAATAAATGCTGTTTACTTGAGCTTCACCCTGAGCTCGTGGCTGCAGTTTGCTTCATTTATCACAATTTGTCACTTATGTCTTGATCAGATACGTTTAGTCGTCAAAATGCAGCTCGCTATTGTTAAAATAACGCGGGCGAGTCGTGCCAGGTCATGTACGAGGCCCTTTCAGACCCATCTCAAAACCCTTCCGGATCGGAGCGCGACCTGTCGCCGGCGTCCGCCCGCCACCGGCGCCGTCACCACGACTCCCGACTGCCGCAAAAACGCCGGGGAAAAAAATCAAAATGTCCGCCTCCTCGTTTAACCTCCAACTGGTCCAACTGCTGCGAAGAGGAGGGAACGCCAGCCCTGCATTTCAATAAGGACACGGCGAGAGGAGAGAGGAAGGAGGGAGGGGAGGAGGGAGTGAGAGAGGGAGGAGGGAGAGAGGGAGGGGGAGAGGGAGGTGAAGGAGGGAAAGAGGAGAGAGGGAGGAGGGAGGGAGGGAGGTGAAGGAGGGAGAGAGGAGGGATGTGAAGGAGGGAGGGAGGAGGGAGAGAGGGAGGAATGTGAAAGAGGGAGGGAGAGAGGGATGTGAAGGAGGGAGGGAGGGAGAGAGGGAGGTGAAGGAGGGAGGTAGTGAAGGAGGGAGAGAGGGAGGGAGGGATGGAGGGAGGGAGAGAGAGAAAGGGATGTGAAGGAGGGAGAGAGGAGGGAGAGAGGGAGGGAGGTGAAGGAGGGAGGGAGGGAGAGAGAGAGAGAGAGATGGAGGTGAAGGAGGGAGAGAGGAGGGAGAGAGAGAGAGATGGAGGGATGTGAAGGAGGGAGTGAGCTCGGAGCGAACAGAGAGAGAGGAAAGAAGGGCAGATAGCGAGAGGAGAGAGATGGATGGATTATAGGAATTCAAAGATTCCAGATCAGACTCCCAGAGCGCTCGGAGTGGACGTGTCTCTCTGTCCGGAGTGGGCGTAAATAAAGATATTTGTTTATCTGTGTATGTTTAGTGCAGGTTTCATAGACTGGGGCGTCGCTCTGGGCGTGTTTCATGAAGCGAGGCCAAAGCATCGAGAGAAGTGCATGGAAACTGTGACTTTGCACTAAATATGTTGCTGCAAATCTATTCTCTTTATCTCTCTTTCCTCTCTTATATAATAATATTTGTAATAATTGAAATGTAGATAATATTGCGACGATATGCAACATTCGAATATCGAGTAAATCGTTTGTAGTTAAAAAAAATGCACACAATAAATCTGAAAAAATTATAAATAAAAGGAAATAAGGGGGATTTTTTTGGCACTTTTGTGATAAATTTAAAAAACTGATTATTAAACCACAAAAAAATATGTTTTAACACATTTCTGTTGGATTGACGTAACATCGCCCGTTGTTACCGGAAAATAGAGATATTTCTTGTCCGTACGTTTCACTATTCTGCATAATAATTATTTTTAAGAGTTCAGCTTGATGTCGTTTGAACAGTCGGTCGCCCAAACCAGACATCGGTATTTGCGGGAGATTCAAGGCCGATGTGGCGTACGATTATGCTAAAAAGTGCAAATATCAGTCCATCTCTTCTTCTTCCTCTCTGTTTCTCTACCTCTCTGGCTCTTTCTCTTCATCTCTGTCTCACCTCACAGTTTGTCCCGCTTCGATTTGCCCTTCAGCTTCACGTCTGCTGCTTCTCCTCGGTGTTCCTCACCTTTGCATAAACCTGGGTAAACATTTGCTCTGCGCTTATCGTGCCTCCTGATCCCGGCGATGAGCGCTCACTAAATATCACTGGGATGTGCTCTGCGAAGTTTTAACTGCTACCGCTCGAAAATGAATTCACTACAGGCTGTTGTATCGTTAGCTGAGGCTCACGCTACATGCTAACGCGCTAACGGTGGCACATTTCACTAAAACGCAGTGAACACAACTTTATTTCAGATTTGACTAAACATTTTGCCCGTTTGTCCCCGGTTTGACCATTTTTGTAAAGTTTATAATTGTACTTCCTGGTTGGACATAAGTAGAGGTGATTCCACAGCTGTTACCATAGCAACCAGACTGTAAACAAGAGCCAAACTCCACATAAATGACACAACAGTTCTGATCTGACACAATAACACCATAAAACACGTTTATTTAGTCCAACCATGGTTTAAACTGTCTCTGTGTCGCACACTGATGACATCACAGAGGGATTCAGCTCCACTTCCTGTCATTTTAAACTCTTTTTTGTCAAAGTTTCTTCACAAACTGCAACTTAACAGAAGCAAAACTGTGATAAATATTGACCACAGATTCTACACCATTAAACTAAGTCAGAATTAGAAAAACAGGAGAACCTTTAATATGGACTTTGCGTTAAGAGTGGTTTTGGTCGCGTTCTTTACTGTTGAGCACATTTTTGGCAGCGAATGATCGTAGACACGACTCAATATTTTCCGTTCAATCACAAAACTTTGATCGCAGATGGACAAAATCTGACTTTTTTGAGCTTTTAACCATGTTCTAACAATGTTCCCTCGTCAAAAACATACTCGAAGTGGCATTTAGCGTCATTGGCCTGTGGTCCGTTAATCCCGTTTACGAACTCGTCAACTCTGAGCCTCAGCAAACACCCAGTTTCAAGTTTCCCAGAATTGTGACGTCAAAGGTACCGGTTCTGAGATCTCCTGTGCCGTTTTTAAGTCCACGAATCATCACCAGACGTGTTCTGAGCATCAATGGCGTTCATTACGACGACGTGCTGAGCTAGCTTTTGTTTACTTCCCCATGGTAACCCCCCCTGCCGCCAGTCGAACACCAAATCCTGACGAGGGAACGCCTGACTGATAGAATCCGTGCGTTATTTTGAGTCCTACAACACGAGATGCCAAAGTAAAAGCCCAAGAGCAGGTTTAGGTGCCAAAGACGACACGAATCATGCGGGAAACGTGTCTTTTAAAATGGCTTCTGAAATGATAACGGCCTTTTCAAACCGGAGCAGTGAGAGTGTCCTTCCGCTTAGACGCAGTCAGACCGCTCGAAACTGGACTGAAGGTCGCAGGAAGCGCAGAGCAGGACGTCATCGCGGACATTTCAATCATTCAAAGTCAAACGGGGCGATCGCTAAAGTCGGAGATAAAGCCTTTGTCCTTCCAAAATGGCTGCAGAATTCTGGCAAACAAGAAGATAAAGCATTTAACTAAGAAACGTCTGTGTCTTGAGCTCGACAGAAAGAAAGAATCCAACCTCGATGTGTATTGGTTGATTATTTATGCTCGCATTAAGTATTTGAACTATTTGAACGTTTTTGTTGTGTTCGGGCTGCGCAATTAATAATATATTTAGTAATAATCTAGTGTCAGCGATGTCAAAGGGGGCGCTTTAAGCTATGTCCCATGCAGATTGTAGAACGGGTCCATGCTTTTATTGCTCATTAACTTCACCATTAACTCATATTAGAAACTGGGGTATTTACGGCTGAGACGCTCGAAACGCTAAACAGAAATGAGTAAAGGAGCACGTGCAGTGTTTAGTGTGGATCTAAAACTAGTAACAATATTGATTTATATTACGATGTACAATATTTTATGGTTTTATTTTATGAGTGTATTGGAAATCACATTATTTAGAGAACGGTCAGATTGTAATTTTATTTTTTATTTATTTGTATGTATTTTTTTTTTCTCACAAAATATTTCAAGTTTCTTTAATACTATTATTTTATTTATTTTATTTATTTTATTTATTTTATTTATTTATTTTATTTATTTATTTATTTTATTTATTTTATTTATTTTATTTATTTTATTTATTTTATTTATTTTATTTATTTTATTTATTTTATTTTATTTATTTTATTTATTTTATTTATTTTATTTATTTTATTTATTTTATTTATTTTATTTATTTTATGTATTTTATGTATTTTATTTATTTTATTTATATTTTTATTTTTAAAATCAGCTCCATGGAAAGACTTTGTTACTGTTAATTCTTCTTTTCCAATAATCCATATGTTCATTCAGCAATAAAAACACATATATTGATACAGAAACGTAAAGGATCAAACACTGACACAATAACTCTAAACCTGGATAAACTCTTTCTAAATGTCATTAAAGAACGTTTGCCTCTTAATGAGTCCCTGGAGCGGCCTTAACGAGGATATTCTATTGAACGTAATGTAATAATGTTGAAATGTCACAGCTGTCTATTTTTATCCCTCTGATGAATAATTACAGTTTTTAAATGTTATAATCGGGTAAGTTTGGCAGAAAAAGAACGTTATTTTTACTTTCTCTACAAATGAAGTTGTGGCTGAGATTTTAAAAAATGAAGAAAAAAAAAACACAAAGAAAACATAAATACTAACAATAATAATAATAATTGATAAGTAAATAAAATCAAAACATTAAGAAATTACTTTAGTCAATTTAAAGTTTCCTCCTAGAGATGTCATGATTGTTCTGTTCATAATTATAATGAAAAGTGAAGGAAAAAATTAAGTATTTTTAATTCAATGTATAAAAATAAAAAAATACATAAACATAAATAATAATAATTAAACATAAATA
>NW_027315835.1:5218361-5258361 GCF_026437365.1 Eucyclogobius newberryi | reverse complement strand
AAAACATGTTTAAAGGCCAATTACAGCAGAAATAATGCAGATTATTGTGTCCTTTAACAATTAAGACACATGTATAATCATTTAAGCAGAAGATAATTAAGCAGAAGATAAGTAGAAGCTAAGTAGAAGTTAAGCAGAAGCTAAGCAGAAATTAAGCAGAAGATAATTAAGCAGAAGATAAGTAGAAGCTAAGCAGAGGCTAAGCAGAGGTTAAGTAGAAGCTAAGCAGAAGCTAAGCAGAGGCTAAGCAGAGGCTAAGCAGAAGCTAAGCAGGAGTTAAGCAGAAGCTAAGTAGAAGTTAAGCAGAAGCTAAGCAGAGGCTAAGCAGAAGCTAAGCAGAGGTTAAGTAGAAGCTAAGCCGAAGCTAAGCAGAGGTTAAGTAGAGGTTAAGTTGAAGCTAAGCAGAGGCTAAGCAGAAGCTAGGCAGAGGCTAAGCAGAAACTAATATCATGTGTTTTGGTGTTTTAAAGCCGTAGATAATTTTTGTGGTATCTGGGCCTGGAAGCTCCTGCCGTGGACACAGTGGGTGGAACGTACCTGTGGAACATCTGCTTGTGTGTTCTGTCGTGCACCTCACGTCTATTAAAACCACAACAACAAACGACACCATATTCTCAAAGATGTTTATTGGTCTTATGCAGATTCCAAAGTGGATTATTCGTTGAGGATCAAAGTGAGAGACGCAACAAAAGTCACAAACTCTTTAAAATCAATGCTGTTGCTTTTGTCCTGGTCCAGCGCGTTGAACATCTTGTCGGCTGCGGCGTTTTGCTGAAGGAAACGAGAAGAAAGGAGGATACTTGGATTAGTTTCTGACGCCCTCTTCTGGCCAGAATGTAATAATAATCACACTAGATACAGGGCATGTGGACGGGGCTAGGGGGTAGGTGAGAACAGGAATTTTCTGAGCACTAAAGCTTCTTTTGCCGAGGTTAAAAGCTCATTAAAGTTGTCCCCTTTAAAAAGGCGCGGTTGCAATGTATGTCCTATTGTTCATAAGGCGTTATAAACTAAATCATATACTGAAATAAATGCAAAATAGATATGTTTAATGTATATATGTGATATTGCAAAAGCGGCTGTGGGTCAAAATGAGTCCGTGTGCTGTCGGACGCATTTTTATCCCGTCTGGAGCCATTTTTAGCGTTCAAGTTGTTGTAATGAAGTCAAATGTGACTTTCTGCAGTTCTGTGGGTCAAAATGAGTCCGCTGCGTGCTCTCTTCGTCTCATTACGACGCGCTTTACCGGGAATTAAAGTCGTTATGGTTCGCTTTACTCTAGTTCTAATCTCGTGAAAGCTTCAAAAAAAGAGCTCAACAACTCGCGGCGGATAATTACGACGCTAAGAGCGCGTCGAGAAAGTGAGGGAGGAGTTCGTGCCGCTGCGGATAGTTTAAAGACGGCCTAAAATGCAGCGCCGCACTCACCCCGGGCTCCATGCCGAACTCTTTGCGCAGAAGTTCGGACAGCTCCGCTTTGCTCAGCTGGTTGTCGCCCTTCGCGTACTCGTCGAACACCTGCTTGATCGTGGCCATCCCCTGAGCGAGTTTAGGCATGGTGAAGGTTCTGCGGCGAAGAACGGAAGAAGAAGAAGCAAAAGTCCTACGTTATTCAAATGCCCAAAAAAAAAAACGCAACACAAATATGATCGTCGACGCTTCGGAGGTTGAGTTTGCCGTTGAAGTGCCAGATTGCAGATTCGTTGCCCTGTTTTCTGTGGTTTGTGACGATGTAATTGCCGGGCCGAGTCGTCTCCGCCCGGCGTAAACACACATAAAGGATACATAAAGGATTCCAGAGCGCGGCGCCGTTATTCAACCCTTAAGGGCGTGGGCGTCGGCAGCTGCAAAGACTTCAAGGCGTGGGATTAATTTGGCGAGTTTGCAGGAGCCGATCTTGGAAAAACGCCGATGAGGCTCAACGTTTTCGGATCATAAGTTTGGCGATTTCTTTCAAAAACTTCACGTCTCCCGAAGTTATTTGCCGCAGGCTCCTTTTTTTTCTTTTTACCACAACTTGGGTTTCCTCCAGCTCAAATGTGAGTCATCGTTTATAGGGCCGCAACGGATGATTGTGTTGGCCGTCGGCTAGTCAAACTGTACTTTCCATTGTACTTTACATACATTTTCAACCAAATAAAGGTTGAAATGAGGCAAATGAAGCCTTCTAAACGTACAAATAAAGTGTATTATCGACGAAAACCAGAAACTGCCTGGTCTTTTTTGACATTTTGATTGAATAATGTCACTGTCTTTCCTACGAAAGCTTCATTTCGTGTGCGTTTTGAAGCCTGTCCGTTCCAGATAATGATCGCAATCACGGAAAAAAAAAGAAGATCGTACCATCGCATTTAATAGTCGACCACTTGTTCTGCCTTGAAACAATAATTTGCTGTTTTTGTCAGTTGTATTTTGAACACACAAAACGTCCATAAACAGTGCAGTTTTAGGCTCGGTGAAAGTGCCATACTCACGACGTCTGCGGAGCTGCGGCTGCACAAAATGTGGAGTGGAATTCGGGATTTGTGCCGAGCGAATGACCTTGTGTAAACTTATAAAGGCTGCCACGCCCTCGGTCTCCTCCTTCGCACGCCCACGGGCTCCGTTATGTAACCCCCGGCTCGAATTACAACAATCAGTTACTCCGTTGTTCAGCTGAGAGACTTCCTGAGCGTTTGCGACGAGCGGGTTTGGGATTTATGCGTTCAGTCCTCGTCCGGCAGCAGTAAAACCAGAGAGAAAACCAAACCCAGCCACAAACTAATAAACAATTACATTCCAGAGCAGCTGACGTCAAAAGTGCAGGATTAGCAGCTTTGTTTGTCCATAAAATGACAGTCGGGATCAGGATGATTTGTTGTTTGCAGGGAACTTCACAACATTTTTTTCCTTTAATTTAATTTAATTTAATTTTTTTTGATCAATCATTGTGCAAACCTAATAAAAGCTGAGATAAAGCAGAGAAAATATTGTATTTGATTTAGAGTATATAAAGAGAACACAAATAATAATATAAAATAAATATAATTTGTTGTTTGCGGAGAACTTAACGACTTTTTTTTTCTTTTAATACATTTTTTTTCACTTTTTTTTTTCATTGAATTTTTTTTTTTCATTGAATTTTTTAAAATGTATTTATTTCGATAATTTGTTGTTTTTTTCATTGAATTCATTTGTATGTATTTCTTTCGAGCGTGTACAAGAAGAAAGTAAGAAGTACACATGGCTCAAAAAAATACCACAGGAACATTTAAGGATTCAGTTTTTTATTTGAGCTGGAAAAGGAGATAAATAACTGCATCTTTTATATTGTTTTTATGTCATTAATCATTGTGCAAAGCTAATAAAAGCTTGAAATTGGGGATAAAGCAGCGAAAATATTGTCTTTGATTTGATTTAGATGTAAAGAGAACACAAAAAGCTGCTATTTTGTCTGGTTTGGAGTTATTGATTTATTGGTGAGATTTCAGGTGTTAAAGAAGTAGAAAAATGGTTTGTTTTTGAAATTAGAATATAGTGTGTTGTCATGGGCAACATGGAAAACAATAAAAAATATAGCCGCAAGCGGCAATGATCGGCCCTCGCCACGCCGCCGCCACACCGCCGCCACGCCGCAAGAGGAGGGGGCGCTAACGCGCCCCAATTGTCCTTTTATTACGCCTACTGCTGAATCTGTGACGCTGTCACATCTTCTCCCCTTTGTTTTACCATCAAAAAGCTATTTTATTTTGAATTCTTGGCAAAATGTGCGGCTTTGCCGCACAGACATCGTGACTCTTTGAATGAAAATGTGGATAACTTTTGATGGTCCACCCCTGAAGATGAGTCCCACCAAATTTCAGGTTAATAGGGCTGACACCCTGGGAGGAGTTTGTGAAAGTATAAAGTGTAAACATGTTCTGGCGATTTCCCCATTGGAATAACATGAAAGGTTTCGGTCATCGTTGGGCAACGCCATAACAATTATGACATGGGTCTCATTGACTTTTTTGATGGGGATGCTAAAATTGAGTTGTGTGTCAAATTTCATATAATTTCGCAAAACTAAACATTTAACCTCCATATAAAATCTGTAGGGGGCGCTGTGGCGCCAAATAAATTTATTTCACTTCAAGTAGGTTTAGGGCAAAGAGTTTAACAACTGATTCTAATTTGACGTAATTCGGACTTTATCTGCGCAAACGGCAGAAATTTTAAATATGGGAGATTTCTGAAATTCTAGCTACAGTTTGCGGCTTCGCCGCACAGAGACCGTGAGAGGCATCAATGTAATTTGGATAACTTTTGATGTCCCACTCCTCAGTAGCATTTTCACCAAATTTCAGCTTTTTAGGGCCAACGCCCTGGGAGGAGTTCGTAAAAGTACGACGTTTGGAAAAACTCCGAAGTCATGTTTAGCCATTTTTGAAGCAATATGGCCGACATTTGGTTGGGCGGACGGCGTTGCCGTAATAATATTTTTTACTTCTCTTGTCACCATCTACCTCTGCGCCAAATTTCATGATTCTACGATCAGATTTTTTTTGGGTCATTTCCCATCTCTCAATGCATTTTTGGTACATTTGGGGGCGCTGATGCGCCAATTTTTTTTATTTTAGAAAAGGGAAATAGCCAGAATGTAGAGAGGCACGATTTTTAGAGGTGTGAACATTTTTGTGACTTTTCGTCAATGTTCACTGGGTGAAAAATAGGGGGGTTGGTCCCGAGAAGAAGAAGAAGAAGAAGAAGAAGAAGAATATTCCGATGCGAAAACAATGTTTCCCATTTTTCAAATGTCATAAACTATACATTTTCGGAAAGCGCTCGCGCTTTCCTACCTCATGGTGTGGGTCCCTGGTCACTGACGGGTACTTTCGTTAATTTTGAGTGGGCTCCGCCCACTTTGTGTTTTTGGCCCTCTATACAGTAATAATGTTCAATTTTTGCATTACATGCTTATATGCACGGAACATGCAAGAGATGGGGAACGTATTCGTGAGCTACTTAGCGCAAATGAGTGCTTTATATGGGGATGACGACCGCTTCGCGGTCGTCATCTCAATGTAAAGTGCTCGTTTAGTGCGCACTTTTGCACGGGCTTCGCCCGTTTACAACGGTAATGTTCCATTTTCCTACTACTAATTAGTATGCACGGGGCGTGCATGAGTGAAGGAGTGCGTTAGTGAGTGTTTGGAAGTGGGCGAGCGCTTCGCGCTCGATTTCGTGCGCACTACGTGCGCACTTTCGCAGCCGTGCTTCGCACGGCCTTACGAGATTAATAGGCCTCTCGCCAGCTTGTGGTGCTCGGGCCTAACAAGATTTTTTTTCTTTCACATTTGATCTTTCCAAAAACAAAGTAAAAATGGCTTTTACTAAAGACTTCATGAACATAAACTGTCCAGACTTTTGATCTATGCCATTTTACATAAATAATATTCACATTTCTTCCTCCAAAGTCTGACTTCTCTCCGTTCAAAAACCCACACAAATGATGGACGACTTCACACGAATCGATCTCCTATTTTGATTCACAGAAAAAGTCGTCTTTGTTTCTTGCCGTACTTTAGAACTTTACAAACTAAAAAAAGAGAATCCGTTCTCAAACAGGAATGCTGATTGAACCTTCCTGTCGTGTCTTGAAACCTTGGAGTGGTAGACGCCCGGGGCGTCTACCACTCCAAGGAAACAAAGAAGCTATTTTCAAGTCAAACCACAACTCCCTTTATCGGGAGGTCCCGCCCGGTGGGACAGACTATCCAGACGATACAACAGACTTTTTTCTACAGCGGAACACTTCTGGACAAATGAGGGATCACAACGACTTATCACAAACTAAACTAAATGAAAAAGAGAGTTTTAGGCTGAATAACGCTCAACATCTCCATGCAGACAAACTGGTCCCAAACTTCACCAGAGAAAGAGAGCGCTGCTTTCACCCGTACGGAAAGTAAATAAACAGATTTTTGAGGAAAGGCGCAGTCATGGTAACTGTGTGTAGCAGTTGTTCGTGTTGCGTTCGTTGGTGAAACTGGTCTGACACGTGGCTGGGCCGGACAAACTCTTCCAACTTAAGCAAACACAAGCGAGTTTATGATCCGATGAACGACGCGCCTCGTGTTTCACTTCAAACTGACAGTGCCACCCTGAGCAAACGGACCCACACAATACAGGACGCACTACATCCAACTGCACCTGTCGCTGTGGTGATGGCCACAGAGCAGTTACACAGAACGGGATTTCATTGTTAGCTTGTGAAATGAACACTCGGCAGTTAGCGGGACTCGGGTTTTGCTAAATGCTTTTTTTTTTAATCGCAGAATGTCTGGATTTGGACGTGACCTGTACGACAATCACAGCATCCGCTATTTACCGCGACCAACCCCGTTGGCGCGGCAAGGGCCGATCATTGCCGCTTGCGACTATATTTTATTATTATTATTATCATTATTTTTAAATATTATTATTATTTTAAATATTTTCTTTTTTTCGAAGATTTTTTTAATTTTTCAAATGTTTTAAGGAACAAGAAGAAAAAATAAATTCATGAATGAACAATAAACAAAACAAAACCAGAGAGAGGGCGAGCTCAACTGTTAAAAATAAAAGAGTTCCCGAGTTCTATTCCTGACAACAACAACAACAACAACAACAATAACAATAACTAAACCATAACTTTACCAAAGCTTAATATGTCTTCTTTAACTTCTTTAATACTGTTTTGAGGATGCAAAATGGCCACAACATATAATATACTCAAAGCACATTGTTTTTATTCATGCAGCTCTTTGGAAACATGTTTTGTGTTTGGAAATATGTCTGATAATTACCCACCACAAAGCGCCCAAAGCCCATGACTCACGCGCTCGGATGTTCCTCGGCCACGCCCTCTTTTGAAACCACCGTGAAGCACAAGCTGTGGCCGAGTGTGAAAAACCAACTGAAAAAAGGATTGAACACGAGACACAGAACACGACAAAATCAACAGGACAAAAGTAAACAAAAATCATAATAATGGGCTGTCTCCATCACTGACTAAGAGTTTGTCTGTTTGTCTGCCTGTTTATTTTTTTTATGATTGTATTTATTTATTTTTATTATTTTCTCTTTTCTTTGTCATTATTGTTCCTATTGTTATGTTTGTCTGTTATTTTATTTATTTTATTTATTTTATTTATTTTATTTATTTTATTTATTTTATTTATTTTATTTATTTTATTTATTTTATTTATTTTATTTATTTATTATTATTTGTATTTATTTTTTATTTATTTTATTTATTTTATTTATTTTATTTATTTTATTTATTTTATTTATTTTATTTATTTTATTTATTTTATTTATTTTATTTATTTTATTTATTTTATAGATAAAATAAATAATTAAAATAAATAAATAAAGTGTAAAAGCGTTTGCATATTTAGGTCATTAACCCCCGTTTTTGGGCACATTTCTGATTTTCATTTCTAAGGGTTGTTTTGAAGATGTGCAACATTTTAATACCCTGTATATAATTTACAGTAAAAAAAAGAAGAACCTCAGCTGTTACCATAGCAACCAGACTGTAAACAAGAGCCAAACTCCACATAAATGACACGACAGTTCTGATCTGACACAATAACACCATAAAACACGTTTATTTAGTCCAACCATGGTTTAAACTGTCTCTGTGTCGCACACTGATGACATCACAGAGGGATTCAGCTCCACTTCCTGTCATTTTAAACTCTTATTTGTCAAACTTCCTTCACAAACTTTAACTTAACAGAAGTAAAACTGTGATGAATATTGACCACAGCTTCTTTACCATCAAACTAAGTCTGAATTAGAAAAACAGCAGAACCTTTAATGTGGACTTTAAACCTCAATAATAAGACATTTTAAACACATTTTTGTCTGTTTTTCCCCTCAGCGGACACGACCAAAGACCCGTGCCTGAGCGTGAAGTGCAGCCGACATAAAGTGTGTGTGATCCAGGGCGTTCAGCGAGCCGTGTGCGTCAACCGCAAGAAGCTGGAGCACAGGTGAGTTCAATCTGACCGAATCCGTAAATGTGTTCAGACGGGATGTGAGCTCGAGATACAGGACGGATCTCACCCAAAAGTCAACTAAATTAACTCTTTTTGTACTTTTAAGATCATCGATGATCAGTGTAAAGTTTATAATTGTACTTCCTGGTTGAACATAAGTAGAGGTGATTCCACAGCTGTTACCATAGCAACCAGGCTGTAAACAAGAGCCAAACTCCACATAAATGACACAACAGTTCTGATCTGACACAATAACACCATAAAACACCTTTATTTAGTCCAACCATGGTTACTGCTACTGCGGTAGAAGCTCTAAACTCTAAACGATGCTAAAGTAAAGGTTCTCAAATACAGGACAATACAAGATTTCTGAAACATACATGAATTAATTGAAATGCAACTTTCGGTGAGCTAACGATGAGGAAAACAATTAAAAAAGCCGATTAAACGTTTGCCCCCTACAGGACGACTCATTGAACTAAAATGCAGTTTAGTTTTATATATTTAAAGTGTTGCTGGAATCATGAATAAAATCATAAAATTTTTATCACAAATGTTTTAGGTTTATAATTTCACTTCCTGTTTGTAATTGATGACATCACACAGAGAAATTACCCAGCAAACACTGGGAAAAAACTCATCTAATGTAAAAATATATGAGAGCGACTTTATTTGGTTCAATTCTTGTTTAGAGAGTCAAAAAAGTTGTTTCTTTGTGTAAATTCTGCATAAACTTTGACTGGAATGAGTGTCCCTGGTGTGATGTCACTTCCTGTTATAATTTTCTACAGATTTTTCAACGTTTTCTCCACAAATACCTGCTCGATCGGTGTAAAACTATCATTTATATGTACGACAGGTATAAATACACAGAATAAAGTCAGAATTAGAACATCGTACACACCTGTCACACGCCCCTTTAATGCGTCTCCTTTAATAAAGTTCTCTGTCCTTCGCAGGGTTAAGCAGCTGGAGTCTCCTCTGAGCGCGTGCAAAGCGTGTCCCGCCTCCTCTGCGCCCGTGTGCGGCTCCGACGGACACAACTACGCCTCCAAGGTTTGTGCTGGCAGAGTGGTTAGCCCTCCCGCATGACGCACGACGCACAACCCAACCTCGGAACCAGCGCCAACGAGTCGTGTGTCGCTTTCTCCAGACGGTCATCCAATCAGAAAGCAGACTATAGAATATAATCGTAGTCGTATTTGGTGAATTGCGATCGTTTTCTGGACTTTAAATCACAAACAACGACTTTTCAACAGCAAAGACCGAGATGTTATTTAATTAAAACGTTAAAAAAAAAAGAATAAATTACACGCAGAAGCCTTAAGTCACAGTATTGCAACATTTATTTGGTCGATAATGTATTCAAAAAGTCTCTTAATCTCTTAATCGTTTGACTCGTCGACTGCTAAATTAATCTTTAGGTGCGGCGCTAGTTTGTAGAGAATTTACAGTTCTGAAAATCAAACCAATATTAAAGTGCAACAAACAAACAAACAATAAAACCAGCGGTGAAAGAGAGTGTGGGACGGTTCACAGCTTGTTCCACCTTCATTTTAAATTTTATTCTCCCTAAATTGAAAGAAAAGAGATAAAACAAAAACAAAAACAAAAAAAATAGCATTTCATGTTATCGAAAAGTTAAGACTCATAAGTTTGATAATAATCGTCTCATTTAGTCCAGATTCTTGTAATGTTGAGATCTTGGGCGTGGGTCAGTTTGTGTCCTTCCTCATGTTGTTGTTGTTGTTGTTGTTTACAGTGTAAGCTCCAGCAGCAGGTTTGTCTGACAGGAAAAGACCTGAACATCCTCTGCTCTGGATTCTGTCCCTGCGTCGCCATGACGACCACAAACTCACAGACTAAACAAGGTGCAAACTCTGCTGCTTTTCTGCACTGGAATGTTCCACACTTGGGCTTTAACCACTTTTCCAGAGCTTTTATCCAGTTATTGCTGTTTTGATTTGCTAAAAGCAGTAGATTTTTGTAAAAATGAAAAATGACTTGATGCAAATCCTTTTAGGAAAACCTTTTGCAAAATGTTTTAGCTTCAGAGACGCTATTTAGAGAAGCTAATTAGCTTCCGTTTAGCTCATTAGCATCTCCTCACTAGTTTCTCTAGAAGTAGAGAAACTAGTGAGGAGCTCTGTGATTGGTTAGAGCGACATGTGAATGAATCAGAGAGCTCCTTCCTGTACCTGGGGTTTTTATTTTTTTTTATATACGTTCCACAGTGAGCTGTATATATATATTATATATATATATATATATATATATATATATATATATATATATATATTTACTTTCCACAGTGAGCTGTATACATATATAATATATAATATACATTCCTCAGTGAGCTGCAGTGCAGAGGAGCTGGCAGACCTCGGGGACAGACTCAGAGACTGGTTTCAGCTTCTTCACGGAAACAACAAACGAAACGACAGCAGTCGAGATGGCGGTTTGGGGAACACTGCCCCCTCAGGTAATAACATGTACTGCACTGTCATGGACACAAAGAATATGTCATGAAAATGTTCCAAATGTGATTAGATTTAGATTCTGTTCAAACACAAATGAAGGACGGGTGTTTCAGAGCTTGTGTGCTCAGATATAAACTATGATGAGCAGTTTTAGAGGATGTGTTGTTGTTGTTTGTGGAGGACATTATGTCTAAAACGTGTCATAAAGGTCTGAGGAAACATAGTGTAATGTACAATAGTCACAGTCTTTAACCCAAAAACACTGGGATTCTTCATATTTTGTGACATTCTGAGGCTGATCCCAGTTTCCACGGCGACGTCACATTATGTTCCACTTTCTCCTCCAGAATCCTCCGTTCATAAGTCATAACCACTCACAGATGTTTAAAGGGTCGATTAAAACACTTTTATACGACACAACTGCAGCTTTATGTCAGCAACAACAGTGAAAGTACTTTTGTTTTGAGATGAAGCAAATATGTTCAAACTAATATTAATTTAACTGTTTTTTTATTTGAATAATGACGTAAACACTTCCGGAATGTTCTTGTGCTCAGTGTTAAATGTTCAGGATGTAATACATTATTAAATATAGCGTGATATTTCACTTTTGACATTTCCTCCCTTGGCTCCTTCTCTGGTTCCTCCCTCTGGCTCCCCCCCTGGCTCCTCCTCCTGGCTCCTCCCACCTCTGGTTCCCCTCCTCTGGCTCCCCCCTCTGGCTCCTCCCCCTGGCTCCTCCCCCCTCTGGCTCCCCCCCCTCTGGCTCCTCCCCTCCGGCTCCCCCCCTGGCTCCTCCCCCCGGCTCCTCCCCCCCTCTGGTTCCTCCCCCGGCTCCTCCCCCCCTCTGGCTCCCCCCTCTGGCTCCTCCCCCGGTCCCCCTCTGGCTCCCCCCTCTGGCTCCCCCCCCTCTGGCTCCTCCCCTCCGGCTCCCCCCCTGGCTCCTCCCCCCGGCTCCTCCCCCCCTCTGGTTCCTCCCCCGGCTCCTCCCCCCCTCTGGCTCCCCCCTCTGGCTCCTCCCCCGGTCCCCCTCTGGCTCCCCCCCTGGCTCCACCCCCGGCTCCTCCCCCCGGTCCCCCTCTGGCTCCCCCCCTCTGGCTCCACCCCTGGCTCCTCCCCCCTTTGACTCCTCCCCTGGCTCCTCCCCCGGCTCCTCCCCCTCTGCCCCCCCTCAGCGCTGGACAGGAGCGTGGCGACCAGCTGCAGGGACTCCATCGCCTGGATGTTCTCGCGCTTGGACTCGAGCGCCGACGGGTTCCTGGACCGGTCCGAGCTGGAGTCCATAAACCTGGACAAGTACGAGGTGTGCGTGGGGCCCTTCTTCAACTCGTGCGACGCCCACAGAGACGGGCGCGTGTCCAGGGCCGAGTGGTGCCTGTGCTTCTGGAGAGACAGTGAGTTTAAAATGACCTTTAAACATGTTTTTAAAGTCGTTTGAGGCCCATTCAACGTGACATTTCCGCTCTTTCACGGCTCAATCGTACGTGTCATCGGACGTGGCGATGTCGTCAGGCGCTTAAGCCCCTCCCCCGGCGCGCGTTGACCTTTCGAAAACAGGAAGCAGCCGCAGTGACCCTCGTTATCTGACGACCAGGAGGATCCATAAGTCACTGCAAAACCCTTCACTAACGACTAATGAGCCTCGTGTTATTGGGATTCAAGGTTAGATTAGATTTGACCACAATAGAAGCTTAAAGCGCCCCCTGCAGGTCGGACGACGCATTGAACTAAAATGCAGTTCAGATAAATATATTTACAATTTAGCCAAAAAATAGTAAAATGTTATCACAGAATAGCACATTTTTTAGGTTTATAATTTCACTTCCTGTTTGTAATTGATGACATCACACTAGGAAATTACCCAGCAAACACTAAAAAAAAGACAAATAAAAATAAATAAGAGCGACTGGTGTGATGTCACTTCCTGTCATTTTTCTAGAGATTTTTCAGCGTTTTCTCCACAAATACCTGCTCGATTGGTGTAAAACTATCATTTATATGTACGACAGGTATAAATACACTAGATAAAGTCAGAATAAAAAGTCGTTAAAACCCTGTCATGTGTCACTTTCTTAAAGAGCAGAATCAAGTGCTTGATTTTTTGTCCAGGGCAAACTTCAAAACCTGCTCCAGGGTCATTCATTTCCACCACAGACTTTTTGTAAAATTCAAGTATTAAGAGTTTTAAGGCTTTGTGGTCACTATTGTCCGTGTTCAGTCAAAAAACACATTTAATACTCAAAATGTCAATGTTTGTGAGAAAAATGAACATTTACTAAAGGAACCAAGCAGTGGAAAACAGGAAACGGATGAATCACACTCACCATCTGAGATGATGACATCATCGAGGTCGAGATCATGGACGCTCGGAGCAAAAAAAGACTTAATTTTGCTTCTAAAATCATCACATTTCCTTTAATTAAAAAGAGGAGAAAAAAATACTTGATTTAGTTTGAAAATTGTGAAAAAAAATTATCACTTTTTTTCTTGTAAAAAAAAAAAAGTCACGGTTATAATTTTTACTCTAATCTTAAAAGTAAATTGTTGCTTTAAATCAGTTTATGTCACATTAACTTGACTTTATTGTGAACGAACGAAAAATGAAGGAAGTCGTGTTTAGATTCTCATTAGTCCCGGGTGAATGTTGTCATGGCGCCGCTAAGAGTTAGACGTCACATCTTATTATTCCGCACTTTTGTCTCTCGTTTCCTCTTCCATCTGTGACTCATCGCTCCATTTTCCACCTCGATGAATCAAGCGCTCGCACGAGTCATCTTCGCCTGATCAATACGTGTAATTATGAATCGCTCGGGCCCAGACGGAGGTTGAGGTGGTCTTTCTTTCTCTTGTCATCAGACTTCTCTTGTACTTTCTTTCCCCCGCAGAGCCGCCGTGCCTCGCCGAACTGGAGCGGATCCAAGTGCAAGAAGCGTCAAAGAGCAAGGGCAGCGGTAAGTACGGACCGCTCGCTGCGAGAGAAACTAACGTACAGAGCACTCACTGTAAGAGAAACGAACGTACGGATCACTCACAGGGAGAGAAATAAATGTACGGACCACTCGCTGCAAGAGAAACGAACGTACAGACCACTCACTGCGAGAAAAACTAACTTACGGACAACTCACTGTAAGAGAAATGAACGTATGGACCGCTCGCTGCGTGAGAAACTAACGTATGGACCACTCGCTGCGTGAGAAACTAACGTATGGACCACTCGCTGCGAGAGAAATGAACGTACGGACCACTCACTGTAAGAGAAATGAACGTACGGACCACTCACTGTAAGAGAAATGAACGTACGGACCACTCACTGTAAGAGAAATGAACGTACGGACCACTCACTGTAAGAGAAATGAACGTACGGACCACTCACTGTAAGAGAAATGAACGTACGGACCGCTCGCTGCGTGAGAAACTAACGTATGGACCACTCGCTGCGAGAGAAATGAACGTACGGACCACTCACTGTAAGAGAAATGAACGTACGGACCACTCACTGTAAGAGAAATGAACGTACGGACCACTCACTGTAAGAGAAATGAACGTACGGACCACTCACTGTAAGAGAAATGAACGTACGGACCACTCACTGTAAGAGAAATGAACGTACGGACCACTCACTGTAAGAGAAATGAACGTACGGACCACTCACTGTAAGAGAAATGAACGTACGGACAACTCACTGTAAGAGAAATGAACGTACGGACCGCTCGCTGCGTGAGAAACTAACGTATGGACCACTCGCTGCGAGAGAAATGAACGTACGGACCACTCACTGTAAGAGAAATGAACGTACGGACCACTCACTGTAAGAGAAATGAACGTACGGACCACTCACTGTAAGAGAAATGAACGTACGGACCACTCACTGTAAGAGAAATGAACGTACGGACCACTCACTGTAAGAGAAATGAACGTACGGACCACTCACTGTAAGAGAAATGAACGTACGGACCACTCACTGTAAGAGAAATGAACGTACGGACCACTCACTGTAAGAGAAATGAACGTACGGACCACTCACTGTAAGAGAAATGAACGTACTGATCACGTCTGAAGTGTCCCGGGGTCTTTGGGGACGTGACAGAAGAGAAAGAATCCTTTGCTGTGAGACTTTTTCTCGGCACAGCCCACAGTGAACACGCTGCGTTCGTCCACAAGATGGCAGTGTGTCACGTCACGTCAGACTCCTGCATATCAAACTTGTCCCTCGCTCTTTTCATCTTTCGCTCAGAGAAGTGAAACAGGAACAACAGGGTCCCGCCTCGGCCAATGGGAGGGGCCTTTTCCCCATTCACAAAAAAAACACGCATCATTATAGTAACATGGCGCTTTTGTTGACAGCCTTGTTTGTGCCCGGCTGCGACGAGGACGGTTACTTCCGGAAGGTGCAGTGCGACGCGGGCAGAGGCGAGTGCTGGTGTGTGGACCCCCACGGAGGAGAACTGACGGGCACCAGGGGCCACGCCACTCCGGACTGTGGTGAGAACAGCGCCCCCCTCTGGCCACGATAACGCCACATGCAGCTGTACAGCACAGGTCAAAGGTCGGATGGAGGGTTATGATAGGATGAGGGGGCTAGTACTATGTTACATGTACTTTGAAGAACTTTTTGTACGTTTCTAGCAGAATACTTTTACTCCTACTTGAGTCATACTGTATTTCTACTGCAGAGAGCTAAGTAATAGTACTCCTACTTAAGTCATATTTCTACTGCAGAGCGAAGTAATAGTACTCCTACTTAAGTCATATTTCTACTGCAGAGAGCGAAGTAATAGTACTCCTACTTGAGTCATATTTCTACTGCAGAGGGCTAAGTAATAGTACTCCTACTTAAGTCATATTTCTACTGCAGAGAGCGAAGTAATAGTACTCCTACTTAAGTCATATTTCTACTGCAGAGAGCGAAGTAATAGTACTCCTACTTGAGTCATATTTCTACTGCAGAGAGCTAAGTAATAGTACTCCTACTTGAGTCATATTTCTACTGCAGAGAGCGAAGTAATAGTACTCCTACTTGAGTCATATTTCTACTGCAGAGGGCTAAGTAATAGTACTCCTACTTAAGTCGTATTTCTACTGCAGAGAGCTAAGTAATAGTACTCCTACTTAAGTCATATTTC
This sequence comes from Eucyclogobius newberryi, assembly GCF_026437365.1. Taxonomy (NCBI): domain Eukaryota; kingdom Metazoa; phylum Chordata; class Actinopteri; order Gobiiformes; family Gobiidae; genus Eucyclogobius; species Eucyclogobius newberryi. Next base: position 5,242,752 of record NW_027315835.1, on the reverse strand, counting down.
TACTGCAGAGCGAAGTAATAGTACTCCTACTTAAGTCATATTTCTACTGCAGAGAGCGAAGTAATAGTACTCCTACTTGAGTCATATTTCTACTGCAGAGAGCGAAGTAATAGTACTCTTACTTAAGTCATATTTCTACTGCAGAGAGCGAAGTAATAGTACTCCTACTTGAGTCATATTTCTACTGCAGAGAGCGAAGTAATAGTACTCCTACTTGAGTCATATTTCTACTGCAGAGAGCTAAGTAATAGTACTCTTACTTGAGTCATATTTCTACTGCAGAGGGCTAAGTAATAGTACTCCTACTTGAGTCATATTTCTACTGCAGAGGGCTAAGTAATAGTACTCTTACTTGAGTCATATTTTATACACATATTTTCAAATCTGTCATATGCACTTTAAAGCCTTACTTGAGTACTTGTTTTTCCAAATATTTTTTTACTCCTACTTCTTGGACCACTACTTTACTCTTGGCACGGGTCACGAGCGATTAAGAAAGTATTAATTTCATTCCGGATGTGACATTCTCTGATTCGAACGTGGCTGAAACGTAGACATTCGTAGACGTGAAGTTCTCTCTCTGCCGCGGTCGCTTTGCTAACCGACGCTAACGGTCTTGTGTCAAACCGAACACGCTAAATCTTTTATTTCATGGTATTTACATCACGTCTCACCGGTAACACGTAAAATTAGACATTCAGTGGTTAAAGACGCTCACAGGAAGCAACGGAAATCTCAAAGTCTGTTAGCCTTTAGCTCGAATGCTAGTTTTACAGGCTAATTACCATCGAAAAACAAGTCCTCTCTCTGCCGCAAAAACAAGTTCTCTCTCTGCCGCAAAAACAAGTTCTCTCTCTGCCGCGGTCGCGTTGCTAACCGACGCTAACGGTCTTGTGTCAAACCGAACACGCTAAAACTTTTATTTCATGGTATTTACATCACATCTCACCGGTAACACGTAAAATGAGACATTCAGTGGTTAAAGTTGCTCACAGGAAGCAACGGAAATCTCAAAGTCCGTTAGCATTTAGCTCGAATGCTAGTTTTACAGGCTAATTACCGTCGAAAACAAAACAGCAAAAGCAGCTGGAGTAGATTTTGGAGAAGATCCGTTACTCTGCTCCAAAGACTGAGGACGTAATGATCGACAGACCGATGTTTACGAAGTAGAATAGTGTTTTTTAATGAGATAAGAATGTGCGCGACGTCTTCTCGGGCGTGGCCTTCACCGTGTGTGCGTTGTGTGTGTTCAGATGAGGTGGCGGGACACTCGGGGGACTTCGGCAGCGGCGTGGGATGGGACGACGAGGAGGAAGAGGCTCGGGAGGACGCCGGAGACGAGCCGGGCGAAGAGGAAGAGGAGGAGGAGGAGCAGAGCGAAGCCGACGACGGAGGATACATCTGGTAGAAGGACTTTCACCAAACCACAAGAGGGAGCCGTTTACCGGACTGGATTTGAGCGTTAGACCCGCGATCGCTCGATGGAGTAACTGCTTTGGGCGTTTTTTGCATTGAATTATGATTGTGAACAATATTTTTTCGTATTTTGAACTTGCACGCCAAAAAATAATGCAGTTTTCACCAATATCAGATTTTGATCTCGAAGAAAACATTAAAGGACACATATTTGAGCTTTTAACCCACCTTATAAGGCCCAAAACGATGGCATACTTTGTCCAAAATACACGTGATAGTGAAGCTAAGGAATTCTAGTTTCTGGTGATGTACATCGAAGCACTGGCACAGCTACTGCACTTATAACATATAGAAAATATTGATTTATTTAATATATATATTTAAAAAAAATATTTCAAATGGTTTAAAGCAATTTTGGTTTTGTCCCAGCGCAGATATATTGTAAAAGCAAATAAAAGAGACCACTGCGCTATCTCTGTGTCTAAATAGAGTCTGAGAAGCAGGAAGTGCGCCGTTAGCGTGCTAATGTGTGTTAGCATTACGCGAGACGGCAAAACTCGCACCGAGCTCGTGAAAAGTGCTTCAATAAACTCATCGTGGTGAACATTTAGGACGTTCAGAATGTTAAGTGAGTGAAACATGTGGATTTTAAGAGTTTAAAATTACCTTCTTTTTTTGCTTCATAAATTAATTAAAGGTGCACTGCAGGGCCGTCCCACACAGTGCACCTTTAATGTCTCGAAAGGACACGTATCAGGCAAAGTTTGGTGAGTTTTAACCCCGTTCCCTCGCCGTAAACACATCTACAGTTGGGTTTAGCTTCTGTTACGTTGTTGGTTGGTTTCATTAAACCCGTTGACCAGCTCGTCTCACTCGGAGCCTCACAAAAACGCTCGGTTTCAACTTTCCCAGATCTGTGAGGTCAGAGGTCGAGCTCGGAGATCTTCTGTGCCGTTTGGAAGTCCGTAAAAACCGGCTCTGAGTCAAATCGCCTTCATTACAGCTGCGCATTTGCATTAGCACGTCTGGGCAAGCTAGCTTTTGTGCATTTCCCCTTGGTAGATGGAGCGCCAACACCAAAACTGATGAGGGAAGGTCTAAAACATGAGATATTAAAGTACTCAAGAGCAATTTTTGAGGTTCACAACAATAAACAATGCGTAAAATGTGTCCTTTAAATGCATCGTCTCTTTTTGGGGAGGAGCTTTTGGTCGATTCCTTTGTTTACAGTTTTGCTGCTAATCATCGTTTAATTTAGCATATTCACGGTGTTCTTGACTCCGCCCTTTACACGCCTTCTACATCCGTATTGTACTTTATGTTTGCGGAAATGTAAAAACAGCAGAACAAAAGACTTTATTTTGAATGTATATAAACCGCTCTGAATGTAGAATGTGCCATGATTTTAGGATTTTAGGATTTATATCGACACGTTTTGACTTTTTACGTTCGACTTTAAAGACTGTGCGTTACTTGAAGTTTTGTGCGTGAACTTGAAAAATCTTGTGCGTTTTATTTCGATGGGTTTTTGTTTATGGCGTTAACGTAAAGACTTTGTTTTGCATGCGTTAGTGGAACAGAATGTACAACAGAACGAGCACTTTACTAAATAAAAGACGTTGGAGCCGGCGTTTGTTTGTTTGTGATTTTATTCATCATTTGTAGGAATATTTAGTACATTATTTGTCCAATCTGCGCCTAAAAAATGCTTTATCATTTCTTTTAATCCGCTTTAGTCCGTAGATTTACTGTGCATGGGACATTGTAACTGCAGAGGCTGTTTTTTGGGCGTTTACTTTTGACTTATTTTTTTAATAATGATTCTTTACAAATTTTTCATGATTTTTTTATTTTTTAAAAGTAGCTCTTACACACACTAAATTTTACAATCTTGTACGTCACAACATTTTGACTGAACGTACAGAAGGATTTATTCATATCTAATTCAAAACTTGATTTATTTAAGTTTTACTTTTTTTAAAAACAGGCAAAATTTTAATATTTACAGCAATTTTCAGTAAAAATCGTTCCCTCAAATACTTAATACGACCAAAATCTCATCTGTAAATTTAGTTGTATCTGTCAACAAATAAAGAAATGTTGAACTTTTTTTTCAGATTTTTAAGTCCAAAATATGTAAATTTTGGCTATTTTTTCACATTACATATTATTCATAGATTCAAACATGACCTGTAATACATTCTTTGCTCACATTTGCATGCAAAGAAGTGTCAAATTCACCTCTCTAAATGTACGAGATTGAAATGTGTGCGAAATCGTAATAAACGCACACAAACTGTACATTACTGCGTGTTCGGCAGGCGCCACCTCATGGTCGTTTAAGGAATGACATCATCGTCTCGTACTGTAAAAGACCTGAAAATGAAGGGAATTTATCCTTTTCAATGAAGTGATAGAATAATAACTGAAAACGTGGAGCGACTGGAACGGCACTAGATCAGAATAATTATAAAAAATATAATAAATAAAACACTCTTGGGCTGAGTCATCATCTTCTGCAAAATCTTTATCAAAACATTCACAGCCAAGTTTTGTATATTTCACAATCAACGTACAGCCACAGTTAAAGCAATTAAAGTGCTAACAGTTAGCTAACAGTTAGCTAACAGTTATCTAACAGCAGCAGGCGCGCGCTCTCTGCACAGACAGAACCTGCTCAATAAATACCAACTTCAACAATAAATATGACAAAAATGAATCACACAAAAGGTCATCACAAGAGAAATATAAAATACATATAAATAAAATACATTCAAAGTTATTATTATTAGGAAAGTCATAAAGAAAGTGCTAACTTAAAGGTGGTATGGACGTTTTTTTCAGCAATTTTTTTTTATCATATTTCCTCGTGGCGTGGATAAATCATTTGTCCTGCCACGTATCAATCATAAAACGCACCTATCGCTCAATGGACCGAAATCTACGGGAGACGAGCGATGTGATGCGATCTGTTGTGCTAATAAACAAACGCACGTGTGTGTTGTATCAGTCCACACAGGGGAGTGCGCATGCACACTTCCACCTGCGTTCTAAAATCGCCGAAAAATCGTCCATACCGCCTTTAACCTCCAAACGGTCATTTTTATGAATATGATTATTTTTTATTTATTCTTTTATAATATATATTTTTATTCAAATTGTGTTTGTTTGTTCTGTCAAATACATTCTTTAGTGGTTCTTTGCTGTGTTTACAACAACACAATATTTAATGTGCGTTTGATGAATCGTGTTATTCATACGCTCCATAAACAAGTCATTTATTTATCTAAAGAAATACAATTAATTTAAGGGAATCAAACACGCAAAAATGTCACTACCTTTAACTTAATCTTATTTAGTCATATTTATATTTGGCCTTTTAAAGTTTGAAGCAAATAAAGGGAAGTTTGAATATTTTCCTGAAATCTGAAACTTTCCTTCAAAGTAATGACACTTTTTAAACTTTAGATTTAGTGCAAGTTGAACTAAAACATTCCAAACCATGTTTATGATGTAATACTGATGTTTGTTTTAGACACTTCGAGGCTCCATGTTCTCTTCTGTAAATATACTTCTGTCAATTATTATTCATCGTTAATATTTAAAAGAAGCTTTGAAGATGTGAAAACATTGCTCTGGTAAATGTTGAGACGGAGCAGGTCAAAAGTGGTTCATATAGAACTAAATAAAGATAAATAAAGACCTTTGGCTAATAGAAATGATCAAATTCAACATTCCAGACTTTCTTTATGATATTTCTCATAAAAGTACACAATATAATGCACTCGAATAAACTCCATCTGAAGCGATTAATCCAGTGATTTGATGATTCAACGACCATCGACATGTTCAAAGATCTGGATGGATTATTGCCATTTTAAAGCCTTCGTGAGTCCCCCTAGTGGCCGGTCCAGTGGAACTGCAGCGAAATCCTCTGACCCACAGAGCGCACTGTAAAAATGGACCTGCAGCGTCACAGAACTCACACTTTGTGGCGATTGAGTCCATTTTCAGGTCATTTCCGGTTGAAAACAGGTTTTAAAGCCTCTCGACACGAGCACACATCTGCTGGAGCCTTTAAAGTGACAAGAGCCGCCATGACGGCTCAACACGAGCCAAACACTGGCCTTGTTTATGACTGTGAACTATTATACTGAGATTATTGAAGATGCTTTTCAAAATGCTTTATGGATCGTAAAAAAGGTAATTGTTTAATTGATAGATTAATGATAGATGACTGGATTGCTAACATAATGAATAGCAGTAGCCGTAGCAACATGTTAGTCTTCAACACGTGACAACACATAGGTCATGTGACTGATTCCCATGGAAACCGCTTATGGAAAACGCTCCATAACGTTTAGTCTTGATTCACGTGTTCAAAGTCATTATTTGCTCTTATTTTGCATAATTCTTCCATTAAAAGTGTAGATTTAGTAAAAATATCAGGACTTAAAGGTGCAGTGCGTAACATTTCTGACCGCCTGCCCGTCTCCATGGTGATGTCATGGCTGCGCTCGTTTCACTGCAGGTGTTTGTATCACGCAGGAACATCTCGCAAACGTCTCCATGGCAATGGGCGCTCCTCGGTCGATGTACTGCGAGAGCCACCTGAAGCCTTCTCCGTAGCCCCGCCTCCTCAGGACGCCGTGGCGCCGGTCTCCATGGCGACGGCGGGCGCTCCTCAGTCGATGTACTGCGAGAGCCACCTGAAGCCTTCTCCGTAGCCCCGCCTCCTCAGGACGCCGTGGCGCCGGTCTCCATGGCGACGGCGGGCGCTCCTCAGTCGATGTACTGCGAGAGCCACCTGAAGCCTTCTCCGTAGCCCCGCCTCCGGTCTCCATGGCGACGGCGGGCACTCATCAGTCGATGTACTGCGAGAGCCACCTGAAGCCTTCTCCGTAGCCCTGCCTCCTCAGGACGCTGCACATGAAGATCTCCAGAGGGCGGACCTGATTTAGATCCTTCATAGGCACGTTTCCCTGGAGACAAACAACAACAACAACAACAACAAGGCGTTTACAAACTGGGCGGAGAATTTGGCTCGGCAAAAGTATCGACGCAGAGAAAAACGCACAAACAGGACAGAATTTCCTAAGACAATTTTTTTTCATGAATAAAATGGGGCAATTATTCAGGACTTAAAGGCGAAATGGACGATTTTTCGGCGATTTGAGAACTCAGGCGGAAGTGCACGTGCCACTCCCCCGTGCACGTGCCACTCCCCCGTGCACATGCCACTCCCCCGTGCACGTGCCACTCCCCCATGCACATGCCACTCCCCCGTGCACGTGCCACTCCCCCGTGCACATGCCACTCCCCCGTGTGGACTGATACAACACACACCTGCGTTTGTTTATTAGCGCAACGGATCGCATCGCAGCTCTCGTCTCCCGTAGATTTCCGTCTCTTCTGAGTCAGCTCCAACAGTCTTTCTCCATCTTCATTTTGTCCCATACACTGAGGGAACTATATTATGATAGATCAATGCGCTTAGACATAGGGAAACGTGCTGCTCGTGGGGACGAGCAGCATGCTGCTGCAGGTGAGCAGTAGGTGCGTTTTATGATTGATACGTGGCAGGACTAATCGGCAGTCCACGCCACGAGGAAATGAGACTCAGATTTGGACCAAAAAAATGGTCCATTCAACCTTTAATATGCTCTAAAACCTTTCTTATTTTATTTTTCTTCTTCGGATTTCTTTTTGGGGTGTGGGTTTTTGTCATTTTTTTTGTTGCACTTTTAAATTTTTTTTCTCCTTTTTTGTTGTTGTTGATCTATGTTCTATTTTTTTTTTTTTTTTTAATTGAGAGAACACTGTTGTAAGCAACGCGATGGCCCTCCTTGGTCTCACGACGTTTTTTCTCTTGCAGGTTGGTTTTATTACAAATTATGAAATAGGCGGGTCACATTCTCATTGATTAACTTCACATCAAGGCACTTGTCTTTTACAACAGTTGATATTTTTCTTAGAGATAAAGCATGGGCAATGTTTACCTAAACTCCTCTGGGGTCCTACACCCCTCCCTGGAGTAAACATTCCTTTGCACCATCTTTACAACACTTTCACAAATGCAGTTTGTCACATGCCGTTTTTCTCTTAGACTAATGATGCAGATAATATACAAATATCGTCATACCACTATTATGCAGATAAAATACATCACAGAAATATAATCATATATTTACATTTTATCACATTAATTATAAAATATGTATTTATAATAATATTTACTTGACCTTTCCTTAGACAAATAAAAAAAAAACAATGGACAAAATGGGACAATTATTCAGAACTTAATATGCTCCAATTCCTCTTTTGATTTTTCTTCTTCAGATTTTTTTTTTTTTATGTGGGCTTTGTGTCAGATTTTTTGTGCTTTTTATTTATTAATTTTTTTTCTCCTATTTTTTTAATCTATGTTCCAATAAATAAATAAAAATTGAAAAGCAATTGGAAAAATGTTTTTGAAAGCAAGAGTAATTGTTGAGTATTTTCGTAAAAATGGACTGATTGTGAGAAAAATTATAATATTAGTAATTTGACCTTACCTTAGACAAATAAAAAAAAAAAAAAACAACGGACAAAATGGGGCAATTATTCAGAACTTAATATGCTCTAATTCCTCTTTTGATTTTTCTTCTTCAGATTTTTTTTTTGGTGTGGTTTTTTTGTCATTTTTATTTTTGTCTCCCTTTTATTTTATTTTTGTGGATCTATGTTCTAATTAATAAAAAAAACAATCCTAATTCATCTTTTTATTTTTTGGTGTGGGTTTTTGTCTGTTTTTTTCTTCTCAAAGTAACTCTTCCTGACTGACCGGTGTAAAACTCGATTGACATGGTGCACACTCTCTACCACAGCGGGGTTCTCAAGTTGATGCGACATTCGTACCTTTCCGGTGAGCTGCGCGTCCAGAGTGAAGGCTCCGCTCAGAGCTCCCTCGCTGACGGCCTCCGCTCGGTCGATCTTGTTGCCCAGCACCAGCACCGGGACGCCGGCGATGGTCTCGTCCGACAGAAGAGCCTGGACACCAGAGCGGGGGTTTGGAGTTTTTTTTAAAAAGTCGAGCTTCTCGTTGCCGCGGGCGACTTACGTCCAGCTCGGTCTTGGATTCGGCGAGTCGGTCGTGGTCGGCGCAGTCCACCACAAACACCACGCCGTTCGCCGCCGGCAGGTAGTTCTTCCACACTCGGCGAGCTGACGGGAAAAAACACCTTCATTACAGTGTTTGTCTGTCAAGTCCTTTCAAAATAAATGTCGGCAGTTTGAAGGGATATTTTGGTTTGAAGGGATTTTTTTGGACATTGTTATTATTAGAAATGTCACAAAAAGTATAAATGTGCTGCAGGAATGACGATTATCGATTAATCTGATAATCGTGGTTATTCAGGTCAAAATGTAAATCCATCCATCCATCCATTTTCTACCGCTTGTTCCCTTTTGGGGTCGCGGGTGACTGGAGCCTATCCCAGTGACTTCGGGCCTTAGGCGGGGTACACCCTGGACAGGGCCAACACAGAGACATAGACATTACAGACAGTTCACTCTCACATTCATTCACTAGGGCCAATTTAGAGTCGCCAATTCTACCTAACACATGCATGTCTTTGGACGGTGGGAGGAGCCGGAGAACCCGGAGAGAACCCACGGTAACACGGGGAGAACATGCAGACTCCACCCAGAGAATCGAACCCAGGGAATCGAACCCATGATCTCCTTCTTGGGAGGCAAGAGCGCTAACCGCCTTTGCCACCCAAAAAAATGTAAATCGTAAAAAGAAAAAAGTAACAATCGTGACAATTTTAAAAGCAAAATTAAATATTTTTTGTTTAATCTATTGTCCACAAAAAAGACTTAAATGACTTTATTTTATCTGGTTTATTTAGTCATATTTAACTTGATTTTCTCTTTGCGAAAGTTCTCTATTAAAAATGATCATTATTATTTATTTATTTATTTTCAAAATGAAAGAAAAGAGAAAAGAAAAAATCACAAGCAAAACAAAATAGTACAAAATACAGGAAGGGACCAGAGAAAACAGAAATGACAAAAATAAAAATATAATAATAATAATGATGATGATAATAATGATGATAATAATAATAATAATAATAATAATGATGATGATGATGATGATGATGATAATGATCTTCTTCTTTGGTGTTTAATTGCAGTTGGTATCCATGTGTTACATTACCGCCCCCTACTGCAGTTGTGCGTCTTCAAAGTATATGTTTTACGCTATTTTCTACAATGGAACACTCCTGGACAAATGAGGAACTACACCGACATACACCGTAAAAAAATACATTTAAAATAAACTTTAAAAATCTAATAATAATAATAAAAGGAACAGCCACATGTCAGACGACGAGAATGAGAAAGATTTCACTGATGTTCGGTCACGGTCTCAATAATCGTGAACAACATCATTAAATCGTGACGTTTTTCCCTCACAATAATCGTAACACTGACGTAACCGTGACGTCTCTGAAGCGCACGCACCTTGAACGTGTCCTCCCAGGTCAAAGGTCGTGAATGTCATGCCTCCGATCGTCAGCTCCTCTGAGGCTGTAAAATCAGACCGATGCGGGATTAACACAGAAGTACAGATTCATACATACATTAATAACATAAATGGTGATTACTCGGGTGTAACGTGGGCACGTGTTGTCCAAGTCTGTCGTCTTTCAACATGTGGAGCAGCGTCGTTTTCCCGGCGTTATCCAAACCCAGGAAAATCAGCTTCCCAGACTTTTTATACAAACCTGGAACAAAACAGGAGCAAATTTATTCATCTTTAATAACTTAATAACTAAACAAACAAACAAACGGTGTAATCATAGTCAATGGACTTTGTAATACTCACCTAAATACTGTAATATGTTGCTGAAACCTCTGTAAATCCAGTCGAATAGAAAAGACATTTTGGTGGACACTGACCTTGGAAACAAAGAGTGATAAAATTATAATAACAACGTTTTAAAATCCACGGAAAGTCATTCATTATTTAGTAGTTATAATGGGTTTTATCACCTGCTGTAAAGATGCCAATGTAAAATAAAACATATTGCTTCTTCAAAGTGACATTTTCTGCTTTGGCACAATAATTCTCATCTAAAATAATTCCCTAAATCGCGTTGTTAAACTGTGCTACGTTTGAAACTGAATATGTTTAAATGTCCTTGCGTAAACCAGCAGCAGCAGCAGCAGCAGCCTTATCGCACTCTTAGCATCTTAGCATCATAGCTAACCTTGAATTTCCGGTATTTCTAGGCTTTTCTTTTCGAATAACCAGACTATATTTGTACAAAGAACGTACAAACACTACCGTTTATTATTTATCCGTTAGTAGCTGATGTTTCAACGGTCTTCAAATGCAGTTTAAGTTGTATTTGTTAATATTTTAGCGGCTTAACTCACCATATGACGCGGATCGGGTTGCGGTGTGTCGGCCGTATCCTGGAAACAGCCAATCAGAGAGGAGCTCTACTTCCTTGTTTGTGTTGAGGTTCGCGGGTTCGCTTCGCCGGCAGAGAGCGCCCTCCGTAGGCAATTTGTATAAAGGGCGCTTTCTTTATTATTATTTACCATAGTTTAGTCTTATTTATGAAAGAAGTAAAGTATTTATCAATCAGTAAATTAATAAAACCACTGTATATAATTTATCTCATGTTTTTTACAACATACAACAACCACAGGACACAATATTGAGCCCTAAATCATGTAAAATGTATTATTATTGTTTAAATTTTAATTTAAATTAAAATTTATGTTTAATTTTAATTTCAATTCAATTTTAATTTTAAAATTTCAAATTGTATTTTATTTTACTTTACATGTTTTATTTGTTTATTTTTTCCATTTTATTTCAAATTATTATTATTATTTATTTGTATTTTTATGTATTATTATTATTTTCTAATCATTATTATTATTATTATTATTTATTTTTATGATTATTATTACCATTTAAGTTTGCACTGCATGTGGTGAATATTCATAATTTCCAGCTTTTTTTTTACATTTGAGGACTTTTGCCCATTCTTAATTAATTATATTGTAATTTGAATTGTTAATTAAGGCAAAGATGCAAGATTTTCACATAAATAAGAATGTCTATGGATTGTCATCTGGAACACATGGATTGATTATGTCATTGCTGCTTTCTTCATGTCCATGACTTGGTGGTAAATCGGTTGAAAAATTTAAATATTGCTGTAACAAAGATGCAGATCCGGACACCATTGCATTTCAGGTTGCATTTCAACAAGAACACGAACACGACCTTCATATAGTTTATCTCAGCTTATTTTATTTACGTATGTGTTTTCAGTTTGAAGTCACGGTGATTTTAATGAAGTAAATGAAAAGTGAAAAGAATAAAAGGTGCATTTTCCAGGTTTCCGCTCCTCACTTTTCACAGTAGAACCATTTGTCGACTGTAAAACACATTTACGTCGAGTTAGAAACAACCAAAGACAATAATAACGGCGATTTTTAAAGGTTTTTCATCACATATTATCATATACCTGAACTGGGAATGGATACTTCCGGTCCAAAAGCACAAGTCTGAGGGACGATGAAGACAATGAGGAAATGAACACTTTTAAAAACGTACAAACCGCTGAACAATTATGACAGAACTGACCGACTTCACCACGGCCTCTGCGCTCGCGGCTGAAACGCAGAACGGGCTGTCGGCCACGCCCGTGTTCGTGCTGGACAAAGATCATACGTGAAGCATTAATTCACCGTAAATAATGTGATAAAATGGACTATATCGGTGACATTTCTGCATCGTTTGGGGAGCTCACCAGTTTATGTCTCCGGCGTCGCTCTGTTTCGTGATCATGGCTTTCCAAAACTCATGTGTGCTCTTCACCGTGTCGATGGCAAAGTCCTGGAAAAGACAAAAAAAATCGAAAATTGCACCAAAATTTAACACATTACTGCGAGAAAAAGTAACTGAAAAAAATTCTAAACTAAACTCAAACAACTCTCCTTGAACCGACATCTTAACGTGGTGGAGGGGTTTGAGTGCCCGAATGATCCCGGGAGCTATGTTGTCGGGGGCTTCATGCCCCTGGTAGGGTCTCCAAAGGCAAACAGGTCCTAGGTGACGGGTCAGACAAAGATCGGTTCAGAAGCCCCCTATGATGACAACAAGAACAAGGCATTTTACGTCGCCCGGATCGGCATCACTGGGGCCCCATCCTGGAGCCAGGCCTGGGATGGGTGCTCCATGGCGAGCGCCTGGTGGCCGGGTCTTACCCCACGGGGCCCGGCCGGGCACAGCCCGAAAGAGCGACGTGGGGCCGCCTCCCGTGGGCCCACCACCCGCAGGAGGATCCATAAGGGGCCGGTGCAGAGAGATCTGGGCGGCAGTCGACGGCAGGGGCCTCGGCGACCAGATCTCCAGACACAGAGACTAACTCTGGGGACATGGAATGTCACCTCGCTGGGGGGGAAAGAGCCTGAGCTTGTGCGGGAGGTTGAGCGATACCGACTAGATATAGTCGGCCTCACCTCCACGCACAGTTTGGGCTCTGGAACCCATCTCCTCGAGAGGGGCAGGACGCTCCACTTCTCTGGTGTTGCCCGCGGGGAGAGGCGGCGGGCTGGTGTGGGCTTGCTGATAGCCTCTCAGCTCAGCCGCCACGTGTTGGAGTTTACCCCGGTGAACGAGAGGGTCGCGTCCCTCCGCCTTCGGGTGGGGGACAGGTCTCTCACTGTTGTGGCGGCCTACGGGCCGAACAGCAGTGCAGAGTACCCGGCCTTCTTGGAGTCCTTGGGAGGGGTACTGGACAGTGCACCGACCGGGGACTCCGTTGTTCTACTGGGGGACTTCAACGCCCACGTGGGCAATGACAGTGACACCTGGAGAGGGGTGATCGGGAAGAACGGCTTCCCTGATCTGAACCCGAGCGGTGTTCAGTTATTGGACTTCTGTGCTAGCCACGGATTGTCCATAACGAACACCATGTTCAAGCACAAGGGTGTTCATCAGTGCACATGGCACCAGGACACCCTAGGCCGGAGGTTAATGATCGACTTTGTTGTCGTATCATCAGACCTCCGGCCGCGTGTCTTGGACACTCGGGTGAAGAGAGGGGCAGAGTTGTCAACCGATCACCACCTGGTGGTGAGTTGGATCCGCTGGCGGAGGAGGAAGCCGGACAGACTTGGCAGACCCAAGCGCATTGTGAGGGTCTGTTGGGAACGTCTAGTGGAGCCCTCTGTCAGTAGGGTATTCAACTCGCACCTCCAGGAGAGCTTCTCCCATGTCCCCGGGGAGGTTGGGGACATTGAGTCTGAGTGGACCATGTTCTCCGCCTCCATTGTTGATGTGGCTGCTCGGAGTTGTGGTCGCAAGGTCTCCGGTGCCTGTTGTGGCGGCAACCCCCGAACCCGGTGGTGGACACCGGAAGTAAGGGATGCCGTCAGACTGAAGAAGGAGGCCTATCAGGCCACTCTGGCTTGTAGGTCTCCGGTCGTCATCGACGGGTATCGGCAGGCCAAGCGAGCCGCGGCTCGTGCTGTCGCAGAGGCAAAAACCCGGGCCTGGGAGGAGTTCGGGGAGGCCATGGAGGAGGACTATCGGTCGGCACCAAAGAAATTCTGGCAAACCGTCCGGAGCCTCAGGAGGGGGAAGCAGTGTCTCACCAACACTGTTTACGCTGCGGGTGGAGGCCTGCTGACCTCGACTGGGGATGTCGTCGGACGGTGGAAGGAATACTTTGAGGATCTCCTTAATCCCTCATTCACGTCTTCCGAAGAGGAAGTAGAGACCGGGGACTCGGAGGCTGGCTCATCCATCACCCAAGCTGAAGTCACTGAGGTTGTTCGCAAACTCCTCGGTGGCAGGGCTCCGGGGTGGATGAGATCCGCCCTGAGTACCTAAAGTATCTGGATGTTGTAGGACTGTCTTGGTTGACACGTCTCTGCAACATCGCATGGCGTTCGGGGACCGTGCCTCTGGACTGGCAGACCGGGGTGGTGGTCCCTCTGTTCAAGAAGGGGAACCGGAGGGTGTGTTCCAACTACAGAGGGATCACACTCTTCAGCCTCCCGGGTAAGGTCTATTCCAAGGTACTGGAGAGGAGAATCCGACCGATAGTCGAACCTCGGATTAAGGAGGAGCAGAGTGGTTTTCGTCCCGGTCGTGGAACACTGGACCAGCTCTATACCCTCCATCGGGTGCTCGAGGGTTCATGGGAGTTTGCCCAACCAGTCCACATGTGCTTTGTGGATCTGGAGAAGGCTTTCGACCGTGTCCCTCGGGGTGTCCTTTGGGGGGTGCTCCGGGAGTACGGGGTCCGGGGCCCTTTGCTCAGGGCTGTCCGGTCCCTGTATGACCGGAGCAGGAGCTGTGTTCGCATTGCCGGCAGTAAGTCAGACCTGTTCCCAGTGCATGTTGGACTCCGCCAGGGCTGCCCTTTGTCACCAGTTCTGTTCATAATTTTTATGGACAGAATTTCTAGGCGCAGTCAGGGGTCGGAGGGTGTCCGGTTTGGGGACCACAGGATCTCATCTCTGCTGTTTGCAGACGATGTTGTCCTGATGGCTCCATCAAACCTGGACCTGCAACATGCACTGGGACGGTTTACAGCCGAGTGTGAAGCGGCTGGGATGAGAATCAGCACCTCCAAATCCGAGGCCATGGTTCTCGACCGGAAAAAGGTAGCTTGCCCTCTCCAGGTGGGTGGGGTGTCCTTGCCCCAAGTGGAGGAGTTCAAGTATCTCGGGGTCTTGTTCACGAGTGAGGGAAGGATGGAGCGTGAGATCGACAGGCGGATCGGTGCAGCGGCTGCAGTGATGCAGTCGCTGCATCGGACCGTTGTGGTGAAGAAGGAGCTGAGTCGAAAGGCAAAGCTCTTGATTTACCGGTCGGTCTACGTTCCTACCCTCACCTATGATCATGAGCTTTGGGTAATGACCGAAAGAACAAGATCGCGGATACAAGCGGTCGAAATGAGTTTCCTCCGCCGTGTGGCTGGGCGCTCCCTTAGAGATAAGGTGAGGAGCTCGGCCACACGGGGGGAGCTCGGAGTAGAGCCGCTGCTCCTCCACGTCGAGAGGAGCCAGCTGAGATGGCTCGGGCATCTGTTCCGGATGCCTCCTGGGCGCCTCCCTCGGGAGGTGTTTCAGGCATGTCCCACCGGGAAGAGGCCCCGGGGAAGACCCAGGACACGCTGGAGAGACTATGTCTCTCGGCTGGCCTGGGAACGCCTCGGGATCCCACCGGAGGAGTTAGAGGAAGTGTCTGGGGAGAAGGAAGTCTGGGAGTCCCTGCTCAGACTGCTGCCCCCGCAACCCGGCCCCGGATAAAGCGGCAGAAGATGGATGGATGGATAAACTCAAACAAAACCATAAAACTGCGGCACAACGTTTATTATTACGCTGTTTTTTTATGTTGTTTTGGCACGTTTTTCTGGAGGTCACATGTGGATTGTCGGTTGCTAGGCGATGTAAAGCGGGTCGTGAACAGTTTAAAGCGCTCGTACCCGGTTTTTGAACTCGCCGCCGAAGGCAAACTGGTTTTCCGGTTTTCCGTCCGGAACTTTGTATCGTTTGAACCAATCGAACGTGGCCTCCAGATATCCAGGCTTCAGACGCCGCACATCCTCTATGTCTGTGACAGGGGGGCGGGGCAAGAGGAGGAAGGGGAGGAGTTAGAGACGTTATGGAAGTAGTTACAGTAGTAGTAGTAGTAGTAGTAGTTATAGAAGTAGTTATAGTAGTAGTAGAAGTTATAGAAGTAGTCCTGGTAGTAGTATTTTGGAGAACAAAATCATAAAGTACTCAGTAATATTAGTCATGATACAAAGTATAAAATGTGCCCATGTCACTTTGTACTAAAACAAAAGATATGCAATAAAATGGACACGCACTTGTTACTGTTGAACTCGTGTAGTACTTGTACGTGTTACCGTTGAACTTGTGTAGTACTTGTACGTGTTACCGTTGAACTCATGTAGTACTTGTACGTGTTACCGTTGAACTTGTGTAGTACTTGTACGTGTTACCGTTGAACTCATGTAGTACTTGTACGTGTTACCGTTGAACTCGTGTAGTACTTGTACGTGTTACAAGTACTGCATGCAGAGTCGTTGTAAAAGAAACATACGCTCAGCACAGATGTGTGCAGTTTGCAGAAAGCGCGCTGATATGGGAAAGAATCAATCTAAAAGTGATGTGTTCATCCCGTCAAATAAACATGGGAAAGAGTGTCTGGTATGCTCTGTATGTGGTCTGTCGTTTCATTGTGATTTTAATGCATTTTTCCTGCCTTACCATTGAACTCGTGCAGTACTTGTATGTACTTGTATGTGCTTGTGTGTACTTGTGTGTACTTGTACGTGTTACCGTTTAACTTGTGCAGTACTTGTATGTAGTTGTATGTGTTACCGTTGTACTCGTGCAGTACTTGTATGTAGTTGTATGTGTTACCGTTGTACTCGTGCAGTACTTGTGTGTACTTGTGTGTACTTGTGTGTACTTGTGTGTACTTGTGTGAACTTGTACATGTTACCGTTGTACTCTGGAGCTTGTGGATCCTCAGTGTTGATGACGATGAGTTTCCAGTCAGTTTCTCCTTCATCGATGAGAGCGAGAGCTCCAAGAACCTTCACCCGGATCACGTCTCCTCTGACGCACACCTGCTCCACACATACTTCACTTTTACTCTACTTTTACTATACTTTACTCTACTTTACTATACTTTTACTCCACTTTACTCTACTTAACTCTACTTTTACTATGTTTGAGAATCACTCTGGACCTTGTCCCCGATGTCGCAGATGTCGATGGGGTCGTTGTCGCCGCAGCAACCAGTGTCTCTGTCTTTGTGGTTCGGATCCTCCCAAGTCTGAAGAGAACAACCTTTTATTTCACGCCTGAATTAAACTAAAACCTCCAAGTCCAAACCAGGTCTAAACCAGGTCTAAACCAGGACTAAACCAGGTCTAAACCAGGTCTAAACCAGGTCTAAACCAGGACTAAACCAGGACTAAACCAGGTCTAAACCAGGACTAAACCAGGACTAAACCAGGTCTAAACCAGGTCTAAATCAGGACTAAACCAGGTGTAAACCAGGTCTAAACCGGGTCCAAACCGGGTCTAAACCGGGTCTAAACCAGGTCTAAACCAGGTCCAACCATAGCAGCCGGATGGAGCTCGTTACCTGGGGAATAGCGCCGTAGTTCCAGATGTATCCTTTGTGGGGGAAAACGTTGGCCACGAATCTGAGGTTTCCCTTCTTCACGTCCTGTTTGAGAGGATTCAGGGGATCTGAGGTCGCAATCTGAGACACACACACAACACACACACACACAGACACACACACACACACACAGACACACACACACACACACAGACACACACAGACACAGACATACACACACACACACGTACACACACACGTACACACACACACAACACACACACACACACACAGACACACACACAGACACAGACACACACACACACACACGTACACACACACGTACACACACACACAACACGCACACACACACAGACACACACACAAACACAACACACACACACACACACAACACACACACACACAACACACAGACACAACACACACACACACACACACAGACACACACACACACACACACACAACACACACACAGACACACACACACACACACACACAACACACACACACACACAACACACACACACACACATACACACACACACACACAGACACATACACACACACACACACACACAACCACACAGACACACACAACACACACAACACACACACACACACACACACACACACACACACAGACAAAAGAATAGAGTCAATAATACAATTCTTCTTCCACCATTACTACCACCAGTGTTGGGAAGTACATGTACTGAAAAGAAAATATCCATAATTTAGAGTATTCTGACTCAGTTATTCTTTCATTTGGAGTTGTTCTGAAAATAGTTACTTTCGAAAAAAATTAAAGTCCATATTAAAGGTTCTGCTGTTTTTCTAATTCTGACGTAATTTAATGGTGTAGAACCTGTGGTCAATATTTATCATAGTTTTACTTCTGTTAAATTGCCGTTTGTGAAGAAAAATACAAATATAAAATGACAGGAAGTGGAGCTGAATCCCTGTGTGATGTCATCAGTGTGCGACACAGAGACAGTTTAAACCATGGTTGGACTAAATAAAGGTGTTTTATGGTGCTATTGTGTCAGATCAGAACTGTTGTGTCATTTATGTGGAGTTTGGCTCTTGTTTACAGTCTGGTTGCTATGGTAACTGCTGTGGAATCACCTCTACTTATGTCCAACCAGGAAGTACAATTATAAACTTAACAGAAATGGTTCGAACTGGGGACAAACCGGCAAAATGTTTAGTCAAATCTGAAATACAATCTGTTTTTAGTGTCTCAGACCACATGACCCTGACCTGTGGAGTGCCCCAAGGGTCAGTCCTGGGTCCCCTTCTGTTCAACCTCTACATGCTGCCGTTAGGTCAGTTGACACGCAGTGAAAATGTGTCCTATCACAATTATGCGGACGACACTCAGATCTATGTTTCATTGTCGGCAGGTGAATATGGACCAGTAGATTCACTCTGTCACTGCCTCCAACAGATCAGTTTGTGGAGGCAAAACAACTTTCTCCAGCTGAACTCAGACAAGACTGAAATAATCGTTTTTGGCCCACAGAAACAAAGAGAAAGTGTTAGCGGTCACCTCCAGAGTCTCGCTCTAAAACCTACAAACCAAATTAGAAATCTGGGGGTAATAATGGACTCAGACTTGAACTTTAATAGCCACGTCAAATCAATAACATCAGCAGCTTTTTACCATCTAAAAAACATTGCCAAAATCAAAAATATAGTGTCAAAACCAGATTTAGAGAGACTTATCCATGCGTTTGTCTCCAGTAGATTAGACTACTGTAACGGCCTGCTCACTGGTCTCTCCAAACGAGCTGTAAAACAGCTGCAGTACATCCAGAACGCTGCTGCTCGGGTCCTGACTAGAACCAGGTAGTATGATCACATTAGTCCTGTTCTCAGGTCTCTGCACTGGCTCCCTGTGGCTCAGAGAATAGACTTTAAAGCAGCTCTGCTTGTGTACAAGTCTCTCCATGGCCTAGCACCAAAGTACATCTCAGACATGTTAGTGCCATATGAACCATCTCGGACTCTGAGGACCTCAGGGACCGGCCTCCTGCTGGTGCCCAGAGTCAGGACAAAACATGGGGAATCTGCGTTTCAGTTTTATGCAGCTAAAATCTGGAACAGTCTTCCTGAAGATGTGAGACAGGCTTCTACTCTGACAATGTTCAAATCTAAGCTAAAAACAGTTTTGTTTAGCTGCGCATATGACTGAAAGGATTTTTTCTTTGCACTCTTCTCTTTTGTTTGTGATTTTATTAGTTTAGAAAATCAGTTGGATTGATAATTTTTAATTTTATTGTATTTCTGTTTCGTAATTTCTTTGTGATTTGAATGCATTTTTCCTGCTGTGAAGCACTTTGAATTGCCTTGTGTATGAAATGTGCTCTACAAATAAACTTGCCTTGCCTTGCCTACTACTACTACTACTACTGATACTACTACTACTACTACTACTACTGATACTACTACTACTACTACTACTACTGATACTACTACTACTACTACTACTACTGATACTACTACTACTACTACTACTACTGATACTACTACTACTACTACTGATACTACTACTACTACTACTACTACTACTGATACTACTACTACTACTACTGATTCTACTACTACTACTACTACTACTGATACTACTACTACTACTACTACTGATACTACTACTACTACTACTACTACTGATACTACTACTACTACTACTACTACTGATACTACTACTACTACTACTGATACTACTACTACTACTACTACTACTGATACTACTACTACTACTACTACTACTGATACTACTACTACTACTACTGATACTACTACTACTACTACTACTACTGATACTACTACTACTACTACTGATACTACTATTACTACTACTACTACTGATACTACTACTACTACTACTACTGATACTACTACTACTGATACTACTACTACTACTACTACTACTGATACTACTACTACTACTGATACTACTACTACTACTACTGATACTACTACTACTACTACTGATACTACTACTACTACTACTACTACTGATACTACTACTACTACTACAGATACTACTACTACTACTACTGATACTACTGCTACTACTACTGATACTATTACTACTACTACTACTGATACTACTACTGATACTACTACTACTACTACTACTACTGATACTACTACTACTACTACTACTACTACTACTACTACTACTACTACTACTGATACTACTGCTACTACTACTACTACTACTACTACTACTACTACTGATACTACTACTACTACTACTACTGATACTACTACTACTACTACTACTACTGATACTACTACTACTACTACTGATACTACTACTACTACTACTACTACTGATACTACTACTACTACTACTACTACTGATACTACTACTACTACTACTAATACTACTACTACTACTACTACTACTACTGATACTACTACTACTACTACTACTGATACTACTACTACTGATACTACTACTACTACTACTACTACTGATACTACTACTACTACTACTGATACTACTACTACTACTACTGATACTACTACTACTACTACTGATACTACTATTACTACTACTACTACTGATACTACTACTACTACTGATACTACTACTACTACTACTACTACTGATACTACTACTACTACTACTGATACTACTACTACTACTGATACTACTACTACTACTGATACTACTACTACTACTACTGATACTACTACTACTACTACTACTGATACTGATACTACTACTACTACTACTGATACTACTACTACTACTACAGATACTACTACTACTACTACTGATACTACTACTACTACTACTACTGATACTATTACTACTACTACTACTGATACTACTACTACTACTACTACTGATACTACTACTACTACTACTACTACTACTACTACTACTACTACTACTGATACTACTGCTACTACTACTACTACTACTACTACTACTACTGATACTACTACTACTACTACTACTGATACTACTACTACTACTACTACTACTGATACTACTACTGATACTACTACTACTACTACTACTGATACTACTACTACTACTACTACTACTACTACTACTACTACTACTACTGATACTACTACTATTACTACTGATACTACTGCTACTGCTACTACTACTACTACTGATACTACTACTACTACTGCTACTACTACTACTACTACTACTACTACTACTACTACTGATACTACTACTACTACTACTACTACTGATACTACTACTACTACTACTGATACTACTACTACTACTTCTACAACTACTGATACTACTACTACTACTACTACTACTGATACTACTACTACTACTACTACTACTACTACTACTACTACTACTGATACTACTGCTACTGATACTACTACTACTACTACTGATACTACTACTACTACTGATACTACTACTGATACTACTACTACTACTACTACTACTACTACTACTACTACTACTGATACTACTGCTACTACTACTACTACTACTACTACTACTGATACTACTACTACTACTACTACTACTGATACTACTACTACTACTACTACTGATGCTACTACTACTACTACTACTACTGATACTACTACTACTACTACTACTACTACTACTACTACTGATACTACTACTACTACTACTACTAGTACTAATACTACTACTGATACTACTACTATTACTACTGATACTACTACTACTACTACTACTACTACTACTACTGATACTGCTACTACTACTACTACTACTACTACTGATACTACTACTACTACTACTACTACTGATACTACTACTACTACAACTACTGATACTACTACTACTACTACTACTACTACTACTGATACTACTACTACTACTACTACTACTACTACTACTACTGATACTACTACTACTACTGATACTACTACTACTACTACTACTACTACTACTACTACTACTACTGATACTGCTACTACTACTACTACTACTACTACTGATACTACTACTACTACTGCTACTGATACTACTACTACTACTACTACAACTACTGATACTACTACTACTACTACTACTACTTCTGATACTACTACTACTACTACTACTGATACTACTACTATTACTACTGATACTACTACTACTACTGATACTACTACTGATACTACTACTACTACTACTACTACTACTTCTGTTTCGTAATTTCTTTGTGATTTGAATGCATTTTTCCTGCTGTGAAGCACTTTGAATTGCCTTGTGTATGAAATGTGCTCTACAAATAAACTTGCCTTGCCTTGCCTACTACTACTACTACTACTACTGATACTACTACTACTACTACTACTACTGATACTACTACTACTACTACTACTACTGATACTACTACTACTACTACTACTACTGATACTACTACTACTACTACTACTACTGATACTACTACTACTACTACTGATACTACTACTACTACTACTACTACTACTGATACTACTACTACTACTACTGATACTACTACTACTACTACTACTACTACTACTGATACTACTACTACTACTACTACTACTACTACTACTACTGATACTACTACTACTACTGATACTACTACTACTACTACTACTACTACTACTACTACTACTACTGATACTGCTACTACTACTACTACTACTACTACTGATACTACTACTACTACTGCTACTGATACTACTACTACTACTACTACAACTACTGATACTACTACTACTACTACTACTACTTCTGATACTACTACTACTACTACTACTGATACTACTACTATTACTACTGATACTACTACTACTACTGATACTACTACTGATACTACTACTACTACTACTACTACTACTTCTGTTTCGTAATTTCTTTGTGATTTGAATGCATTTTTCCTGCTGTGAAGCACTTTGAATTGCCTTGTGTATGAAATGTGCTCTACAAATAAACTTGCCTTGCCTTGCCTACTACTACTACTACTACTGATACTACTACTACTACTACTACTACTGATACTACTACTACTACTACTACTACTGATACTACTACTACTACTACTACTACTGATACTACTACTACTACTACTACTACTGATACTACTACTACTACTACTGATACTACTACTACTACTACTACTACTACTGATACTACTACTACTACTACTGATACTACTACTACTACTACTACTACTGATACTACTACTACTACTACTACTGATACTACTACTACTACTACTACTACTGATACTACTACTACTACTACTACTACTGATACTACTACTACTACTACTGATACTACTACTACTACTACTACTACTGATACTACTACTACTACTACTACTACTGATACTACTACTACTACTACTGATACTACTACTACTACTACTGATACTACTACTACTACTACTGATACTACTATTACTACTACTACTACTGATACTACTACTACTACTACTACTGATACTACTACTACTGATACTACTACTACTACTACTACTACTGATACTACTACTACTACTGATACTACTACTACTACTACTGATACTACTACTACTACTACTGATACTACTACTACTACTACTACTACTGATACTACTACTACTACTACAGATACTACTACTACTACTACTGATACTACTGCTACTACTACTGATACTATTACTACTACTACTACTGATACTACTACTGATACCACTACTACTACTACTACTACTGATACTACTACTACTACTACTACTACTACTACTACTACTACTACTACTACTGATACTACTGCTACTACTACTACTACTACTACTACTACTACTACTGATA